>NC_022026.1:5490684-5514304 GCF_000317375.1 Microtus ochrogaster | reverse complement strand
CAGTTTGGATGCTTATTAGACCTGGATGGAGGTGGGTGGTCCTTGGACTTCAACACAAGTCAGGGAACCCTGATTGCTCTTAGAGCTGATGAGGGAGGGGGATTGATTGGGGGAGGGGGAGGGAAATGGGAGGCAGTGGCGGGGAGCAGGCAGAAATCTTTAATAAATAAATAAACTTAAAAAAAGAAAAACCAAAAAAAGATTAAAAAACAAATGCATAAAAAATAAATAAATGCAACTTGCAGAGTCAAATGATAACTTGAAGCATTTTAAAAAAGAATGGGAAAACTCAATCAAACCAGGAGGAGGACAAGGGCATTAACCACCCAAAGTAATAGTTTTCTTCACTGTGTGAGCGCCTAGCAAGCACTGCTGAAGCTGGACTCTGAACCACAGGGGTTTCTTTGTCTTGAATTTTCTAAATTTATTGCTCAAGTGCCCCGCTCTGGGTCACAAAGACTTGTCTGCTGTCTCTCGCAGGTCTTGACTTTCTCCCTTATTGAATTCAACATGTTATTCAACACATCTCAAATCGTGAAAGTTATTTTTTTCCTCTCAATCCCTCCCTTCTTTGGTACTGATTTCTCCTAAAGTATGAAGAAAGCTATAGAGTTGACTGTCCCTCTACCTTAACTAGGAATATGGAGGTAATGACTGCCTTCATTTTTTTCTGTTCTTTTGTGTTCTAGAAGTAAGTTTTCAATATTTAAATAATTCCATTGATTACTTCCATCTCAAAGATGGAATGTTTTGAAGAGGGGATTACTGAATCTTTTGGGGGAAGACAAACTTTGTCTAGCGTCTCTAGAAGAAAAACCCTTTCTTGAGATATATTGGCATTGGTTTTGGGTTATATTGAAAGCTCAAAAGGGCAGAACGACATAGTAATAAAATAAAGAAAAGCATTTTGGCTTCAATGAGAGTTCTAATATTCAACTGAAGAGAAGGGAATTAAGTAAAGTTTCCACATACACCTTTATTTCCCCCCCCCCTTTTTACTGTGTAAAGGTTAACATTGACTAGTAATTTTCTTAGATAGTCACTGGTCTCAAATTGTTGAAATATTGAATTTTTTGGGTTGTGGTATTTGTGTGTGTGTGTGTGTGTGTGTGTGTGTATTGTGTGCCCGAGTGTATGTTTGTGCACAAAGTGTATATAGGGGCTTGCAGATGTCAGAAAATGGTGTTGAATCTCCTAAAAACTGGAGTTACCTATAGTGGTGAAGCAGCATGTGGGTTCTGGGAGCTGAACTTGGATCATCTCAAAGAGCAATAAGTGCTGTTAAATCACCTAACCATCTCTCCTGTTCCAAGGAGGACATTTTTGAGATCTTAAATTACAGACCACCTATACCTAGCACTAACTATTAAAGTTTGTTATTAATAATAAGGATTTGTTCATTGGTATTCAGTGGTTATCATACTTTAAATAAGTGAATTGATGTAAATGGATTGGACCTTGTCAGATCTTTAAAGGTAATTCATACATTTGAGCCGTCTGAGAAGACAGATATTTCTCATTTTGAATTTCCCATTAAGATATTAAATCAGTCAACCCTTTGACCTTGTAACATTTTTCATCATGAAACAGAACCTGAAATTTAGCTATTGAAATTCAAGATTTTTCAAAAAGATTCCAGAAGTTAAATAGTAAGTTTGCAAATTATCCTTCCATTTTGTCATCAAATACCCATTTTCATAGAGACATAGACATGTGCTATAACTTCTATGTTATAGAATCTGACCAGTTGGCATTTAGAAACAAATTGGTAACACTGTAGGCATTTAACAGAAGTCTGAAGATAGCACTATTGTGGGAAGGGATGAGAAACCACTAGATCCTTAGAAGACAATTTTCTTTTTTTTTTCTGAAGGAAAATCATGAACACTTTTAGTAAGGACAAAATAAATTTCTATATACCTGCTGTCAAATGAGACCTCTTGAGGGATGACATGAGTGCTGTCCTTGCCAATAAGAAATTTGATTCGATCATAGAAGAGTCTTGAAGTGTGCTGTGAGAAGAGGGGCTGGCTTTGTTGAATGAGGTCAAGAGGGTCTGGTGAGCCCTGACAGAGTGGGCTTACATAACAGTTGCTTTGTTGACAGCAATCTGGGTCCACACAATCAGTCAAACCATCTGGAAGACAAAACAAATCAATAGCGGTATTTCCCTTCCAGGAAAACAATATAGTCAAAAATATGCAAAATGGAAAAAGACAATAAATGTAATGTTCACCAGTCTTGTTTTGAGATTAGAGCCTGTTACATTTGCACGTTTCTCAGGAATTGCTACTCACTGAGTTTTTAGGGCACTCTGGAGAAATTCCAACTATTTTCATCATGAATCTTCCAGTTTGGAATTCTCTAGTACTTGTTAACTATATATAACTTCAATGTAGCTTTCAGTCAAAGTATTCTGTTAAGTATAGTTCGGTATACATCAATGAGAACACTCAGTAGGAATGATAACTATGTTTGTCTTTTAAAAAAAGTTCTGTCGGGGAATACACAATTAACTAGTACCTGACAACCTGACTTTATTTGCATTTACAAATCATTTTAACATGACTGTCTATTGATAATTCTTAAAACAGAGGTTGAGATTTTTGTCATGATAAAGTATGTAGGACAGTGATTTTCAAATGTGCAGCCAATTAACTGTGGAGCATGTTAAGTATCCACATACCTGAATTCTACCCATTGAACTGGAATTTCTCTTTGTCCCAAGACTGCACTCACTTAATATGGGTGATTCTGAAGCCTACTAAAGTAGCAAATTATCCTTTTATTTTATTTCAGGAATTTATACAAGCAATGAGAATTTATGCAGTTATTACGAAACCTAGTATCTATCAACTTAGTCACTTTCTCTCCCTTTTGGGGCCTTCATCATTTGCCTTGAACTCCTGAATCCACTTGTATGAAGGAAAAAAAGAGCCATTTAAAAGTTTCACTCTTTGGAAAAGTAGCCATGAAGGACACAAGACTTATGGAAGGGCGGGGGGACTGACTATTTAGAATGTAAAAGGTATAAAATGCTTTGTTCGTTGATTGGGAGGTAATGAAAGAAAACGACCCCTTTCCCCCTAGGGATTCTGGATTTAGTGGGATAAAATAGGTGTTTAAACAGCTGACACTTATAACAGTGAAATATGAGAAGAACTCTAAGAGAGTTCTAATCAACAAAAAGAAATGTGGTTGCAGTGATTAACTGAGCAGATGGACACTTCACTCCATATCCAATAAGCAAAAAATTTAAAGTCCTTCCAAGGTCCTTAGAGCAGGCAAGTGGCTCTAATAGAGTTGTTTAACAAGGGTAAATATAAAGACACTAATCTTAGCTCGCAGTGGAACAGAGGCGTTCAGGTGGATCAGGGGTTCCTTAAGACTCATGATGAAAGTTACAAGCACTGGTCTGTGCTCCTGGAGTCCAGTAGAAGGGAGGGAGGAAGGATTATACGAGGTAATGGTGGGGGAACAAACAGATCTTGTAGGCGAAACCCACAGAGACAGCTGATCCGAGCTGGACAGACAGATGGGGAGCCTGCAAGGGACTAAACTAGGCCCTCTGCCTATGGGTTGACAGGGCAGTTTGTGGGCCCTTTGGCGGCGGGACCAGGATTTATCCGTGGTGTATGAACTGTTTTTGTAGAGTCCATTCGCTATGGCGGGATACCTTGCTCAGCCTTGATGCAGTGGGGAGGGACTTGGTGCTTTCTCAACTTGATATGCCAGGCTGAGTAGACTCCCAATGGAAGGAAGGCCTTACCCTCTCTGAGGAGTAGATAGGGGTAGGGAGAAGGTGGGCGAAGCAGGAGGAGGGGAGGGAGGCAGAACTATGCTTGTTATGTTAAACGACTAAAAAAAACAAAGGGAGAGAGTGAAAAAAGAGTTACAGGCACTGGTTTCCTGCAGCAATTTTGCTTGCTCCCCTCCCTCACTTAGATGCTCCATTTGAGCTACAGGAGGATGTACCATAGCTGGGGGCAATGAGAGTGAGCAACAAGGAGAGAGCAGGAATTTGGAAGAGTAGCCTTGGGGCAGCCAGGAAGATATTTTCTATTACACGTGGCCTTTTCAAATTCCCTGTACCATAGACAGTACTTTGTTTTAAAATGGAGTTTGCTTTTTTTGATTGTTTTCCCTGTTTAGTCGACTTTTGACCATGCTTTCTTTCTGTATCTCCACGAACACATTTCTTTTACACTTATAACTAACGTTTACATAAGGGTTTCATTTTAAAAACAAGTCCCCTTCCTCTTTCATCGTTTAGCAAAAATATATTAGCTGTTAGTCCCTGGATTTTAGATGACATTACTACCTCTTTCTCTGATAAGACGTTCTCAGTTGCTTCTTAGCATATTATCTCTTTACTCTTCTGTGAATTCAACATCTGAATGTGTAGAGAACTTGGCAACAACATCAGATGTATTAAAAGAATTTTTCTAATGTTTGCTATTGGTGTCCCATATTCCAGACAATGAAAAATATGAGAGTCAAATGCAAATTCATCTTTATCTTACATTCTTATTGAATAGTGTTTTTTTATTATTGGCATAATATACATGGAAGCACCTAGTATTGTATTTGGTATTAACAAATGCACTAATAATAGTTTTGGATGTTGACAGACCTCATCCTATAAACTATGATTCAGTCTTATTATGGAAAATAAACTGATTTTAAATAAATACAAATGTCATAGTAATCTTCAAAACTGGATTCTGAAACTAAACATTAAACTAATTCAAAACTGGGAATTATGTTTTCATCTAGATATGTGATGCAGAATTCAAGGAATCTCTTATATTTAGTAATTGCCTATTATATATAGAGCTGACCTTATGAGATTTTCTTCCTGAAAATAATAGCAAGACACTGTTGAATTTTGAAAGGTAACAGGAAAGCAGGCCAGCAATGGCATGAAAACCTGAATTATAATTTGCAGGCAAACCCTGCACATGGGTAAAGATCTACTTACCAATTATCACATTGGATAACACCCCAAACAGTATGTCTAGACTGTTACAAAGAAGTGCAAATGACAGTCACACTGGATGTGTGTGTGTGTGTTTTTCTTTTGGCTATTAACAGTTCTTTTATTGTTCTGAAATGGAAACTGTGGCACCCTACTGACAGCCAAGCTCAGAGTGTCAGGTAAGAACATATCATATGTTAGCTGATTTTATCTTCAGAAATTGTTTTCTTTAATGGAATAAAAATAAAAGAGAGCAAAAAAAGAGAGAGGTTACATTGTCTTGGGAGACTAAACATAGTGTTCATTGACCCTAGGTTTTCTAACCAATCTGGGTCTATTTCAAATTGACTCAATTCATGCTGATGAAAATCAAGTATACTGTTTGTTTCTATGTGATCAAGTAATCAGTAGTAAATGTTTGCCTATCAGATGTGTGCCTTTGACTGAAAAGGAGACTAGAAAAGGAGATATGAACAATATAGGAGAAATTCATGTTGGCCTAAATCTTGAATGAACTTACTCATAATACCCATACTATTGTTTTAGCAGAAATGGACAGCTAAATTTTGGTAGGGTTTCCCAAATAATTTTTAACTTTGTGTGAACTAGCTAATATTTTTTAAGTATTAGGTACTTCCAAATGTATCATTTTAGCTAACCTCTGCAGCACATTTTTACATAGATATTTTCAGATTCATTTTACAATTAGAGGAAAAGAGGCTAAATGTGATTCCATTGCTATACGTTATGTGGGAGTCATATTAACATATTGTGTTCTGTTTAGAAATCTTAGTTTAATATCCCTATCTAAGTAGTGAATATTGCCAGAATTCTCAGAGTCTGTAGGATTTCTAAGTCCCTGACTATATATATAGGTATTTAGAGCACTTGAATCAATTAAGGTTAAAAAAAAAGACAACCTCAAACAACATTGATTCCTAAGTATACTTTGGCACTTACAATCTGGACTCTGGACTAAGCAATTCTACTCCTGGACTCTCAGGTTCTTTTCCTATAAGTTGTGGGTAACAATTCCTTCCAATAAGGGTTTGCAAGGTTCATATGTTGTAATGATTCTAAATACAACATTGGATGCTTTCAGCGTAGTATGAACATAGACTGGATGATATTATACTGAAGTTAGCAGGAAAGAATGAATACTTCATGATTGCTTTTATTTGAAGAATGCAATCAAACTTATAAAAGTAAATGACATAAGAACATTTTCTAGAAGGTGTGAGATGGGTTATGTGGAGTCATTCATTCAATGTTATAAAGTTACAGATGATGAATCGTCTCATGTATACAATAATATCTTATTATGGACTCAAAATTTCATAACATGGTAGATCTTAAAATCAACAAAGATATAGAAGGTGACTTTTGGCCTGTTAAATATGTTTGTAGCCTTGATAATGGTCAAAGTATCTTAAGTACAAATAAAATCAAGATTTTTAAAATTATTACTTTGTTTTTTATGCCATTTGAAGTCCAGTAAATTTGGAAAGTTAAATATTAATAATTTTCACATTGTCTAGTTTGTAACTAGTAGCTGATAAATGTTACTTGTTATTATGCCAAGGTCTGGAATATAACGACTACAAAGTATCTAGGCATAGAGTCTTAGAGGTGTGTGTAAATGGTTTACATTCATAGTTTAAAATGTTCAGCCTCAAGTCTTATTGAAATAGCCTTAATACTGTTCAGCAAATCAGTTCATTGGAATGTGTTCAATTAGGAACAAACTCTGAATAGATTGGACCCTATACAATGGTGAGTTGGTAGACACTAAATTAATATGACAGGAACTTTTCATTCATTGAATTTTATTGATTTAAGGATTTGTTATCACTTGGATAGAGGCTGGATTGAAGTTTAACTTTTTCATAGAATAAGAAATCTGATAGAATAGAAGATCTGTCAATGCTCAAAATTGTCCTACTTCTAGGACAACTGTAAATTTAGCTAGACATTAACAAAACACCACTTAATGCACCAAATATATGTAAATGGGGTTTTCACACATTACCTTAATTAAATTATTTTATTTCAAGTAATATCCATTTCAACACTGTAAACTACACAGATGGATATCAAATAGCTGCCTTAGTAGGTAGTGGGTTAGACCCAGCCACCAATCTTGTAAACTACAGTTATAAGTTTAGATTTTCCTCCTTTCAATTCCAATTGGAAGCATATGCACTCTAGGCTCTTACAACCAGACAATAGTCATTTAATTAATGAGTTGTTCAGAAATGGGGAGGAATAGTAAAAAAAGAATGATTAGGACTATATCTTTGGTGTTGCATCTTTTGTCTACAACCAAATTGTCAAACAAAATGGGAGGCCCTTAAATAGAGCAAATGGTGTCAACTCATGGCTCCTTGTCTTTTATTACTTACTAAAAACAGAAGCATGCTGGTGATAGTAAAAACATGAAGTTCATTGACCCATGTGTGTGTATGTGTTCATAACTCACCTGTGGTAATATTTTCTATAAAATAGAAACATGACTATAAAAGACCTTGTAAATAGTTACTGGTTTTAATGGTAAGTTGTTATGAAGAACAATTCCTGGAAAATCATTCTCTTTTAGGCAATGAACTAACTGATTTTTCCAACAAATATGAACATAGACCACTAGAACACTTTCTACCAGAGAAGTTGGGACAAATGGAGAAATTTTTTAAAAACCCGAGAAAAGCAGCTGTTGTGATTAGACATCCTTTTTCTACATTTTTAATATTCTGCCACAATCTTTTTGCAATTTCAGATACCACTTCCTTTCCTTTAAAGTAGAGTGAGCCAGGTGGTGGTGGCACACACCTTTAATTGCAGCACTCAGGAGGCAGAGGCAGGAGGATCGCTGTGAGCTCCAAAAAATAAACAAATAAATAAAAAGAAAACATTGAGGGGTTGGAGAGTTGGCTTAATGGTAAAGAGCACTGGCTGCTCTTCCAGACAACCTAAGTTCAATTCCCAGTACCCACATGATGGCTCACAACCATCTGCAATGAGATCTGATGTCCTCTTCTGGCCCGTAAGTGTACATGCAGAGAGAACACTGCCAGTAAATAAATAAATAAATAAATAAATAAATAAATAAATAAATGAATGTCAATATTAAGGACTTAAACCTTTTTTTTGGTTTTCTGAGACATGTGTATGTATTTGTGCATGCTTGTCTACATATGATGTATGTGTGGGGCCATGCATGCTACACTGTTAATGTGGAGGTCACAGGACGACTTAGTGGCCCTGGTTTTCTTTCTTCCACCTTACATTGGTTCTGGGCATTTGGCGATTGAACGCAGGTCCTCAGGCTTCTGTGGCAAGAAACTTTATGTGCTGTGTCATCTTATTGGGCCTCCTCTTTCTTCGTTGTTTTCTGAGACAAGGTCCGTCATTGAACCTGGAGTTCATAGAGCAATTTGGATAGGCTAGCTGGCTAGCAAGTCCTAAGGATGGCCCTTTCTCTACTTCCCCAACAGATTTCAGGTGGATGTCCCTACTCTAGGCCTTTAAGCTTTTGCATAGGTACTGGTGATCGGACGCAGGTATGGCAAGCACTTGATTGAGCTATGTCTCCAGCTCCTTCACAAGGACTTTTTGGTGCTGATTTAATTTAAATTTGTACCTAAGAATGTTCCTTGTCTTTTATTTGGTTGTGTTGATCTGTCTATTCTTAACTGCTTTTTTTTTTTTAAATGAAAGCTTTGAAATGGACTTTATTGATGATAGTTCCATTCACTATTTGTTTTTGCTATTTGGATAAATCTAATACAATGCTCATTCCACTCCCCCTGTGCTTGTAAAAGTTGGTGATCATGTTTTCAATTAAAGACACACGACTAACAAATCAATAGATGGTCCCATGACATTGTTTTTCCTGCATATATATGCAGGAATCTAAGGGCTTAAAGGGATACTTGTGGTCACAGTATTCGACAGAGTTGTGACTTTTATAGTAATCAGTACTTACAATAAGAGACCTTTCTTTCTTTTTTTTTGAATGTTAGGGAAAAAATCCAAAGGTATGTGTTCTCAGCTTTCACTCTGCAAGGACCTCTTAGTTGGCTTACAGGGAAGCTGTGTCACTTACATATTCAATGAAGCCCAATGACTTACTAAGAGTTACAGTACATTGAGATCAGAGTGTAACTAAAGTCAGAACTGCAGGATGTATCAGTGGTTCTAATAAATATTCAATGGCGATTAAGATGCAAGAAAAAATCCCAAGCAGTTTCAAGTATCAGGTGGAATATGGAGTAATCAGGTAGGAGCTTCTTGAAACAACTGCTTGGAAGCTATGTGGCTTTGATTGGAAGATTTCTTAAGAATTGCATTATAGAAATTAGTATTACTTTTTTCAGGAATGTTCAATTGACACCTTTTGATTTAATTAAAGCACATACAAATATACAAAGAACGATTCTAATCATTAGTCATAGTCAGCTAAACAAATTCTGCCCTTTGGAGAATCTGGAAAGCTGAAATCACCAAATGAAGGACCTTGAATGTATTCATTGTAAACATTTAGAAATAGAATTATGGGTTTAAAATCCTAGTCACTTTTAGGGGTTATTCAATCTCTCTTTCTATCTTAATGTAAAGGCCAATCTATATTTGTCATCAATATTATCTTAGTCCCACTAAAAGAAAAATGGTAAGTGAAACTCTCATGGAGCTTTCTAACCTTAGTCCCTAAGGAGACAATTATAAGCTATGCTCAGCTCTTATCAGGCCTTTGATTTTCAATTTGCATATAGATACACAGTTTTAAGGAATGTGCAGAGGTCAATACACATTCAGTAAAATCGTCTATGTTTTTTTGCACCCGCATATTACACAGACATTGAGAACTGATAATTCAATAATTCATTAATGTTTAATTGATCCATTCATTAAACATTTTTGGCTCCCTTGGTGTGACCTTGAAGACATAAAGAGGCTTGATAATTAAATATTCCATTATTTTTATTACTTGATAAAGTCAGGAGACTTATTTTGCTTGACTTTAATTGGTCCAGAAATTACAAATTCATAGGCTGTGAACATATTTTGTGAACCCTTTAATTAACACATCAGATAGTAAATCTCTATCAATTACACGAACAAGGTGTATCACCTGGCCTTACACTCAACATCTCTCAGTTCCTTCCTATAAACTTTATTTTCCTGTGCCTAGTTTTATAATTTGCAAATATCATCAACTGAGGTTCCTACACTGAAGAGGTTAAATTAGATAACTCACATAATATTCTCAGCACAGTGCCTGGTTCATAGTAAATTCTGCATACAAGTGAATTACTGTTGTTATCAATTATAGTTGGCAAATAGATATGGCACATGCGCCATACCTGATGCATATCAAGTGAAACAGAAGATATATAATTAAGACAGTATGACTTCTGCTTCCTCAGCCTCCCCTGGTGCTTATAATATGCACCATACAGTCTTATTATAAGCACCAGGGGAGACTGAGGAAGCAGAAGTCAGAGACTCCATGGAAGATGTGGCTTGAGTTGAGACTTAAATAGTGGACAGAGATACGTGAGTGAAGAGAAGGCATTCTGGAAAAGATGCACAGAATGAAACTAGAAGAAAGAAAGTAGAGATGGGTATTAGAGGGTAATAAAACTCAGCCAAGCAGTTAATCTATATACTATTTAGTTGTAAACAACTCATTCTGTATCCCAAATTTTATATATATATATATATATATATGTATATATATGAACTAGTATTTTTTAGGAAAAAAGAGTATACTTCCCCATTCTCTCTGTATGTGTGTGTCTGTTGTCCTTCCATTATAATTCATGTGGTTACTTGAATTATCTCATTTAATACTTATAACCACATTCTACGTACTTAATGCCTGTTACTATTAATTCTAGTTTTCCCATCCATAACATGTAAAGGAAGAAGCTTCGTTTGCTTCTGTTTGTGTATATGGTGTGCATGTGTATGGTACGCCTGTGGGTGTTTGTTTATACACACGTGTGGAGGACTGAAGCTGACATTGGGTGTTTGCCTTGATTACTCTTCACTTTCTTCATTGAGGCAGAGTCTTTCACCCAATCCAGAGTCTACCACTTAGGGCTAGATTAGCTAGGGGGAGTGCAAGGATTCCCTGTCTTTGCTTTTCAGGTGTCGGGAGGAGATGGCTCTGTCCAATGAACTAGCTTCCCAACCCAAAGGAGAAACTTTTACAACCAGGTGAAAGCCTAAACCCTATCTGCTCTCTCACGAATTTAAGCTCTTTATTGGGATGGAAATGATAAGAAATGTATCTCACAAATATAGGAAATAGGCCCCACATTTAATAATCTACTTTATTTTAACCCAAGGTATTGTAATTAGGAAAGCATTTGTTGTTAATTTCGTATTTTCTTGCCAAGAAAGAATACAAAAGTTATGTCAAACGGAATAATCATAATGATGTTAAGTTGTCAGATGCTAATGTACACAAAATGAAATATTTTCTTTGTCCTTAATTATTTAGAGCTCCCTCTTTTGTCTCTACCTCTTAGCAATACTTGATGACTTTCAGAGGACACAAGACAATATTCTTTGTATTTAAGAACTTAACATGACGTCTTATTTATTAGTTTTTGAGACACACTCTGCATCTATTTATGGTTACAATTAAATGAGATATTATACATGTAAAACATTTGGAGCATTGCCCAGACAGAGTAATTTTAAATAAACAATAAACAATATTTTAAAAATATTACTGAAATTAAAAATAGTATCATGCCATGCACCTCAATCTTATTGGTATTTAGGATTCTTAATTTTTCCTCTTAGCTTGGTTATTACTGTGCTAGAGGCAAGTTTCTTTCTTTCTTACACGAATGTTTTGTAAGTAACTCACCTCCATCATTGTCCAAGTTGTCTCCACAAAGCATTTCCATGACAATATTGCAGCCTGTCCCACTCCAACCAACCTGACACACACAATGCCAACCATTTTGATCCAGGGTACATCGTCCATTTCCAAAGCAGAGCCCTGGACAGCCATCTGAAAAGACAGCAGAGGGTAACAATTGCAGAGATTTCCGAATGGGATTGGCCAACAGTGATGTATCTGCCTACAGGGAAGAATTTAATCATCTGGGCTCGGTTCGGATGAGGTGCTGAATAAATGCAAGAGGAGCTTGCTTACTTGCAACACCTTCCCAGGGAACTTGTTATCCCTGACTTTGCAGTGTTTTTCCTTAGAGAGCCAATTAAGTGTTATTAATGCTAACCCCAATTCCCAACCTCTGGTTCAGATAGAAAGGAAACTGTGGTGGGGACAAGAAAATTCTTTTGTTTGTTTGTTTCTTTTTGAAAAATGTATCTCCTCATCTCTATCAAAACGGGATAGATGATGTTGTATCTAGTTATGGCCAATAAATTGGAGAAAGACAGCAGTTTCTATGAAGAGAAACTTTCTTCAACTGCTTCTCGCCTGTGATGATTTCCCCCTGTGTTTTAGTGCTTCAGGACATAGGTATGTTGGTTTGTAATTCAGACCACACCATGGTGTATTTGCTTATTCCTTAGAAATGTGCTGCACTTCTTTTGCACCTATTCAGATTTTCAAGATTACTATTGATCTGAGGGCTAAGCACTGGGAATTTTACTTCTCCGGTATCTCTTGTATAAGCCAGCATATTACTGTATTTAAAATAATAATATTAAGTACTCAGAAAATAGTTATGGGATCAAGATATGCCATACATAGAGTTTCAGAATTCTAGAGAATAACTGGGAAAATATACTCAAGAGAACGTATAATATTTGAATATTTTTCGCTAATTACTAAAGCACAAAGACAGGCAATGTTGCTTCTTTAGAATTAGGTTCTTTTTCTTTCGTACCTCCTGAAAATGTGCCTTACTCTTTCTGCCAATAGTTCAGATGTAGGGTCTATCAAAAGGGAACTGTGCATGTTCGAAGTGATCAGTGGCACATATATGGAAACAACAACAGCAATAATAATGATATACAGGTCTTGAATATTTTCCCAATAGTCATACAAGACCAGACATGGCTTTTACTAGGGATAGTCCGATCAACATTCTTTTCACTGTATGTCTTCAAAAGAAAAATTCAGAAGCATAAATATAAACATGGGTTTAAAAATATTGAAGTAACCCCACCTTCTGTCCAAAAGGTTTTCCAAGTAATTATCAATAACCCAGAGAAAGGAAATAAAACCTTAAAATAGCAGAAGGCAGACAGAAAGAATGATACCTTTTATAAAAATCATATCTCCAAGCCTTGACATAGAATGAGTATCCTTAGCCTTGAAAAAGGAATTTTTGTATGTGTACTCTAATGGATACTCAATGGAAAAAAATAAATCTCAAGGTGATTTGGGACAGAAAAACACCACATATCTGACAGAAAATCCCTTGTTGTTTCAGTCAAGGCAAATTCCTGGAGGGACAGAGGATAAGGTACTTAGAATGGGGGAAAATTCTGCCTTTATGAGGACAGAAGTATTTTATACATGGACACAGAGATATATTGTTTTGAATAATACTTCACCTGTTTACCTCAACCAACTTTATTTAATAATTGTCTGTAGACTTGTGTTCATGTGCAATCCTCTCCCACAAGTTTTTACAAAAGAACACAGAAAAAGAGTCCTTAAAACTGCCAGTCTATTCTATACTGTAGGAACATTGACTTGGATGTGAGAAAAACAAGTTATCGTCTAGTCTCATTAGTATAAACACAGAAGTATTACATTTAAGTAAGGTTGCCCAAAGTAAAAACCAGAGAGAAACTAACCAAGCAACCAAACGAATCCAAAGAAATAAAACCAAAATGCCACCACCTTTGTTCTCCCACACGCAGATTGCTTTGAAAAGCACATTCCTGCTACTAAGAAAAAGTCTTACCTCTGACAGCATCTAAGTAGTGAGCTAAAGGGGGGAAGAGAAAGATTAAATAAATTTCTGGGAGATAAACACTATAAAACACATACTTATGCTTTACCCTCTGTTGTCTGGAAGGAGAATGGCAACCTATGGATTGTTGAAACACATGCAGCTCAAATATTGGTACACTGGCCTGTGTATTTTGAGAATAATATTTTCTGTGGGAAAGTTATTAATGTCTTTTCTGCAAGAAACTCTATTAGGTTTCCTTAAAAAGTGTCATATTTCACTAAAAGTATAAGAACTTCATATTTTACATTTTAGTAATAACTTCTATGAAAGAGGACTCTCTTTATCTTCTTATTAGGAATATCTTTAGAAGGGAGTTCTGGAGCAACCAACCACCTTTGGTAATTATCATAATATTGAAATAGTCTCGTGTGAAGTCAATAAACTTACTGTCCTGCAAAATGTAATTACTTAAGCTGCATCTGAATCACCCCTTACCACCATTTTAAGGAATCTTAACTATTTCCATGGTCATAGAACAGGACATTGTACCTATAGTAGAATAGTAATGCAATTTATATAAATCATATGTACATATATAGTATGCATTGCTTTGACATATCCAACCATTGTAACAAAATAATGTCACCTGAAAGTGAAAGCCACAGTACAGTATACTAGGGGGAAAATGCTGACAATGAATTGTATATCAAAAACTGTACTCAAGGCAAGCTAATGTTCAGAAGGAGTTGGTCAACACAAATAATACTTTTGTGTGTACTTCTATGTATATATTTGGGTTTATCTTTTTCTTTTCAGAGAAAAGGAACATGAAGTTGGGTGAGTAGGGAGGTGGAAGGTTTTTGAAGAGTTTGGAGAGGAGAAATAATAAGCTAAAATGCATTATATGAACAATTTTCAAAAAAGAAATTACCCAAAACAAAAGATAATTTCTGTCTTTGCTTGGAGCACATTTTCTGTCTAGTCATGGAAACGCTAATGGAGCACTGTGACCCATTTCCTTAGTGGAACAATGGGAATTGTACAATTGTATTTATTTCATTGTATGTGCATAATGGGTATAATGGGTAGTTTTGAATGTCACTTTATACAGCCTAGAATTATCTGGGAAGAGAGTCTCAAAAAGGGATTATTTAGATCAGGTTGACCTGTGGGGCTCCCTGTGGGAGGTTATCTTGATGAAACTGAGATGGGAAAACTGACCTAATATAGGTGGTATCACTCTTTATGTAGGGATCCTGAAGTCTAATGGTAGTATCATTTTTATATAGGGATCCTGAACTGTTTAAGAAAGGATAAAGTGAGCTGAGCACAAGTATACATACATTCACTGTGCTCTATTCCTGATTATGGATGTGATATGCCCAACTCTTGAAAATTCCTGCTACTGTGACTACCTTACTATAATGAATTGTAACCAGGAAATGGGACCAATAACAAACTCCTTCTCTCCCAAGTTGCTTTTCTCAAGGTATTTTATCACAGAAACCATGAATGCAATTAAAACAAAATACAAGAAACCTTTGTGGTAGATATGGACACAAGTAGAAAGTTTGATTAAAAACTATTTTACATTAGAAATAGTAATTATTAGTAATATCTTTTATAATGTGAATATCACATGGTATTTTAATTATTACATTGTCATTCCCCCTGTCTACAGGGTATTCTGTCTGACCATTGCTTGAAAATTTGTGAATTGAGAACAAGGCTGTGAAAAAGACTGACTACTTCAGCATAAAATCTGTACTACTGAATGAAGACAGACAATTGAACACAGAAGTTCTATTGACAATAGGTCAGGAGTGCCTTTTTCATATACACAAAAGACAGCCTCTAATGATATCAAATGGTCTCTGTTAAAGTAGTCCCATTTAAAGAAATTGCCTTTAGGTGCTTTCAACAAAAATAACCTATATTTTTCAAAAACAATGGACAGTGAATGTTACTGTCAACAAAAGCTCTTGTCTTATTAACTAATGATACTTTATTCCAATGCATCATCTTTCATTTGCGTAACTCGCAGTGGTTGAAAGCAGAAAATACAAAGAACACTGAAATAATGAGAAAAGAAATTAGAGAGGAAAACAGTACAATACTATTAAAGAAGAAACCTCTAGTTCACAGAATATTTGTAGTTAGTATTTCTTTTTCTCCTTTTCTCCAACTTCAGAATCTACGACTATCATGACAACTGGCTCAATAGACTGTTCTTGCTTCTTCAATTATCCTAACTTACTCTAGTCAAAGTGTGCTGACACTTACCAATTGTGCAGTGGTCGCCCTCCCATCCAGGGCTGCACTCACATTTTCCATCTTTGCATTGGCCATGCTCAGCACAGTGAGAATGACAGGAACGTTCCTCACATGTTGGTCCTACCCAGCCTTCTTCACATTGGCATATTCCCCTTGAGCACACCCCATGGCTCCCACACTCCATGGTACAGAGTTCTGTGGAAATTCAAAGAAGGCATGTTAGGATATTTAGTGAAAACCAACAACCATTCCTTCCTAATGTTATCATAATGAACAACACATCAAAGGCTACACTGATACTTTAAATGAAATGTTATGAACATTAAAAATATGTGAACAAAAGACGCTTACTTTCTGTGTGTCCTAGTAATCATGAAAGGGGTGTTCCAAAGAAAGCAGTTAAGATTCTATATGTAAAATAAATTTTAGGGCAAATTGATTTTAGGAAGTCTATAAAATGATAGTGTCATCAAGACTTAGAAAGGAAGAGTATGTCCAACAAATGTCTGAGAGTATTCCTTAAAAATTCTTTAGAATCATAGATCAAACTGAAATATTTTATGATACTATATGAATTAACAGTGGATGATGACATAGTACAATAGTGTTCTTAACTTACTGAGGACGACAACATTGAAAAAAACCCTAATATTATAGTACACAAAAGGCAAAGCTCCCAATGACAGCAATCAACTGGTTTCTCTGATGACACAATCAATATTTGTGTTTATTTTAAGCATATGAAATGAGTCCTGGTTGATTAAAGTATACAGCTTTCTTTTTCTGAAATGTTATTCAGTGTTTAGCCAATATAATGATGGTGTATACTGACTTTGCCAAAGTTGTCTGCTTTGTCTCCTTGACTTTCTGATGAGACATGTTGAATATTAATAAAATCTTGACAGTAGATAAACCAAAATAAAAGCTTGGCAAGCTTCTTTCTTATCTAATTCTTCTGCTAGAGGAGAAAGGATAAAATCTTATTGAAGGAATTCATTATGTTTGGTGTTTAATGGCCATACATCCTTGAAATCAAAAAGGGTATTCAGGAAGTTGAATTGTCATTTTCATAATCCGAAAGTTGAAATTAGTTTTTAAAAGCTATTTGGTTACAATAATATTAATAAACTCTATAGACACCAGAATCATTTTCATGATGGGACAGTCTCTTTATGGCAAAGAAATTTGTTCACTAATTTATTATTGTGTTTTGTATGTATAATGTGTTCACATGTATGTGACCACACATATGCACGAATACATGCACATGTGTGTATCTATGTATGGAGGTCAGTGTTTGATGTTCAGTAGCTTTGTGGACGGCTTGCCACTTTCTTCATTTAGGAAGAGTCTCTTGCTGAACCTACAACAATTTGAACCAATTTGGCTAATGTAGCTATCAACCTTGCCCCAAGGATCCCCTGTCTCTGCCTCCTGAGTGCTGTGGTTACAGGTGAATTAGCATACCTATCCTGCTTTGTTATGTGGAATTGAAAACAGAAATTCTAGTCTTCATTCTTGTAGAACATGCCCTTTATCTACCTCCGATTTTTTTTTTGCAGATTTTGAATAGATGGAACATAGGGAATTTGCAATATGAAATAAGAATGACTGCCACTCTGCTTATTATCTTTGAACAACTTATTAACATGCTCTATGTGACTTGTGTTAAATATATTCCAGAAGGAATAATCTGTAGCTCTCAAGTGACTAGTGGACTGATTTGAGATACATTTTAGAGGTATAACCAACAGGAGGTTCTTAAGTTTCAATATGATGGATAAAGGAAGGGTAAATTAATAAAAATAGTAATAAATTAATGGATAATGCTGCTTTGTAAGAAAAAGGAAAACTTTGGAGACTCACAAGTAGAACACCAAATATATTAACTTTATGATATGTATACTGAGTTATGTGAAAATATCAGTTATTTACTAGAGTATGTACATCTGACAGGCTAGGTTTTGAGGCTAGGTCTATAAATTTTGCTGTCTTTAGTATATGGGTAACTGAGATAGTTGGAATACCAAAAGAGATATATAAACTCTGAAATGTTCAGTGAATTAAAAATTAAGTAGGCTGTTATAAAGTAGACACAACTTATTATTTGCTAATAAAAATAAAATACAAAAATATCATGAAGAAAAGGAAGAAAATTGAAAAATACTGGGAAGAAGGCAATGTGATTTAATAAGAACTGCAGTGGGATTATGGTTTAACTTTTGTCAGACAGAGGTGTGCTCCCCGTGTTTATCATCAGGAAACTCTCAGTGAGTCTAGAAAGAACTGTACTGATAAAATACTAGTTGCAAAGCCAGATTGGACTAAATAAAAGTAAATGGAAAGCCATTTTCAGGATCACCATGTCTGTTGAAAAGTCTAGAACACTGAAAATATGTTTTAAATGGATGGAGGTGGGTGGTCCTTGAACTTCCCACAGGGCAGGGAACCCTGATCGCTCTTTGGGCTGACGAGGGAGGGGAAATTGATTGGAGGAGGGGGAGGGAAATGGGAAGCGGTGGTGGGGAAGAGACAGAAATCTTTAATAAATAAATAAATTAAAAAATATATAAAAAGGTGAGCATCTTCTTAAATGGTAGCTTAGATAGAATGATCTTGAACTCGCAAGAAATCCATACATCTTGATTCCATAATTCTGATAGATGATTTGGTCTTGTAGCAGCAGTTCTTGTGAATCTGAAATAACGATCTGCTCCCTTTCATAGCTCCCCCTTGACACTAAAAACTGAAGAGAACTTACTAAGATGAGAGACTGGATTATCAAGTCAAGACTGAAGACACAATTAGAAGGAAATGTTTTTTACATATTGCTCTGTGCAAGCATACAAAGAGAGAAACACTGATTAAATGACAAAATGGCAACTAAAACTTGGGAGTTCGGGCATAATGTAGAATGGAAATATTATTGTATAATAAGACGAAATAGAGTGTCCTAAGTGAATACTTGTAAAGTTCTGTATTATTGATGAGAAAGGCAAGAAGTACTTTATTAAGGTTGTATATAAAAATTTAAATGTAAGATCCAATTTCTAATATTAGGATCCAATATTTTTTACTATTACTTTCTAATAAAACCTAGAACATATAGATAAAATATATATTTAAATATTTTGGAAGATAGTAGATTTCTCAAGGTAGTAAAGAATTACTGTATCAATTTCCAGGCAATAAGGAAAACTCAGTGAGATGATTCTGACATTTATTGATTCTTTTCTCTGTAGAAGTATCTGGCAGTTATAGTAGAGGAAGATAGAAAGGCCTAGACACTGGGTTAAGCTTTGTTGGTCTTGTGGGGGCAGAAAACAACTTGAAAAATTGATTATTGGTTACTCTCCACAACTTCATGGTAAAGAAAGAAAGAGGAGATGGACAAATTCTAAGAGCCCAAAGTGAAGGTGGAAAGGTTGTTGGACACAGAGATGAGCGATGGCACTAGGGAAACTATCGTCCAGACACACAGGACTGATAGACAGATGAACTCACGGGGACTGAGACAGCACACACAAGTCCTGCACAAGTTCAGTACAGACAGGGGCAGCAACAAGAGGGTAGGTTGGCATGTGATCCCACCTTTAACCTAGAAATTATCTGCAATTGATATCCACTGCCAAATAGAAAATCACTTTTTCTCTGGTGGAGACTCACTGTGTATATAAACCATACTTCAGGATAGGCTATACATGTAGGAGTAGTAAGCTAACAAAAAAAGTACATTCAATAGTATTTTTTGTGGACTTTCTGTTTTATTTTGCTTTATTTTGTATTTTTGGTCTTCCGTTGTTTTTCATTTCTATTTTATAGGTTTCTCTTCTATTTTTTTAGAGAGAGAGGGAGGGCCAGAGAGAGAGAGAGAGAGAGAGAGAGAGAGAGAGAGCGAGAGAGAGAGAGCACAAAGATGGGTAGGTATGGAGATAGGTAAGATTTAGGAGGAATTGTAGGAGGAAAAAAAACATAATCAAAATATAATGTATGATTTTTTTTTCAATAAAAAGATGAGAACAACAACACTATACAAAAGGAAAAATGGCCAAGATATTTTGATGGAGGAAGGTCATTGGCTAATAAAGAAACTGCCTTGGCCCATCTGATAGGGCAGAATTTAGATAGGCGGAGCAAACAGAACAGAATTCTGGGAGGAAGGGGAAGTGAGCTCAGAAATCATGCAGCTCCTCTCAGAGCCAGAAGCGATGAAACAAGCCACCAGGTCAGACATGCTGAATCTTTCCCGGTAAGCACACCTAGTGGTGCTACACAGATTATTAGAAATGGGCTAAATTAATACGCGAGAATTAGCCTAGAAGAGGCTAGATATAATGGGCCAGGCAGTGTTTAAAAGAATACAGTTTGTGTGTTGTTATTTTGGGGCATAAGCTAGCCAGGAGGCCGGGAGCCAGGCTGTGGGAAGAGGCCCACAGCTCTTACTACAATATTTCCATCATTATAGCAAAGTAAATTCAAAGAAAGTAGAGGAAGGAAAAGGATAATCACAAGAACTGTGAGCAATAAAACAGTGACAAATGACTATAAAATATTAAAAGAAAAAAATACTTTAACTGCATAGAGCTATAAAGTTGATAATTCCTTTGTGGTGAGTGGTCAATCAAGCCAAACATACAGGAGACTCTATTAGCTGATATCAGGAATGTAAAGTAGGAAATCATTGTAGATAGTATAAATGAGTTGGGTTTTTTTGTCATTGCATTTGACAAAATGCAACATTATGAAGTTGGCAATCACCATAAAACCACAACATGTATATATAACAATACAAATGAAGAAACTGGATAGTGTATAAAGAACTTCATCTCACAATTAATAATAGTCTCATAACTTCAGTCTTATATGAAAAACACTTTAGTCTTAGATCATAAAAACACTACATTGCCATGTACATTAAATTAATCTCAAATCATATGAGTAAGTACTATCTAGGAATGCTGCTGGAACACAACACTAGAAAAAATTTCTAGATTTTATGGAAGAAAATAATTTTGAAAGGAGTCATCAAAATACAACAATAAGAGTAAACTCCAATAATTTTGTGTCCACCAAAATTAATAGTTACTTACCAAAAGACAGAAAATATATTCTAGCAGGTAGGATATATTACTGAAAAAGATCATGTATGTAGAATACTTTAAGAGTGTCAAATTAATAGTAAAAAGACACCAGAAGTATGTGCATTATATAAAAGGTTATTTAATGACCCAAATCAAAGAGTATCATCATATATCTGAGACATAAATATGAAAATAAAGATTAAATGTCTTTGTAAAAACATAGTAACAGTTTAAAGTAAAATGAACAACATAAACAGTAATGTGTTACAGATAACATGAGGGAAAAGAAAGTCTTGAGCTCTCTAGAAGGTTCTGTAGATTGTTGCAATCAGTTTGGAAAAGTATTTGAAATTATTTGCCAAAGTTGAAAATTGTGTATTTTGTTATGCCACAGTTACACCACTTAGAATATTCTTGACAGACAGAAAGCAAGCAAATGCTTTTCAAAAGGGATATATAAAAGTGTTCACAGAATAATTATTGATGCTAGACAAATTGGACACACTTCAAGCACTTATTGCCAATGGAATAAATAATTAATTGTAGCAATTCTGTAAAAAATGATAAACTGTAAGAAAATGATTGATAGCAAAATGCCACAATACAGATAAATTTGCAAAAGCAATGTTGAATGAAAGAAAATTTAAAAATATCATACATATTATAAGATATCATTAAGATTTTATCAAAAGCAAGCAAATAGTAGAAGTCAGGGTTGTTGAGTTTTATGGCTCATTAGGTCTAGTGAGGCTGAGGCAAGAGGAATGTTGCAAATTTGAGGTCAAAGAGCTTGGGCTATGGCATGACACTGAAATAAAAAAAAAAACAAAAGAAAGAAAAGCACCACTGTCCATACCTAGGCAAAAGGGGATGTTGTAATAGGAGTGGCGGGGCTGCTTCCCCAGCACCCCGGCCGCCTGGCTAGCTTATGCCCCGAAATAACAACACACAAATTGTATTCATTTAAACACTGCTTGGCCCATTATATCTATCCTCTTCTTGCTAACTCTTGCACCTGGACTAGCCCATTTCTAATAATCTGTGTAGCATCAGTCTTACCGGGAAAGATTCAGCATGTCTGACCTGGCAGCTTGCTTCATGGCGTTTGGCTCAGAGAGGAGAAGCATAGCGTCTCTGAGCTCACTTCCTCTTCCTCCCAGCATTCTGTTCTGTTTACTCCTCCCACCTATGTTTTAACCTATCGGGCCAAGCAGTTTCTTTATTGCTTAACCAATGAAATCAACAGATTGATATATGACACTCCCACATCAAGGGGAAAGGTGGTAGAAATTGGGAACAGGGGTTACAGAAGGGCACTCATTCTATTCTGTGTTTTTGACTTGGATGGTAGTTACAGTGCATTCCAGAGTTTGATAAATTATTGAACTGTACGTTATAGGGTTTCTATACTTCTTTCTGGGTGGCATATTTTAATATGTTTAAAATTAAAGTTAGTTACTAAAAACAGCAAGAGAATATATCTCTCTAACTGGTAGTGAGAAAAAATAGGAAGAACTCATTCAAAGAAAAGGCTGAAAGGAGAAAAGTTAAAGAGAAAATTATGAATAGGAGATACAAAAGAAGATTATAAGATGTAAATCCAAACACATCAGTAATCCTAGCAAATGAAAAATGAATTGACCCTGCAAATTGAACAAGAGAGTTTCTGTAACTGAAAAAGAAAATCTAGTATTTTATTTTGGTCAAGAATAGATTGCTAAGACATAACATCACCCAGCCCAGCCTGTCTGGGCACTGGGTTGGAATCCTTAGGGCACCCAAGTGGGCGGGAGTTCCTTCGTTTCTATAGCCTGCCTGCAATAAGAAGGGTAGGCGCTTTGTCTAGGAGCTACCCAACCAGCACAGAGACCTGATCTCTTGGTGCCAGGAGAGCCAACATTGGGGTGAGTTTCTGACCAGGCGGCGCAAGCCCGGGACAGGGAACTCAGAAGTTCCTCAACCACCTATCCTTCTTGGGCTCTCTGCAGGGCCTCTACTCCCTGCATACTGCCTCTTTCTTTCTATCTCACCCAGCTTTCATCAAGAACCCTCCCCACTTCGGCCCCACTGTCCTCTTTCAACACATAACATCACCCAGACCAGCCTGTCTGGGCACTGGGTCGGAATCCTCAGGGCAATCAAGGGGGTGGGAGTTCCTTTGTTTCTATAGCCTGCCTGAACCAAGCAAGGTAGGCGCTTTGTTTACGAGCTACCCAACCTGCACGGAGATCTGATCTGGGTGCCAGGAGAGCCAGCATTGGGGAGAGCCATCATTGGGTGCAGAGATCTGATCTCGGCACCAGTAGAGGCATCACTGGGGAGAGCCAGCACTGGGAAGGTACATCAGTAGGCAAGGAGACCTGATCCGGTAAAAGAAGATCCATAAGGGAGCATTT
>NC_022026.1:5474144-5484474 GCF_000317375.1 Microtus ochrogaster | reverse complement strand
TTTTTTTTTCTTTTCTCAATAAAAAAAATGCTAAGCCTTTCAAAAAAAGAGAATAGATTGCTAAAAAATACTAACAGAGAAGTTATAAATAAAAGGAAGAAGCATAATAGACAGCAACCAAGAAAAACTTGAAATGAGTATAGTATTATCAGATGATTGTGACTTCAAAGCATAAAGCATCATCATGTATAAATCCAGCTACTATCTAATGACAAAAAGAACAATTCACTAAGAAGGTAGAGCAATCTAGACTCTGAAAATATAGACTCAAAATATATATGATAAACTATGTAAAGCTTTATAGAGTTGGAGCAAGGCAAATGGATAATTTTGCAATCAGTCATGCGAAATGTGTGAGGATGTAGAAAATTTGAATAGATGAACAAATATCTTTAAGATAATAGATGTACGTGGAACAATATATTTTCTTTTCAAGCACAGGAATAAGAATGCCCATAAAGGCTGCAAAAACATTTGTTCACAAAGATAAGTCTCGTGTGCTGTTTCAGCAGAACGCAAGAAAATATGAAACATATAATAAAAAGATGTTACAAAACTAGCATCTCAGAAAAGACAAAATAAGTCATGGGTTACATCTAGAATTTACATTGGAAATTAGGACTAATAACAATGAAAATTGTATTTTTAAAAACTTGTGAATTTAGAAATCAAGTTGTAACTGAGCTAGAAACTTTCCCCACCTGACTAGCTTTCATTTTCTTGAAAGTACTTTGCAAGCTTCTGGAGTGGAAAGGCATCAACGTATTTACTAACTATGAACATCAAGAGCTTGCTCAGTGGTGGGAATGCACACCTTTAATCTTAGTACTCCGAGGAAAGACATAGGGGTCTCTGCGAGTTTAAAAGCCAAACTGCTGTACAGAGCAAATTCTGGGACAGAGAAACCTTGTCTCAAAAACCAACCTTCATTCCCCCTCCAAAAAGCTCTAAGAGCAGCCCACTTGGCAAAGATGTACCCACTGATGACCCAGTGGCACAATTGTTCTGGGGGTAATAAGTTACTCTCCCATTGAATTTCACCTGCTCTAGAAGAGGGAATTCCTTCTGTGTACTGTAATTCAATCAAAAATCCATGGCTGAGGAGGCTTTAGACACTATTCTGGATGGAACTATAGTTATTTAGCTACAGACCATACCACCCTTTAGATATTTATAATTATACCCACAAGCAAATGCTACTCTAAACCTTAAGCAGAGAGTTTTCTTCCTGGAATAAATTGCAGCAAATACAAAGAATCATGGCTATTCAAGCTGCTGCAAATGAGAAACATTGGAAAGCTCAGCCCAAATCATGGCACTTATGCCACGCTGTCTATACTCAGGGAACATTTCAGAAGATGGCACAGAAGGAATGTAAAAGTTGAGAGATAGAAGGAAGGTGTTCAAAATGTTATCCTCCTGGCATAACATAACCATTGCAATCATGATGTCACAGCAGCTGACATTGACTGGACTAGGACTGCACAAGACTGGGTATATATTTGTCAATCATGGCTTGGGGAGGGACTTATGAGACCACACACCCATCTGACTGAATAATTGACTACTGGTGGATTCTGAGGGAGATGCAGCCATTGTCTTCACTTGTGCATCTGGTGCGTGAGCCTGCTAACTCAAATAGTCTTGCTTCAAATCTGTGAGTCACAAAGCTAGATAAAAAGTAAATAGTTGAAAGGGATCTGTAAGAACTGATGAGTTGTCAGGGGTGGGAGAGAGAAATGGGAAGGTGGGAAGAGAGAGTAACCAGAATGCCTGGTGTACATGTATGAAATTATCAAAAAAGGAAAATAAAAGTTACAGTGAAAACAAAAAGCCCTTGCGAAATGCAAATTAGGAACTTTGAGGAAATTTCTAGACTTAACTACATTTAGTATAAAAGAAGAAAAATTAAAATACAGTATAGAAAATGTTTGCCTCAAGAATAGAAAGCAGATAACTTTGTGTGCTTAGCTCCACCTCAATTGCCTCGTTTCATCGTCTTTCCATGTCTTCATCACAGTGTGCATGAATATCCTGGCACATGCTGTTAAGAGCACCAATGCTGATGAGAAGGGAGGTAGTGCCAGGTCCTCATCAGGGCATGCTCCAAAGTCATTACTGGGTTCCTAAATGTGATGAACTGTGGTTACACTGTGGAAATGGGAAATCATTCATGACTACTGAGTTGAGAAAATTCTTGTGAACCTTACAGGCACGTGAAACAAATGTGGAGTAATTAGCTCTAGATTTGATGTGAAGCTCAAAGACCTAGAAAATGGCAGAATAATCTGTTTCCCAACCTGTTAGTTTGGTTTCATTGTACTGACAAGCTCAGTTGGTATCATGAACAACAAAAAAGCCACATGAAAACACACAGGAGAAAAAATTCGGTGATTCTTTTTCTAGAAATGTAAAACACATAAATAAAAAGCCTCAGTGGGGGCAGGAAATAGAGAAAGCAGTGAATACATTTGACCTCATTGGCACAGGAAAGAAATTTCTGCATAGGACCCTGATAGTGTAAGCATTTAAAGCAACAATGTATAAATGAGACTTCCGGAAACTAGAAACGTTTCTGTTACAGCAAAGGACACCATCCCTTAAGTGAAGAGAGAAGCCACAGAACAGGAAAAAAAATCTTTATGTATGACAGAGGATTAGGATCTAGAATATATAAAAGAACTAAAATTCAAGAAAACAAATAACCCAACTAAAATTGGGCTGTGGAACTAAACAATTTTTTAAAAGCTCAACGTCGTTAGCAATCAGTGAAGCACAAATTCTAACTACGTTGAGATTTCATCTTCCTGCTGTTAGAATGGCGGGGGTTAACGCAATACATCCTCACAGAATTTTATTCACCACTGGTGGGAGTACAGCCTCTATGGAAACCAGTGTGGAGATCTGAATTAGATGAAAAATAAAACAAATGAAAAAAGTATTATCAATTTATACAATAGTTTTTGATGATTAGCTACAAGTACCCAGTCAATCAATTGAGAAATATATATTCCGTGTTCATAAGTTAAAAGCCTCACTACCATTAGGATATCATCTGCTTAGTTGTATGAAATTATGAAATGTGCAGGTAAATATGCGATTTGTAGAAAAAAAGATGCCCACTCACACTAATAACAAAACTTCTGTCATTTCATAATTTCATTTTTGTAGCATGTGAAAATCTATTCTTAAGATCCAGACACAGTGACAAATTCTAGAACAATGACAAATCCTTGTAATTATAACACTAAGGTACAGAGATGACTGTGGGATATTAAAAGTTTCAAAGCCACTCTAGACTATGTAAAAAGTTTAAGGTCAGAATGTGGTATGTGAAATCCTGTATCAAAACACCAACTTCCTTAAAAAATGAAACCCTTGCCATCCTGATGAAAAAGGAATAACCAAAAATACCCCAAGTAATTTTAAAGTATATTAGTAGGTGAATTTAGGCCTCAACTTAATTTTTCATTGGCAGAAAATGGATAACACGGTTTAGTGAAAAACTGTACAAGTTAACTTGAATAATGTAGAGATACATGACTCAATATGGAGAAGCCTTTGAACTGTGAAAGAAGAAGGTAGAACCCAAGCACAGGATAATGTAAAAATAATCTATACATATTTGTAAAGGTTAGAACTCTGTAAAATGACTAAGTTTAACATAGTGGTTTCTCTTTATATACATTACATTTTATTTATTTTTCCATTTCTGTTACATCCCAACCGCAGTTTCCACTCCCTTCTTTCCTCCCATTCCCTCTCCCATCTGCCTCTCCTCAACCCCACTCCTCCCATGGGCAGCAACAAAGCATGTCACATCAGGTTGAGGCAGGACCAAGCTCCTCCTCCTGCATCAAGACCATCCAGCAGGGGAAACAGGTTTCCAAAAGCCAAGTCGAGGACCAGGGACAAGGTCCTAATAATCCCACTGCTAGAAGTCCCACAGACAGAACAAGTTACACAATAGTCACACACATGCAGAGGGCATAGGTAGTATCCATGCAGGCTTTCTAGCTGTTGATCAGAGTCTGAGAGCTCCCAGGAGCCTTGGTTAGTTGTTACTATGGGTTCTCCTGTGATGACCTTTGAGGCCTCTGGTTGCACCATCCTTCCTCCCTGTCTTCAACAGGACTCCTGGATCTTGATGCATTGCTTGATTGTGGATCTCTGAATCTGCTTCAATCAGTTACTAGACAAAGGGTCTCTGATGACAATTAGTGTAGTCACTAATATGATTACTGGAGATGGCCATTTAGGCACCCTCTACACTATTGCTAGGAGCCTTAGCTGATGTCATCTTAATAAAAATGGGGGTACAGATCTAAATAGAGAATTCCTTTTTTTTTTAATTACGAAAGCTTGGTTTTAGCTTAGGCTTGTTTCTAACTAACTCTTTTATTTAATTATTTTTATGAGCTCTACATCTTTCTCTGCTCACCTCGCTACCTCTCCCCTTTCCTTCAACCCTCTCCCAAGGTCCCCATGCTTCCAATTTACTTAGGAGAATTCTCAACAGAAGATTCTCAAATGACTGAGAGACATTTTAAAAAGTGTTCAACATCTTTAGCTCTCAGGGAAATGCAGAAATACTCAATAAAATACTGGCTAACTGAATCCAAGAGCACATCAAAAAATCATCCAACATGATCAAGTTGGCTTCATTCCAGAGACACAGGGATGGTTCAACAATAAAAAATTTAGCAATGTAATCAACCATAAAAACTGAAAGAAAAAACACATATGATCATCTCATTAGATGCTGAAAAAGCCTTTGACAAATTCCAACACCCCTTTATGACAAAGGTCTGGGGAGGTCAGGGATAAAAGGAATTTATCTAAACATAATAATAGCAATAAACAGCAAGCCAACAGCCAACATCAAATTGAGAGAAACCCAAAGCGATTCCACCAAAATCATGAACAAGGCACGGCTGTCCACTCTCTTCATATCTGTTCAATATTGTACTTGAAGTTCTAGCTAGAGCAACAAAAGGGGATCAAGGCGGTAAAAATTTGAAGGTAAGAAGTCAGACTTTTGATATTTGCAGATGATACAATAGTATATATATATATATGACCCCAAAAACTTTACCAGGGAACTTCTATAGCTGAAAACACCTTCAGTTATGTGGCAGAATACAGAATCAACTAAAAAAAATCAGTATCCCTCCTATATATAAATGATAAAAGGTCTGAGGAAGAAATCAGAGAAACATCACCCTTTATAATAGCCAAAAATAATGTAATGATGGTTGAGAATTGGGAAGGACAGAAAGGGAGAGCAAGGAAAAAGATATCTTGATTGTGGGAGCCATTATGGGCCAGCATGAAACCTGGCACCAGGGAAATTCCCAGAAATCCACAAAGATGACCCCATGTAAGACCCTAAGCAGTATTGGACAGGGTTCCTGAATTGGCCTTCCCCTGTAATTGGATCGATGACTACCTTAATTGTCATCCTAGAACCTTCATCCAGCAACTGATGGAAGCAGATACAGAGATCCACACCCAAGTACTTGGCCAAGTTTCTGGAGACTACTCAAAGAGAGGGAGGGGTAATAATATGAGCAAAGGGGTCAAGACCATGATGGGGTTACCCACAGAAACAGCTGACCTGAGGTAGTGGGAGCTCACTGACTCCGGACTGATAGCGGGGTAACCCTCATAGGACCAAACTAGGCCCTCTGAATGTGGGTGACAATTGTGTGGCTTGGGCAGTCTGTGGGGCCACTGGCAATGGGACCAGGATTTATACCTACTGCTGGAACTGGCTTTTTGGAGCCCAGTTTTTTGGAGGGTTACTTTGCTCAGACTAAATATAGCTGGCAGGGCGTTGGTCCTGCTTCAAAGTGATGTGTAAGTCTTTGTTGACACCCTATGGGAAGCCTTACCTTCTCTGAGGAGTGGATGGGAATGGGATGGGGTGGGGGGAAGTGGGTGGAGCAGGAGGAGGGGAGGGAGTAGGAACTGGGAAAGGTCTATAAATGAAAAGAGATCGTTTAAAGATAAATTAATTAAAAACAATATTAAACATTTTATTGAAAAATATTCTACATAGAGACGTTTGTATTACTTATTAAAACAGTGTAATAACTGTTTTTATGCTATTTCAATACCTTAAATATTTAATAATAATTTTCAAACAAAAAGTGGAAAAACGTCTTCAGGGACTGTTCTCTTGAATTACAGAAGCGAAAACATGTCTTACGTTCTTGTGCGGTCCTCAACACACAGCACAGCCAGACAGAAGCCACAATTACCCGTCTGATTTACAATTTCAGTACCACAAGTATCCAAGTGGGAAGCAATATCCCCATGAGTAAGGGAATCATCTAAGAAATAAATTACTACAGATGGAGCAGCAGATCTTAAACAATAAACATTCCTCATTTTGAAGCGCATCACCATTTCTGCAGTTGCATCCAGTTTAAAATGGGGTTTCTGGTTGGATTCGGAGATGTCCTTCAATCCCCATCTACTTATAATCAGTGCGGGGTGTGTGTGTCTGGGGGAGATGAACACAAAATAGATTCTGGAAATTGTGTAACTCATAAACATTATAGAAATGATATCTGATCTAATATATTTGTTTCACAAAGACTTCGATTCCACGAGCAATATTTTCATCTGGTTGAAAATATTTTAACATTATAGGCTGCAAAAGATGACAGAAGAATGCTAAAATACAAACATACTTCTGTGCAAATGTATTGGAAAACAGCATGAAAAATATAGGCAGACACTTTAAAGTTCTATTGAGACATTTCATTTTTAATAAGTTTCTTTATGCATGTCAACAATGAATACCGTTTGGATAAATTGGACTCAGATACAACCGGAACACTTCTTTGCTCCATGCTGACAAAGAGCAACTTGATTAAATAGTAAATCCTTCAGAACAGCCCTCCAAACTGTTTCTCAGATTTACTTTTTAGATAGAAGTTCCCAGTAAATGAAACTCTCTTATTCTTGCCACCTCAACTGTGCCCAATATTCTGCAATAATACTATCAGGCACCCCAAAATATTAAATCTTGTTTTTCTGTTGTATAACATATATTTATGTAAAAAATTTAATGCGACATCATGGCATCCTAAATAAGGAGAGAACATTTCCGAGATAAAGATATATAATCATTAATAAATTGCTCAGTAGAATTTGTTAAAGATCTAAGGATATGAAGCTGGAAGTGGAACAAAAAAACGAAATGAAGGAGAAAAATGGGAATGAGCAAAGCTGAATAGATCATCTCTAGTCCACTCTACTACAATTTTCATTACCAAAACCATGGGAAGTTTTTCCATGTTTTGTGTCAATGATGTAGGAAACTGTAGGTGAAACATCTGGCAAGCCAGGATGGACTAGGAAAAGATTTTTTTAATCAATAATATGTATTGTTTTGTTTGATTCTGGTGAGGAACTTGGCATATATATTTTGTTTACAAAAATCTTTACTAGCTCCTAAGCTACTTGAGTCGGCATGGTCCCCACTGGCAAATGAATCAAGCAAGTCACGCAGGCCATGGCCCCATACAAAGCAGGGAGGACAATTACCATACAAAGCAGTGAGGACAATCAAACACAGATGGAAACTTCCAAAACTGTGAGCCAAAATAAGACTTTTCATTTTTATAAGTTGACTGCTTCTACTTCTTAGAGTTGTGGAAATCTGACTAACACACTATGACTGAAGCATAAAAGCACATCTCATTTTAACACGGAAAATCTATGGCACATAACTAATACTTGTCCCTGTCTCTCTACATTACCATTATGTATCAATTTATTTTATTAGTCTTAATCTCATTTTATGTCAGTACAATCTGAATGAAGAGGCTATAAAACCTGATCTAGCTCTCTCTGTGCAATGACAAGGCACAAGTTGCAGTAACAACATCACAATGCTAATCCATACACAGTTTTAAATCTTAAAGTCTCTTTAATTTTTAAATTATTTTTAGGAGTTATTATGACAGGTTGGGCTTTTTTTTCCATTACTTGAGAGGCAAATACAGGTGAACCTCTGTGAGTCTAAGGCAAATCTGGCTTACATGGCAGGTTCCATGTTAGCCAGGGCTACATAGAGAGGTTCTGCCTCAAACAACAATTCTAATGATGTTTGGTTTAAAGTTTCATGGATCTTGTTTATTATAGATGGCATTGGGTCTCTTTTATAAGGTGGTTAATTATTCTGTGGTAGAATATTTGATGACAGAAAAATGTAAGTGTATTTCAAAACACTGAAGTCAATGATAAAATGGGCCGTCTAATTGTCATTGGATGGAAATTTCCTTTGCAGTGAATTCTGAGGCTGTGACTTTTTTTCAGTAAAATGTTCTCTATCTCTAGAAGTTTCATTTAGTTCAGTTCAATGTAGAGAAATGAGAATTTCTGAGGATTAGGTCCTCCTCTCTTCATTCATGGCTACAGACTAGGAGACTGCCTCAATGTTTTGATTATGAGTGTGGCCATTTTGCCCATCCAAGAACATTTTCAATTTCCTAAGAATGTTGAAGTCTGGTTATTTTACCTAAATGCTCTTCAGTCAACCCAGTGTTTCTTTTTTTATTTTAGATTGTTAGGATAAAATTTTGAGGAGCAAATGTTATTTTTAAGCCCCTGTTGTATTATGAGTAGTAAGTCACATGCTCTGAATTAATTGTTTAGCCACAAGGGAAGGTTGTTTTGTAGTTTACATTGTTTTTCACTTAGACTTTCTTATCATTGCTACATTTTTACACTCTGGATCCACGTAAAGGCAAATGCCATGTCTGGTTCACAGCCATACCAAACTGACATTCTAGACCTTAGTATAACAGTAGTCTCACTTACGAAATTATGAACAACTATGGTGGAACATATTATTGCTAATCTTTGCTTAGAATGGATACTAAAATTATATGTTGGTATGTATTCATACTCACAAGAACTTGAACACAAATATACAATTAAATTTTGTTAATAATTAAGAAAGCTCCCCTGTGTATATATGGGTTGGCATTCATTTTGTTGTGATGTAATACTAAAATTGCAATTAAGAAAAACGTTGCCTTCTTTTCTGATGGATATTTGATCTGTTTTTTCTTTGTAGAAACTGTTTAAACATTGAATTTTCTCTGCAAAGTGTTTTTGTTACTAGTATTAATGTACTACATTTTCTGTATGAAATTTTTATAAGGCAATAATCTTTCCCATTTAGCAGAAAATTATCATCTGCATTACATGAAATACTGCAAACAATACATTGAAGGATCTTTGAAGATTGATGTAGGTGGATCTTCTATCTATCTGTTGCTTTCATTGGTTAATTAATAAAGAAAAATGCTTGGCCTACCTACATAGGTAGGTGGGGAAGACAGAACAGAATGCTGAGAGGAAGAAGGCAGTGATGCAGACGCCATGGAGCCAGCCACTAGGTCAGACATGCTGAATCTTTCCCAGTAAGCCACCACCTTGTGGTGCTACACACATTATTAGAAATGGGTTAATCAAGATGTGAGAATTAGCCAATCGGAGGCTGGAACTAATGGGCCAGGCAGTGTTTAACTGAATACAGTTTCCGTGTAATTATTTCCATGTATTTATTTTCGTGTAATTATTCTGGGGCTAAGCTCCAGTTCAGGAGCCGGGCGGGATGAAAAGCAGGCCTGCCTGCAGCTCATCACTATAGAAGATAGTCATGCTCCCAAACACATTTGGTGCATACTTTAGTCCAGAAGCCAAAGTTGTTTTGTGGAAGGACACTTTACTAAGATGAAAGATTTACTCCAAATGAAGAAGAGCTCATAGAGTTGTCTTATCTTTCCCATCAGCACTCTTGTTAAGGACTCCCTTGAATTAAGAAAATGAAATCTGAACAGAGAATTTTGAGAGATATAACCCTCTGAAACTGCAGCAGGATCCTGCATTTAGTATAAATCTGTCACCATGGTCTAGTACACCATGCATATAAAACTCAAATTTCAGCTCTGAAAGAAAACATTGTATGGAAAAAGAAAGTAAAGGAACTTAGAGTTATGAAACTCCCCAGCATAGGATAATTATTGAAACATTTATCACATGTTTCTTGCTTGATATACTTATTCTTATTGTATGGCATTTTCTAACCTCGCCCCTAGAGAGTGCTCCAGTTTACTACCCTCACCCCTAGAGAGTGCTCCAGTTTACCAACCTCACCCCTAGAGAGTGCTCCAGTTTACCAACCTCACCCCTAGAGAGTGCTCCAGTTTACCAACCTCACCCCTAGAGAGTGCTCCAGTTTACTACCCTCGCCCCTAGAGAGGCCTCCAGTTTACTAAGCTCACCCCTAGAGAGGCCTCCAGTTTAC
>NC_022026.1:5461027-5473764 GCF_000317375.1 Microtus ochrogaster | reverse complement strand
TACTACCCTTGCCCCTAGAGATTGCTCCAGTGTACTACCCTCGCCCCCAGAGAGTGCTCCAGTTTACTACCCTCGCCCCTAGAGAGTGCTCCAGGAAATAGCTTTACTTAAGCTCTCACCTAAGTAGTGTTTTTTTTTTTCTGGTTTTCTGTTTGCAATGCCCCACCCTACTCCAAGCTATTAGTGATTATGAATATGGCCTCAGAGACCTCATTCCTTAAGTTGAAATTCTAGCTCAGCCATACATTTTATTGGGAATGGTATGCGAAAAAATAAACAAATGAAATGTGCTGTCTTAAGTCATCTGCTTCCAAGGTACCATTTAGAAACTATGAATACTATGCTAGCCTCCCCTGGTATAAATCATATGATCCATAGTAAACGCAATACTTATTCTGATGGAGATACCAGATACATCCAGCATTCGTGTCCTGGAACCCACTTTATAACATATGCATGGCAGTATCTTAACATCTTCTGACAGAAATAGCATGGCTAACCATCAGTAATCCTTTTATGGACAGCTTGGTTAGTAGGTAGTAATATCCTTTGATATAGATAACATGTACTTTTCTTGTATACTAAAAGTAATAAGGAAAAATTCTAACTTAGACGGGCCCCCAAAGAAGAAATTAGAAAGAAAAATTGTCCTTTTAATGAGATCTCTCTCTCTCTCTCTCTCTCTCTCTCTCTCTCTCTCTCTCTCTCTGTGTGTGTGTGTTGTGTGTGTGTATGGATGTTGCTGGTGAATGAATCCAGAGCCTTGTGCATTCTAGTCAAAAACCACCACTGAGCAATATTACTAGGCTTGAGATACCTTATCAACTTCCAAAGCCTTTCTCTCAGCTCTGTGCTCATAAACTGCTGAGCTACCTTCATGTCAGCCTTCTAATGTTTTTGCTTCCTCGTATTCTATCTCCTTTATCCAGATCAGTGACAAAACCCTGAGCCTGTGTACCATGACATATTGGCCACCATTATTCTGAAGATACACAGCCTCTAGCCCACATAACTCCTCTGTCAGTGACTGGTTGACTTTTATTCTTGGGCCTGCCTACTTTCTGATTGGCTAATACTGAAAACATAAATTTCTCTCTTTTCACATTTTATCTCTCTCCTCCTAGCAACTCCAAGATCTTCAGATTGCATTCTCTGTTGTTTTCTCTCTCCAACTATAACGAGTTGCCCAAATACCTTTGTGAGTCCATTTGAAAATTCTTTTTTTATGAGACCATGCCCCTGCGAAAGGTACTTTGCATTCCCCAATGCTAAATTTCTTGTATACCTTGAGTAAGTCACTAAGTCTGTTCATGTGTTGGTTTCCTATCGATGAAATGGGTTGTTGCAAAAATAAAATAAATAATATATCCAAATTACTTACAGTTGTTCTGATTATAAAATAATTACTATACTACCAATGACAATTTTGATTATTTGTTTACAATATACTTTTTGCCCTTGATGTTTTGTCTCGAGTCTCACAAAATTCCTTGTTGGCCCCTCATGTGCTCTCTATATAGTTGTGCCTACTACATGCTAAAATAATAGAATTTTAGCCCTTGCAAATTTGAAAGTCATCCTATAAACCAACCCCTCTTTATGACATGAAAATTTCTCTAGTATTTTAGCCAAGTTTTAGTCTTTGTTTCACAAAGTCAGTCAAACCCAATTCTACTTTTATAGACACGTATTAGAAATTAATTTGTTAGCCGGGCGGTGGTGGCGCACGCCTTTAATCCCAGCACTCGGGAGGCAGAGGCAGGCGGATCTCTGTGAGTTCGAGACCAGCCTGGTCTACAAGAGCTAGTTCCAGGACAGGCTCCAAAGCCACAGAGAAACCCTGTCTCGAAAATCCAAAAAAAAAAAAAAAAAGAAATTAATTTGTTGATGTGGACTGAAATCTGTTGTTCTGTTTCTTTCACCAGTTGTTGTTATTTCTCTTTTACAACTGACTTAAAGAGGCATGTTCATCCTGCCCTTGGTTGCTGTTGTGTGACAGATATTTCCTGGGCAGACATGCATGTCTACTTACCTCAGGTAGGAAACTGATGACAGATCAAAATATGGGTAATACTGGAGTCCAACCTGGTGCACCAATTAGAACTATTGGTTTTGTTTTACAAGAATAGAAATTACTCACAATTTTTACCACCAAAGTTCATCCCAGTATTGGTGACAGTTCATAAAATCTGAGAACCTGGAGTACGCTGCACAATCTATAAGCAACTCAACAGGTTTGGCTCTGTCCTTTGCAGGTATCTCAGTTGTTTGGGGACCCTTTTAGGCAACTCAGCTGGTATTAATTTCTTCTAGGGCAGTTTGGCTCTTCTCCCATTATGTTTAGTCTGCTTGGCTGGTTTCTGCTTCTTCCAGGTTGCTGGCTGTCTGTGTCTTCAAACCTTGGTTTGGTTTGTCTGAGACTGATTATCGTCAGTCTTTACTGCTTATATAATCTTGAAGAGGGAGATGGCCTAAAGAATTATGACAGTTTCTGGGGCTTCCTGAAGCTATTAACGAGCTAACCTATAGGATGGAGTGTTTCAGATTTGTAGGAAAACTGGTACACAACAGTAATCACCTCAGATTTTTGAAAATTGCCATTTGAATTCAGTTATGACATGTTTACAACTGAACCCTTCCATTACTGTGTATATTACCTCTGTGGTACATGGTTTGCTTTCAGTTGACAACTTGTTTACTCCTGTGTGGATAAAGCATACCTTTGGTTATACACTGCTATAAAAATACTTCATAGCCTCTTAACGTATACTATAATCTAAACACTCATATCTTGGAACTTTAATCAAACTCCTAATTATTACCTTTCTGACTTGTGATTTCACTATTGCCATATTTGTATCCTTGGTATAGACAAGCTTGGCTACTTGTCTTGTATAGGAATCATCTAGTATAGGAATCATTGTATAGGAATCTTGTATAGGAATTGTATAGGAAATGTATAGGAATTCCTATACAATAGGAATTGTATAGGAATCATTGTATAGGAATCTTGTATAGAAATCATTGTCTTGTATAGGAATCATCTTCCTTTAATGCAAGACTCGTTCATTTCCCCTTTCTGCTTCTAATGCCTTTTCTGCAATCTATTTCTTTGTCTAAATGGTACTTCAGCTTTCTTCCTGAGAAGTTCTTGGAAGATGATATTGTAGGGAAGGAATTTCCCTTCCTTTTCTGTAGTTATACAATCTTTCACTATAGTGTTCTACACATATGAATTACACACCTTGGTATACACCTAGAAATGGAATAGTTGCATCTCAATCTTTTTTCTCCTCCCACATTTCTATTACATGACGAACATCAAAAAATATTTGTAAAATTATTTCATTAAAACATTTAACAAAAACATTCATTGAGTGACCCATTTATTCTACTCCCTTTCCTGAATGCATGCTTCCAATTTACTCAGGGAACAGAGGATTTAATATATGCTGATTATATCAAGTATTGAAAACATGAAAGTGCCTGAAAATTTCAAATTAGGCAACTAAAAAATTTTGACATCATTGTGCGAAATCAAGAGATCTAGGAGACACAATGATTGACATTTGGTTTTACACATCTTGTATTTCAAGTGCTAGTAAAATATGCAGAATGGTAAACATTTACTAAGCTAAGATTCTGTTATTCTAGTGAAAAAGTTTCATTATATTTCATATCATAGGTACAAAAATAAGGCAGGAAGGAATTGGAGCAAATGGGTAGTAAAGAAAAATCTCCAAAAATCAGTCTTCCCCCAAAATATCAATTTGAACATATATTCACAAACTAAACTATATTAATAAGAACTGCAGAAAGAAGCTAAGGGGCCACAGTACCTAGTTGTAGCATAATAAGGGCAGATATATTTAAAAAATAGTAGACAGGAAAGAGTTGTGTGTGTTCCACTCTTTGCTCAATTCTAGGAAATTCATTATATAGAGAGACAATTCCTGCTTGAGGGAGGAGGAAGGAATTAACTTCAGGCATAGTATTAGATAGAACCCTCAAATAAATAAATAAAAAGAAAAAATAATCCAATTAAAATTAGCTAAAGACATCAATAGACATTTATCAAAAGAAGACACATATAAATGGCCAATAAATACATGAAGAATGCTCAATATGACTAACCTAAATGACATACCATTTCACTGCAGATAGATATTATCAAAAATACTAAATGTGATAACTGCTGAAAAGACTAATGAGAAAAGGGAAGCCAGCATATTGTTGATAGGAATGTATATTAAAATATACCTGTGACAAATACTTGGGATGTTTCTCAAAAATCTAAAAAGAGAACTTTAATTTAATACAACTATATTATTGCAGGGTCTAGACCCAGGAGAAATGAAATCAATCTCTTGATGAGACGTCTGTACTCTCACATTTATTATAGCATTGCTGATGTTAGCTAAGAAATGAAAGAATCATTGAATATTTAACAATAGATGAAAGGGTGAAGAAAATGTGATGGGCCAGTGAGATGGCTCATGGATAAAGATATACGTCGCTAAGCCTGATGACCTGAGTGGGATCCCAAGAACCAACATGGAAGAGAGAACTGACTCTCAGGAATCATCCTCTAACCCCCATATGCACATTCTGCCATGCACATAACAGAAATGCAAACACATGTTAAAAGCCAATAAAAACAAATATGGCGCATATATGATATAACAAAGTCACAAAAGTTCCATCATTTATAAAATTGTGGACAGGATTGCATGCCATTATGCTAAGAGAAATATTCCAAAAGAAACAAAAATACTGCACAATCTTACTCAATTACTGTATTACAAAATTGACTTAATAGAAACTGAAAATAGTATAGTGGTTAGAAGATATGAGGAAAAGTAGTTGGGAGGGAGAAGTGGGGGCTCATTGCACATTGGGGGCTGGCTTATAGTTAGAAAGAGGCAAGGTGCTCTGCCTCTTTCACACACTAGAGTGAAAATAGTGTACTCATTCTTTTGCAAAAACTCAAAGGGATTTTTGAATGTTTTCACCATAAAACAAGGGTGAGAAAAGTATCTGAGAAGAGAGATGCTTCTTCTGTTCACATAATCTATGTACAATTAATTTTATGTACTGGTCCAAAAAGGAAGGCAGGTAAATGGGTAGTGTTGATGCTTCGGCACTTGTCTGACATTAACACTAAGTCAAAGTAACAAGATGGAAGTCCATGCCTTTAAGACATAGGAACAAGCTAATTTGCATGATGAGGGTATAAAGTGAAAAAAATGTTTTATATAATGGGATATTAGTTTACAGAAAAGCTGGGTAGTAGTGATGCATGTGTTTCATCCCAGCACCAGGGAGGCAGAGGCAGGTAGATCTCTGAGTTCAAGGCCAGTCTGGTCAGAAGAGTGAGTCCAAAACAGTCAGAGCTACACAGAGAAACCCTCTCATGAAAAAAACAAAAATGAAGAAAATTATTTAATGTGAGCTGGCAGAAAAAGTATGCTAAATGAAACAGGCTATCACAGAAAAATTATTCCGTGATCTCACTGAGAGTAGAATCTAACATACACATATAGAGACAGTGTAAAAGGGTGGATGCTAAATAAGAATAGAGGAAGAAATATAGCAGTAGATTTAAAGACACAATAGCAGCAAACGAGTAGGATGAACAAGTGTAAAGATGCCGTGTACAGCAGGAGGATTATAACTAATTGAATTGTCCTAGTGATTTTTGTTATAAATAGATCTTAATTGTTCTTGTAATAAAAATGTAACTGTGAAATGACAGACATATTTGACTAGAGTGACCATATTATCACTAATATATAACCAGTGTTTTGTGTTATGCATCTCAAGTATGAGCGGTAGGAGCACTGTTGGCAAAAACACTGAGCACATGAACCAGTGTCTGTGAAAAGCAATTAAGTCTTTCTCATGTAACTGAATAACTTCCTTTTTTAATATCTGTGAATGATACTCAAAAATAAATATCTGATTTTTGTTTTTCATTAATATTCTCATTAAGTGAGTAATTCATTCTACAGTATTACTGTTTTAAAAGGTGTAACTTCAGGTGTAAAATGGGAGGGTGTTTATCTAATTCTTGATCTTCCAACACTTGACTACTTGTACACTGTCAATAAACATATATTTGAAATATAAATGGGGTGTGTTCCTTTGATGTTTTATTTTTGACTTTTAAAATACAAACACAAGAGTACTTTTTCTTCCCTTTTATTGAAAATAGAGTATTTTCTTACATAGTATGACCTCATTATGGTTTCCCTCCCTCTTCTTCTCCCAGTTTTTCTCCATCTCCCCTCCCATCCAGATCCTTCCCCTTTCTGTCTCTCAGAAAACAAATAGACCCATAAGGGATAATAGCAATAAGATATAATACAATAAGATAAAAGAAAGCTAATACATCAAAATTGGACAAAACAAACCAACAGAAGGAAAAGAGCAAGAGAAGGCACAAGAATTGGAGATGCACTATTTTGCGCATTTAAATTCAATGGGCAGAGCAGTTTCTTCTCATGTTATTGCTATCTCATTGAGAAGATTTTCCATGAGTATTTTCTAGGGCATTGTTTTGTTCTACTTGCCGAAGTAGGAATTGTAACACAGAATCTTGTACATACTGCATAGGCAGTCTACCACTAAGTTATAACCTCTAATTTGCTTTAGGGTCTGTATGCACCTGTAAGCCAATAACCACAAGAATTCTCTGAATAAAATCAGTGCAAGTAGACATGAAATTTGTTGAGTAAATCTTCAGTGTTGTCATTACATGCACAATCAAGATGTGACATGATGAGATGCTAACTAATTTGGTTGTGATAATTTCATAGTGTTATGTGTAGCAAACCATCTGATTGTGCACATTACATTATTTTCAAATTACTTCTCCACAAAACTGGAGCAGAAGAGAACCAAAAAGAAACAATTTGAAATGTAAATTATTAAATAAGAAACTCCAGTCATGCAGAATATTCCTGCATTCAGTAGAGAATGCAGGCTTCCTATAAAAAGTCATGGAATGTATTCACAACAAAACATAAAATGTTGACCATTTATTTTAGAAATAAAAATATCCCTTTAATATTTTCCATTTTGTAACATCTAAGTCCAGGCTAAAGTTTATTTTGTTGGCTCTCATGAAAAGTAATGAAAGTCAAAACTCTTATTTAGGATTTAATATATTCAACCACATTTCAGATTTTCCTTAACAAGCTTAAATATTAAAACAGCTTTTAAAAATGAGCATATAAAATAAACAAATCATCTTTATCATGAAAGCACTCTGATTTTATGTCCCCTGCATATTTAAATGATGATCCTTTTAGAACTTTCCAAACCCTGTAACTGTCAAAATCTTAACTTTCCACTTTTTAATAAAAATGATTTCCATAAAGATTAGAAATTAATCTAACCTGACTCTCAAACTTAATACATTTTAGTGCTGGAAGCTATAAAAATTCACCTATCTGGGTTTAATAAAGAAAGTTTTTTCAATTTAAATATACATTGCATTTAATAAGTTTGCATGATAATTTCAACAATGTTCATGGGCTCTGCAAATTGCCTTCCTGCTGTGTCCAGGATACAATCCAATTTCAATTTTGAGCAACCAAGTTAAGAAATGGTTGAAAAAAATCTCAAAAGCAATTTCTGAATGGCACAAAGCGAAATGATTATAAGCCAGCCAATCATATTGCCCTGATGTATGACTTCAAGGAAAATAGTTTGTTTATATTGACGTTAACTGAAATATGTGAGCATATAAGTGACTTTAATTTTTGGTTAAAATTTTAATCTGTAAAACAAATGTTTTTTATGGCAATGATTAATATGATCTTCTTTTATTCCCTTTATGTCAATTCATACATCTTATTGATTTGAAGTGCATACTATTACTCAAACACTGTTTTAAATGGCAGATATATTATAAGACGCACACTGCAGAGAGTGGGAGAGAGCACACATCTGCCTTGCTAGGAGGTGGAATTTGTAGTATAAATAAATCAAATGATATGTGGCTACAAATTTTGAAAAGTGCTCTAAAAGAAAAATGCATAATGATTGTCTTTTAGACATTGGCATTTAAACTGAAACCTGTATGATGAGTGGACAGATAAACATACATGCATGGTGATGGATGAAATTAAATAAATGATACATGTTTGAAGCAGCATCAGAGAGGGAGGTAGATGTGTATGAGACTGAAGAAATAGATATAGAATGAAAATCTTCGAACTTATGGGAAAAATGAAAGGCAGTAAAGACTCACAATATCTGATTTGTATTAAAATATATTTGGACATAATATAGCAAATGGGATATAAGGGGTCTTTCAAGGATATCATTTATAAGACTACTTTTTTTGAAGTGTCTGGACACGGCAAACTTTACTTTTGATCAAGATTGTATGCTCAGAATTGCGAACATACCGAGACTAATTTTAAGAATCCGGGTGAGAGAAAAATGGTTTCCATGACTAGGAAGACTGAGAAAAATGAGTGTATCCAAAATATTTTAGGAATTAGACTTATAAGACATTGTGGCTGATTACAACAGTGGAGGTAAAATAGATGGTAATGTTATGAATCATGGTTAAGTTTGGCATGGACAACTGTGTAAAAGGTTATGCCACATTTAAAAATCAATACACTGACTGTTGAAGTAACAGCAGTTTTATGCAGAAGATTAAGAGTTTAGCTTTAGATATGTTAAAATAAAGTACCTGTGAGAAATCTAAGTAGGACTGTCAAATAGGCAGATTGTCAATGGATTTGAAATCAAGTAAAGGCATCAAGGGCAGAGACCAAATTTATTAGTCTTCATCGAGAATGATAATTAAAACCAAGAAATGGCTGTTAACTAAGCTGATAAATGAATAGGTCCCAAGATTGAAGATTTAAACGTTTAAAATTATACTAAAAAAGAGGGTGAGATTTTCCATGGATATGAAGAAAATCAAAAGAGTTTAGTATTATAGAAATGAATGGGAAAGAGTTTTCTGTAAATCTTGATTATTTGGTAATATACTACTAAAGTCAAGTAGAATGAAGACTAAAACGTGTTTATTATATTTAGTAAAATGGTGATTACTTTTGGTCAAATGATGGCAAGTAAAATCCCACATAAGATAGGTTGAAAAATGACTGAAGTAAATATGTGAAGGATGAGATATCCATGTTTCACACTGCCAGAGAATAATGGCGGAAATATGAATAAAAATCAGAAAATGAAATAGCAACATGGGGTGTTGAATTGAAATTAACAATGAATATTCATAGTTTTCTATAGATACATGGACAGATACATAAACACTATTATGTATCTAAAAGTGTCCCTATGTGTGTTAACAATAACCTAGAAAAAGTTATACTAAAATAGAAAAATAAAATTAAAATAATTAAAAATCAAAATTAATAAATAAGCAAATAAACAAAACATCTGTGCCATGAACTTGACTTTTAAATTCCATTTCACCAAAAAGTATCAGGCTTCTTGGAACAGAAAAGTGAATGGATACATTATATAACTTCAATTTTTCTCCTCATAAACTTGTCGATTACAAGTAAAAACAAGAATGAAATAAGTGGCCCTTAAGATGCCATCTTAATTAAAGGATCAAAGATGACATTTGTGATAGAACAAGTCAATAAAGATACCTTTTAATAGAAAACAATGGGAAGAATAAAGTATTAATTTTATTATATTCTTGTCAAAGATAGATAATATGAATTAAAATACGAAGAAACTTTAGATTGAAGAGTGTTCTATAAAATAATTGATGTATAATATTTGTACACCAATTTTGTACAATTGGTCATGAGCCCTATGTAAAGATAGAAACAATAGTATAAACTAAAAAAAGCCAAGGGATGGTACAAGATATAGAAGACAGTGGTTGTTTCTAGAACAGATATTTTTGTTACAATGGACATTATTATTACAGATAGAAAAATATGAATGGAATCTGGGCTTTAGGAATGCTTTAGGTACACTACCTTCTTGACTTTGAGATCAACATTGTGATTGTTATAGAATGGCTCTCCTTTTTTTAGGTGATAAACAAGGGATTGTAAAGAAATTAGTCTACAATTTATTGTTAAATAATTATTATTTTTACTTTTTAGTAACCTTGTGTTTGTTTAGCTATGACAGAGAGTGAAGACAAGAGGGAAACGTGAAGAACTGAAGTTCAATCATTAAGTAGGGGAAAGAGATATTAGATAATTAGTAAAGAATGTGGAGTTCAATGTAACGGCGTAAACGAATGCAGACAGATTGTAAAAAAATATATATAACTTTAATGGAGAAATAGACTTACAGAACCACCGTTCCCGTGGAGACCAGGAAAGCAGAAGTGAGTGTTGTGAGCATGCTCGCCAGATTTATAGGTAAAACATTAGCCCGAGGCGAACACGCCCCCTAAGGGGTGGGACTTATCCCTACAGTTCAATAAAATATTTCCTTAAGTAGAAGAGTCAAAATCTTACTGAAAAAATCTTATTGATAAAGATCTAATTGGAACACTGTTGTTAGACATAAATGAGAGAAAAATGGGACAGGAGTGTGTTTCAGAGCCTGTGTAGGCCAAAAGAAATTTAACAGTCCTTTTCCTGTACTGTCTTCTTGAAAGGCCTTATCAGTACAGATACAATCTAACTTTATATTTCAAGACAAAACATTGGAGATTTCCTGTGTGATGGTTATCAAAAAATGAACAATCATAAAATGTTATGATCCAATGAAAATGAATCAGAACTTTGAGAAACACAATAGTTCTGGAAAGGTAACAAAATGAAGTAATACAAGGAATACAGAAGTATGGCTGGGCAATACTGAGGGCTCAAGTAGCTTGGTGACAAGTGTTGTTAGGGTAACTGCCCATCACAGGTACAGATGTTTAAGGTTTTGTCATCAGCCCATGGCTCTCCTAGGGGTGGTGGAATATTTCAGAGGTAGGAACTATTAGAAGAACTGTGGTCATTTTGGGCAAACCTTTGAATGACATTTCACGTTTCTGGCCTCTCATCTGTTTTGCTCTGACTGTGAGGTAAGCAGCTTACTATGTCCCAGGCTCTTCCCATGATGTGCTTCCTTGAAACAGGACTCCACCTCCTTTCTCTGAGCATTCAGTTTTGTTTTCTGATGGAGGAGGGTCATCTATCTATGTGTTACTTTCATTGGTTAATAAAGAAACTGCCTTGGCCCTTTGATAGGACAGAAAATTAGGTAGGCAGAGTAAACAGAAGAGAATGCTGGGAGAAAGAAAGTGTGGTTGGTCAGACACCATGGAGCCAGCTGCCAGGTCAGACATGCTGAATCTTTCCCGGTAAGCCACCACCTCGTGGTGCTACACAGATTATTAGAAATGGGTTAATCAAAATGTGAGAGTTAGCCCATAACAGACTAGAAATAATGGGCCAGGCAGGGTTTAAAAGAATACAGTTTCCGTGTTATTATTTCTGGGGCTAAGCTAGCCATTCAGGAGCCGGGCGGGATGAAAAGCAGGCCTGCTCGCCTCCTCAATACAGTTTTCCCTGCCTACCTGAGTTTAATCTGTGTATCTCCACGAGGCTCTGGCTTACTGGTAAAAGTCCTGATGTCTGTCTCTGACAGGGCTACATGACTTTTCCTCTGACTTCAAAACTGACCATGATTATTCTCCAACAGGGCTCTGTTGCTTACATTCTCCAATGGGCATGGGCAATTCTGACAGTTAAAATGATTCAATGTTTGAGTTTTGCTAGGGAGATAAGAGGTTTTACAGTGCTTGGTAGAGAAAGTGAAATAATAGATTACTTGCATTAGAACTTGGGAAATGCAAGTTTTCCTAAAATTACCCTTTAAGGCAGTTCTTATATATGTAGAAATTCTATAGCCTTTCACCGACTGGAAAAGAAATGAGCTTATAGCTTAGTAAACTTGTGAGGTGTCAGAATAAATCTGAAGTTTTTTCTCTTCAAGCAGAAAAAAATGGCTGTTCCTAATAAATTGCAATGATGCTCTCAAGTTTTCTCATCATTTGGAAACATTAATCAGAACTTTAAAACACTGGCACTTAATTACAGATTTTTTAGCTTGTGAAGGTCCTATCTGCTCTGTGTCAGTAAAAGTAGGATAAATATATAGATTTTGTGCTGAAAGTAAATAAGGCAAAGAGTCTGAAAACATAACAACTAAGATATTATTCCATTACAATCCAGACACCTGCATGTCCGTATGAGAAGCTCTGTTTTTTATGTATTTTTGAAAAACATTTGAAGACTTAACTGGAACTCTTGTGCTATCAAAAATGAAGCTCAAAACCACTGAACGGTCTGTTGAAAACCAATACGATACTTAGCCAGTGTGTCAGGCTTGCCCTTCAAATTTCAGCTATAATGTCTTTAAAAAAATTTACATAGGGAGACCTGATCTCTCTGCGCCAGGAGAGCCAACATTGGGGTGAGTTTCTGACCCCGTGGCGCCAGCCCGGGACAGGGAACTCAGACGTTCCTCAACCCCCTATCCTTCTTGGGCTCTCTGCAGGGCCTCTTCTCCCTGCATACTGCCTCTTTCTTTCTATCCCTCCCAGCTTGCATCCAGAGCCCTCCCCACTTCGGCCCCCCTGCCCTTTTTCGACACATAACATCACCCAGTGGGCACTGGGTCAGCATGCTCAGGGGAACCAAGTGGGCGGGAGTTCCTTTGTTTCTATAGCCTGCCTGCACCAAGCAAGGTAGGCACTTTGTTTGTGAGCTACCCAACCAGCA
>NC_022026.1:5444688-5454815 GCF_000317375.1 Microtus ochrogaster | reverse complement strand
AACAAGGAAATTCTGGAGAAACTAAAAATACAGGGAGAGGGGTAACCAGGGAAAAGACAATATAGACTTTGTCATTTTCATACTGATGGCATATCTAATTATCCCTGTTGAAAATTGAGATAAAATGAAATAGCTCTTTCCCAGGGACTTATCAAGGAAATAAGAAAGACAAAAATAATTGAAATTATCTATATCTCACCAAGTGTCAGTAGGTCAAATGATTTGTCCATGTCACAATCCTTGGAACCTGTGTATGAGGCCTTACTTTGAAAAAATAGCATTTGTAGGTGTAATTAAATGAAACATATTGAGGTGAGATCATCTTTCATTAACCTAATACACATTAAATCCAACGACATGTGTCTTTTTAAAAGAAATCCACATGGAAATTGGAGTCATGTAGTTCCAAATTAAGGAATACCACCAGCCACCTTTGAAGCTAGACTTTCCTTTTAGGATCTCTAGTGGGGAAACAGTCCCAATACCTCTGTTTCAGATTTCTGTTTAGAAGAATGGTGGAATCCCCACAAGAAGACCATGCTACACAACTGTCACTCATACACAGAGGACCTAGGTTGATCCCATGCAAGTCCTCTAGCTGTGGGCAGTTTGTAAGAAAGACCATTAGCAGTGGGAGCAGATTCTGTCCCTAGCACATGAGCTGACTTTTTGGAACCTATTCCTTATGGTGGGATGCCTTGTTCAACCTTGATAGGGGGGGCGGGGGGACTTGGTCCTGCCTCAACTTGATATGCCATGCTTTGTTGACTCCTCATTAAAAGCTTTACCCTTTCAGAGGACTGGATGGAGGAGGGTAGAGAGGAGGTGGGGAAAGGAACAGAAGGAGAGAAGGGAAGGAAAAGTGTGGTTGTTATGTAAAATAAATTTTAAAAATTAATAAAAAAAGAATAGTGAAAGAGGGAATTTCAGTGGTGTTAAGCCACTCATTTTGGTATAATTTGTTATAGTTACTTTAGAAATCATATCCTAGACACATGATTTATACATATGGTGGTTCCACTGCCATAAACAAGAGTGTATGAAGGATTTTAAGTCTGTAGATCTCTTGGAATTAAGCAATAATGACAGTGGACATGGCTAAGATTTCCTGGGAATTGTAGATTATAAGTTCTATAGTCAGTAATATGAAAGAGTTATTGTCCCCAGTCCTAACAATAGTTCTATGCTTGAATTATTGTTGTGAACCTTACTTTATAGATGAGGATATCAATATTCAACACATTGCTTAAGAGCTCATAGTAGGCAACAGAGCAGGGGTTTCAATCCACATGGGCTACCTCCAAAGTCCATGCTTTTAACATCCTGCTGTCAGGAACACTTTGGAAAGAGCTAATGTACTGAATAAGACTGATTGGTTGGTCAATCAAGGGGATTTTGTTTTTAAGTTCAGTCTAAATTCACAGTTTATTTCTCCATTACAAGTATACAGATCACAACAGGACAGTATTCCCTCTTTCCTTTTTTATCTTGATTTTGTTATTTGATGGTTTCATACAAGTATACAATGTATTCTGACTGTTTTCTCCCTTCTACCATCTTTATCCATCCTGTGAATACCAGTGAAGCTATTTCTAGTCATGTCTTCCTTCTTAAAATAACTAGAATTGAGTAAAAGTGATATGTTCAGTACTTCATCTAATGCCTTAACTTGCGATGCAACTCTAAGGGAAATATGAAGATTTCTTGATAATAGTTTAGCCATTTGCTTATAGTATGTAGAGAGGCTACTTAAAGTCATTACCCTTCACAAACTGTTTTTTCTTCTTATCAGAGCAAGACAGTTTACCCTTTAATTTGAATATATATTTTTCTCTAATATCTTTGTGCTAAATTCTTTTCTATGCTTAGTTCTTTTATATAAACTAATCAGCATAATATGAAAGAGCAATATAGTACCACTAAATAGTAGCAAACTCTTCTTCACAAACGAATGAACTTTGCTTGGCCTTGACGTTTGTATTGCTCAATCATCATAAGGAGTGCCTTCAATTCCATTTCACCTGGAACCATGCCTTCTCTGCCATGATGGATGCCCTCTCCCTGTGGCAAGCCAAAACAAACCTTTCCTTCCCAAAGCTGATTTTGTAGATGAGAAAATAAGTAATGCAGATATAAACAGATTTGAATTGTGGATCTGCAATCCACAGCTGTGTGGACTTGGGGGGATATTTTAATCTTATTTCTCAATCTATCAAACGAGTAACTGTGTTCTCTAAACTGTCAAATGAGATATCTACTTAGGAGGGGTTCTTTTAAAAGATGACATCCATGAAAGTCCTTAATACTCCTTCTGATAAGCCATTTTTTTTCACTGTTCCTCTCTCTCTGTCTTTTGTGTTTCTGAAGAATATCTGTAGGTCTAGAGAAAACACAGATCACTACAGGCCAACAGTATGCTTTTCATACATGGGAACACTTTAACCCCCCCTGCCAATGACAAAGCCCCAAAGCCTTCTCTGTTGCAAAGTCAAAGTGTCAGGCTCGAAGTTTTCTTAGAAAAAAATCAATTTGAGTTGATCCAAAAGGAGGTTGTATTTCAGAAAACTGGATTTTAATATCTTATAATATAAGTTCTCAAACTGTTCTCTAAAGTTCAATAGCACTTTCACCATACTAGATGGGCTTCTCTTTCAGCAATGATAAAAGACACACATTTTACTACTCTTGACTACGGTGGCTTTGTGTGTGGAAGAAGAGTTTTGTACTCTCCTAGGCCCAGCTGAAAACTTTACCTTAAAATCCACATATAAGAAAACTTTTCTCCTTTGGTCCACTTCCTCCACTGAGTCCATGACCTTTTGTTACACATGGAGTCAAGGGACAAGAACATTGTAGACCTACTTTGGGAGCAAATTTCATGCTCTGGTCTCTAGTATTTTCCCCCAGTGTTGAAATCACCAATACTAAAATTTATAAATATATTCCTGGCTTTGCCTTGCTAGTTTCATTTTTAGTACTGGTTTCTTTTCAGCACTGTCTATATTTCCAGCATCCGAGGACTGATGCTACTTGTCCAGTAACCTAACAATGATTTTAAACTTGATGCTTTTCATAATGAAACATTATTAATCCTTGGGGTATTTACTATTATGCCATGCATTGGATAATATAGAACATGATCTATTGTTTCACTGGAAGGCCAATGTCATGCATCATTAATAAATGCACTGTTCCCATTAAGTGTGAGGCTTTTAATTAGCATACATATTTTTGTCATCATATATCAAACTAAGCTGACTTTTTCTTATCTTATGCTGCTTCTACTGTCTTAAGAAGTTGAACTCGTCTTACTACAGCTGGGTATACTAAATTGCGAACTTTACAAAGCATTTCAAATGATTTTCAGTATCTAAATGAGAATCCAATTTTCTCCAAGCTTTTAAAGTAAAATGACACGATGATTTTTCTTTAAAATAATGTCTCTGGCACCTTCACAAAACCTCATCCTATTAATAAAAACTTAGCATGTTTGCATGATCCAGAGTTTTGCAAACCCACAGACAGCCTGATATAAATTCTTGGGTCCCACCACAGATCTATGAAGAAAAAGAGTGGAAACGGTGTGAGACTTTGCCTCTAACAACAGGTTAGGGAATTTTCTATCCTGAATCTTTAAACTCACAGAAAATGGTTAAAAAGAAAGGAGATACTCTTTTATTTCTTCTTTCTTCATTAACAAATAACCTTTGCCACTCTCTTACTCCAAACTCTTTCTCTGCAACCCAAGGCTATCTTGTTGACTAGAGAGCTGCAGTTGTTTTGTGCAGAGCAAAGAACTGGAAAGAAGTTTCTAGTTTTTGCTTTGCCACTTTCACTCATACGGCAGTGGGTGAGTATTAAGATTGCTCAGTTATAGTTTACAAACTTCAATGCGGACAGTATGAATGAAGTGGAGGAGGAAACAACACATCAAGTCTTACAATTTTGTCTGGACCCAACATGTTTTTTATTTTATTAGTGCCCCATCTTCTGCATGGAAAGAGGTAGAGAGGTGAAAGGAAAGCAGAAGACTAATTGAAAACTCTCTGTGTTTGGAAGAATAGAATAAGTCTCGGAGTTAAAGCATGGCTCTGATATCAATTCTACTAATTATGCTACCTTGAATAATTTAAACCCTTTTAAGATGCACTTTACTCATTTATCAAAATGGGGAGAATATATACCCCATAGGGATCTTTATTTTATTAAAAGAGATGTACAGGGACTGGAGAGATGGCTTAACATTTAAGAACACTAGTTGTTCTTCAAAGGACCCTTATTCAACTTTTAGTATTTACATGAGTCCTCACAATTGTCTATAATTCCAGTCCTAGGGGATGTGATGACCTTTTCTGACCTCCATGGGCACCTGGCACATGATGCACAGATACACATGGAGGCAACCTCCCCCATACACATACAAGAAATAAAAATTCAAAGCAGATGTACAAGTTATATATAAATAGGTAGTAGCAGGTGATTGATAAATAATATATATGATAAAGAAGAAAAGCAGGAGTAAAAGGAATAAGAAGAGGGTTAAAGTCTTATGGGCATTTTCCCATCTACTTTGGCATGCCTATTGATGTCATCCTTGTTCAAGTCAAGTTTAGGGAGCCATGTTGGTAAAATTTTATAGGTGTAGCTTCTGATATCACTAGGAGATACAGTCTAACAGCAAGTCCCCCCATCCCGAGCCTTTTGCTCTCACAATCTTCCTGCCCTCTCTTCCACAATGTACCCTGAGTCTTTTGTGAAGCAGTTGATTTGTAGATGTACCCGTTAAGACTGGGCTTCACAACAGAAGACGCACCTACAAGTAACATTATATGGACTGATCAGGTTATGTTTAAAAATATACATACATAAACATTTATGCATGGAATAACAAATGAAAATAGAAGCCATGAATTTGAAAACATGCCTGGGAGGGTTCAGAGGATGGGAAGAGAAGGGAAATGTGATATAATTATATTTTAACCTCAAAAATATAAAAAAGAGGGGGAAAGAGGAAACAAGACGGTATGAGAAAAATATTGGGCATTCAGTAAAGTAGTAGATTTGAAGACAACTGGATGTGAGTGCTCTCAAGTTCAAAATCTATTCTGGCACGGAAGATACAGTGGTTGTCTTCTGAAGCAGAGTTTATATTCTGTGTGTGTAAATAGATGCGGTTTGAGTGTCACATAAACCTGGGCTCTTTGTTGGTGAGAATGATTATAAGAAAAATCAGAATTATCAGTAATGGAGACTAGCAAGGTGCTAATTGGCACTCGTGGTTAGTGAATGCTTCTCTGATCAATAGGTCTGAGACTCACAGGGAACCGGGGGCGGGACTTACAGACATTTGAGAGGAAAACAAAAGGAATAGTAAGGTGAAAGGTTGTGAGCCGACAGTATTAACATTTAAACACTTTTAGAAAGGAGTTCAGCATATGTAGCTGGAGAGAAGGTGATAGGAATGGGAAACTAACTGTGTGAAGGGCCTCTGAGGGTGGGGAAGAGCAGACTAGGGAGCGCCTTGTGGAGCACGACAGGATGTCATCCTTTACTCTGAGGGAAAGAGGAAAAGCATGGGATATTCTGAACATAGGAGTGAACATCATCTGGTTTTCAAAAGATCACTTTTGCTGCTGTGTTGAAACACTATAGGGGGACAAGAAAGCAAAAACAAAATCAAGCCAAAACCCAAACCAATACAAAACAAAAACAGCCAGTAGATAGGAGGCTAGTGCACAGATAATCAAAGCTATCAGGGGATGGGAGTTAGGGGCTGGGGTGATACTAGTAGATATCATCTTCAGGTTCTGGGAATATTTTGAAGATTTAGTCAGTTTGATTTGTGCGCTCATCAGACATATGTATGAGACATAAAGATGACCCCGTGTTTTTGTCCTGAAGAAGTGAAGAATGGAGTTGTATTTTCTGAGATGAGGAAAGCATTGAGCAGAGACAACAGGAAGGCGCCATTAAGCAGCGTTGAGTGAGTACTTTCTGTATGAGGTACCCTGTAACAGGTGCCCTGAGACTTTCTACTAATGCACTTTCGTTAGTATCATAAGGAAGCTCGAGAACACTGCTTTATGTTAGACAAGTACTTGTACAATTATTTTGGGAATAAGCTGTGGTCCTCCTCACGCGTGGGACGTCCATATTCAGAGTTAATATACATCACTTTTCAGCTTTCCAAAGCCACATTCATTATCTCTGAACTTCAGCTTTAACCAAATCAAATGAAACTAGTACAAGTCGAGAGGCTGCAACTTTGCTATTTGCTTACTCACAGCAATGCCTTACCACCGCTCCAGTAACTGCCTTAATTGCTTTCTGGAAATAATCCTACCCCATCTGGTGGGATGTTTCTGAAGCATTAAGTGCTCCAGGAAAAAGAGCTTCTATGCTTTACAGTAAGCACACAGCCTTCAGGAACCTCACTGGCTATTTTGTGCTGTTTCCCAAAGAGCTGAACGGAATGCTATTGTGTCATTTCAATCTGAAGAAGGCATTTGCACAATGATGATGTTATCTGACGTCCTAATTTGTGCAAACATTGATCTGCTTGGAGCAGAAAAGAAATCTTCACTTAGACAGTGAGGGTTGGGCTCAGATTAATAGTCACGGGGGAAAGACGGAAGCACCAGGAAGGGTAAACTCTTTTCCCTTCACTTTAGGATGCTTTATAAGATTTTCTTTCCAGATTTATTTTTGCTTCAACAAAGAATATTCTTTTTGAGCTCAATCCAGTTTGTATAAAAAAAATACACACCCATATTGATTTCACCCTGGTTTAAAATGGTATTTTTGCAGAACAAAAATTTAATCAATACAGTCTTATGAGTTGGACTGGTAATGGCAAACATACTAACAGATATTTCATTTCATGGGGCCAAAGCTCTGGAAATTGATACTACAGAAAAGGATTACTCATTCACCATTGGGTATAAATTTGTTTACCCAACCATGATATAGGTGTAAAGCAGAAATACAATTATGCTGTGGCCAACACACAAGGGGTTTTTGAACAGTAGAACTTGCCTTCCCAATTCCCCTTAAGGGCCATAGATTGTACATGTTGGCAGATCAAATAAGGATATTGCGGGAAATCGTTTACAACAAATGAAAAACAGCTTAATCTGATAGGCTAGAAAATTAGACTGGCACAGTTCTGAAGAAATAAAAGTCCGTAAGATCATGTCATTAAAAGTGGGGCATTTGGAGAAGACAAATTTCAGATTCTCACAGAAAAAAGTAGCACTGTCCCTAAGGATTATGACCCTTGAATATAAGATTGAAGCTTAGAGTCAGGGAAGCATGAAATATATGGCTATTGCTATAAATATATAGTTTTTGAGGTAGCTAATAAAAGTTGAGGTGGAGGTTTATCTTGACATCATTCAAGGGCTGTATATGTAATAAAGATAACTCCAGCATATTCCATGTTGAGATCACTAATTAATATTTCCTATAATCAATTTACTAGGATGCCTTTGTCACACTGCTTTCTAAGTCACCGACTCCCTAACAGAGAAAAAAATATTACTCCAGTGACCATGGAAGAGACAGGTAACTATATATTTTTTCATACCTGTGAATCAAAAGGAAGAATTATTTGTCTCCAAATCATATAGCACTCTGGTTGTATTACTTCAAACTCCCTCAGAAAGCTGGCAATGCCTAAGCTCTAAATATCATCAAATTTTGTTTATATTAAAGCAATATGAGGTAATATGTCAAAAATGATTATCTTCCATGTGCTATAAAGTTAATATAGTTTGGAAAGCATGCATTAACTCCTACTTCTAAAGTTCTTCTAAGAGGGACATGAGTTTCAAATGTCAAAATTTCACTGTTTTTGGAATAAGTTGTGTAGCAAATAAGTGTCAAAATACAGAAAATATATGATTTTTTTACTTTATTTTTCTAATCTTTAATGCACAATGCAAAGTTCCTGTCATTTACACTCTTCAATTGAATGCGCCACTTTTTCTAACAAATGTATGTTATCAGATTTTTTGAAGAACAATATCTTGATCAATATTTACTTAGTAAAAAGGTAAAAGCCAAGGTGGCATGATGAGTCAGCTGGTAGATATTTTTAGCTGGTCTGATGACCTAATCTTGATCACCAGAATCCACATGGTGAAAGTAATATAACTGATTCATGCAAATTGTCTTCTGACTTCCATGTGCTCATGCTTTGGTCTTTACATTCACACACACACACACACACACACACACACACACACACACACACACACAGTCAGAGAGAGAGACAGACAGAGACAGAGACAGACAGAAAGACAGACAGACTGGAAAGGAGAGAGAGGAGAGTGGAGGGAGGGAGAGAGGAAGGGAGAGAGAGAGAGACAAAGTGAGTGAAGTGAGTGAGAGGGGGGAATAAAAATAAAAATGTTGAGAAAGAAAAAAAAATCAGCTGGTTTGAGGCACAAAGTCATTGCTGCCAAGGAGGCACTTAGTTACTTGTGAGAAAAAAATTCAAATTTGTCTTCCTCTTCCTAAGAAGTTTTAGGGTTATAGTTACTCAAGCATTTATATTGGTTATCATTTGTACATCATCACAAAACAAATCTTTACCTTCATCTCAAACATAATATTGCCATTTTCTAGGATGCATGCAGATTGTTTATTCCTGCATTGAGCAAAGGAAACAAAACTCATAAAAGTCCCCAGTCTTGTCCATAACAGAGTCACAGGTATACACAAGGCTCTTGGCTCAGTTTCAGATTCTTCAGTTTTATTAGCAGCTTTGAAAGGCTACTGCCCTAGACAGTGTAAGTTAGATTCGGTTAAAAAAATGCATCTTAATGGAAGTAGTTGCATACATTAGACTTTTATTTGTCCTTTAGCTACATAACTATGCTGACTCCAAAGGAGATGCTCAACATGAGATTTGTAGTGTGTTTCAAGGTAATCTAAAGGAACATGAATAATTCTTAAATGCTTTTAAATGCTTCTACTCAGATGCTACACATAACATGTCATGCTTCATAGACAAAACTAGTCATTTAACAACCTTCCTAACCTCAAAAGAGGATTATGTTACCAAGTGAAAACGGTTAGAATCTTAGTATACAATGGATAAAATATTGCTAATATAAAATTATAATTTATCCAATTATAAAAACTAGGATAAAATCCTTTAGCTTGCTTCCTTGGAAGCTCCAAAGTCATCTTTAAAGAATCTCAGGATTTGGAGAGCACCATTCAACCTCAAGTGTCTTCAATATACATGTAAATCTGGGATACAACATAAGAATCATTGTTATGTTAAAGATAAGAATACCAATAATCTCTTTCAGGATCATGATGCAAAATGTGATCTAAAATGGGACACATAACAGAAAAATCCATTCTTTGTTTCTTGTTCTACTAACCAGGCTTTGGTTCTCCCACTGTGATACAGAAAAATCTTCAAGAATATTGTGACTTTTCATGTCACAATGTATTAGGTGCACATAATGTTACTCATAATGAATACCAAGTCTCAGGTGCACAGCATGCTTTAGAAACTAATTTCTAAAGTAGGTACACATTTTTAGATTCATTTTGAACTCCACAGCCGCCTCTTTACTGCTAAGCAACTTGACTTGCATGCAAGAGTAAATGTTTTAATATAATGTGCCTATAAGTTTTCAGCCTTGCTACATTTTAAAATATGATTTGTTCAGAAAACACAAATACTGTTTTCAGATTATGGTCAGAAGGGAAATGATTGTTTTGGATGTGACAAAGGTCATTCAGTGTCACTAGACTTTCCGAAAAACATTTTCAATGAGGACTAAAGAATAAAATTATATGACTCGCAGAGAGAAATTTTTAGGCTCTAAATAAAATTTATTTGAACAGCAATATTAAGCTGTTTTAGTCTGTGTGTTCACGTACAATCTAAATAACCTAGGGGGAGTTTTCAAAGTGTATACATGCCATTTACTTTCATTACAATCAGATTAAGTGACAGTTCTGAAAACAGTCAACCTTACTGATAGAAGGAGCCCACTATAGACTTCAAATAGATTGACATCCATTGGTTAGAGGGCATTCTGAAGCAAACATCAGTGGCAACATTATTTTTCTTATATATAAAAAACCCAAGAACCTTCATCGGG
>NC_022026.1:5430268-5444193 GCF_000317375.1 Microtus ochrogaster | reverse complement strand
AGTCTTCTGCTTCTAACAGTATTACTTATTACAACTGTGATTGTAAAAGTATGTTAACTTTTTCTACCCAGCGAATTTCTAAGAAAGAAAAAAGATCTGTTATCGTGCTATGTACTTGGTTTGAAAGTACAGCAGGATATATAACTTCAGAGAGAATAAGAATGTTTTTGCTTCCCTGTTGGAAAGTGGAGATGATAGGAAGAACTATTGACCTGATGGTCCTTCCTTCCTTCCACTCTACAATGTTCCTTCATATATATGCACCACCTGCATACCCATCTCTTCATATATGTTAATGTCTATCTACCAGACCTCACTGGCAAAACAAATTCCAATAGCAATTCCATGTTTACATATGGATGATAAAACTTTTAAAGTGTTCTCTTTTTCTAAAGGGTAGCAAATAAATTTACTTGTCCCAAAATAATTTTTTCCCTACAGCCTGAACAAAAATAATTTCTACTTTCCATTCAGTTGGGTGGATGTTATTTGTCTTTGTCTTCTACAATCTGAACCAAGTACAAGTCTCTGTTCAAACTTTCCTTCAGTGCTGAGTGAGAGGTCTTATCTAAAATAAGATTGCTATAGAAATGTGTGGACCAAAGTAATACTGTGAGGAGAATAGGGTTACAACCACTTTCCATTTGAATTCTTGCCTCAGGATCTGAAAATGTTAGATATAGCCCTTTATAACATTATTACATAGAGAAAGAATGCAATCACATACAGAATTTTTCCATAACACACCAATATGTGGGATCTCAATATAATCTAGATTGTAGATTGTAATCAGAGGGGTCAAGGACACCACAAGAAAACCCCAGAATCAGCTAAGCTGGGCTCATAGGGGCTCACAGAGACTGAACCAATGATCAGGGAGCCTGTATGTGTCTGCACCCTGAATATAACAGTAGAAATGAGGTTGTCTATGACTCTTTTGCTTTTGGGACCCCTTTTCTCCTACTGAGTTGCCTTTTCCAGCCTTAATATGAGGGGAGGTAACTAGTCTTATTGCTTCTTAATATGCCATATTAATATGGGATGATATCCTTGGGAGGTCTGCCCTTTTCTGAAAGAAAATGGAGGAGCGGATGGAGTGGGAGAGGAGAGGAAAGGGAAAGGAGAAAAAAAGGTGCAGAAACTGTGGTTGGGATATAATATATGAGATAAGAATAAATGAAAAAGTTTAAAAAGAAACAACAAAAATCAATATAACCTGAAAATCTAGCCATGATGTACATCTTATACCTAAGAGGTTGACATCTTAGATTCCCAAGAAACTCCAGGCTATGCTCATGAAAGCAAAGTCCATTCTGCTTCCATGTCAAACATATAAGACTAAGCTGTAGGTTATTCATGCTAGAAGCAAGGATATCTAGATATAATTTTATACTTACAGAAAAGTAACTAGAAGACATAACTAACAGGAGACAGTAAGAGAAATTGATCCTATCTTAAAATAGACAGGACTTGGTTAAAGGTGCATATACAGAAGAGGTATAAATATAATTAAAGAAGTTGAGAGGAAGGAAACAATAATTGAGGTAGGAGATGATTGAAGCCACATGATTCACTACCTAAGCCTAGAAAATATGAGCAAATACTAGGTAATTTGGGTGTGTTAGTTTCTTAATGTATTAGGTTTAACGTCCCAATGTAAAAACTTATAATAAAGTCATTTTTATGAGCGAAATGGTGTTGTTGCTAGAAAAGATCAAGGAATAAATATCAGTTTGGAAAGTACCCAATGTTGTGTCTAAAAGTCACCCTTTCAACAGCATTCTTAGTTTTTGTTCCTCCCACAGAAGGAAGAAGGAAATGAGTCTTAATGGCAATACAAAGATCAATGTCTACTATTTATATATAAAAGTGTAGTTTTAGGTATAGGATAGGCAAAACAGCTAAGGAAATGTTGGCTGAGGTAGCTTTGAGTGCATAGATTTGTGGTATTTTTGCATGAAATATTTTTGGTTATAAACCTTGACCTGAAAGGCTGCTGAAATTGATTCACTTATTGACAATCAAGAATGGTTTTAGCCATTAAACAGTCTGTTCACAGAGAAATATGCTAATTGAAGAAACCTAATATGTATTTGGGACTTGAGCAAACCATTTATCCTAAGTGTACCTGGATTTTCTCATCTGTTAAATGGTAATACTTGCTCATGGGCTGTTGTAATTACATGCAATAATGATTAAGAAGAGCTTTAAAAATATCAATGTCATAAAAGTTGCACTATAGTTAGCAGGAACAATTTTTAAAAACTAACAATACAGGGCAGCAATATGGTTTATCAGTTAAAGACACTTTGTCTTGGTTAGGGTTTCCTTTGGTATAAAGAGACACCATGACAATAGTAACTCTTATAAACAAACACATTTTATGGGCCTGAGTTACTATTCAGAGGTTTAACCCATTATTGTCATGGTAGGAAGCATGGTAACATGTAGGCAGACATGGTGTTGGAGAGGAGGCTGAAAGTTCTATATCTGGATCAGTAGTCAGCAAAAAGGGAAACTGACACTAGGCTTGGCTTGAGCTTCTGAAACCTCAAAGTCCATCCCCAGAGACACACTTCCTCAAACAAAGCCACAGTTACTCCAGGAAGGCTGTACCTCTTAATGCCACTCCATAAACATTCAAATATATGAACCTATGGGAAACTACCACACACTTGACTTGTTGTTCAAGCCTTTGATCCCCGAAACTCTTTCAAAGACATACAGATAGAACTGATTCAACAAAGGTTGAATCACTGAGGCATATTGGCCCACGATTGCAGACACACACACACACACACACACACACACACACTGATAATGATGATAATTTTAATTTTTTCTTAGGTTTATTTATTTCATTTTATGTGTGTGAGTGTTTTGCTTGCTTGACATACATTTATACCACATACATGCCTATTATCCAAGGACTTCAGATCCCCTGGAACTGGAGTTATAGATTATTATAAGAAAATGTGGGTGCTGGGAACTGAACACAGGTTCTTGGCAATAGCAACAAGTATTCTTAACTGCTGAGTAATCTTTTCAGTCCTTAAAGAAATTATTTCAAAAACAAACAAAACAACACAAAACTATACGTTTCTAGGAAGTAAATGGTGAAAATAATGATGCTGCTGGGGTCACCTGCTTTTTTAGGCTTATTCTATTTTCATTTCTTTGTGTGTCTCTCTATGTGGGTGTATATGTGGTTGATGTGTCTGTATATGTGTGTGATGGTGCATATGTGCATCTAGAAGCCAGAGGAGGATATTGGGTGTTCTACACTATTATTTTTTGCTTTATTCATGTGGGACATATTCTTTCACTGATTTCTCACAGAGCCACAACTCAGACTTATGTGTATTTGAATTAAATGAAAATGGATGCAAAATATTCAATAGATATTTGGGTTATTTCTAATGTGTATTCAAATTTAAGAAATTCTAAGGCAAAATATACCATCTTATACGGTTTTAAGAGACATGTTTGAATGCTTACTCATGTGAGAATGTTTGAATTGAAAAACTGCTCTTAGGACTGGAGAGGGAGGGGGAGGGGGTTGGGGGGAGGGGGGGAAATAGGAGGAGGGGAGGAGACAAAGTTTTTCAATAATAATAATAATAATAATAAAGACCACATAGTCTCTGTATACTGCAGTGTTCTAGAGTTTGAATTCTACAAAGATAGGAAACCATGATGGAGCATTCAGTATTATATCTGCAGCATCTAAGCAAAGTGCCTGGCAACTAGCATTTGGGAGAGAGATTAGTAAAAATCTTATAGAAATAATTGGCTTCTTGTCCTTGGACACTAGAAAACTACAAGAATTCAAAGAAAAAGCAAAAAGTAGGAAAACTACCTGCCTAAGGTGCTCCTATCTGAAGGGGAAAGGCACAAAATGCGATATAAATAGAACAACCCTTATTTTTAGAAAACATCTATCAGGGGTAAATGATGTTTAGATTGATGGAAGGTTCCTAGCTATGAAATTTTGCTGGTACTACAAATTTTAAATTTATTCTTGGAAGCATCAATTTTGAGTTGTTAGTATTGACATCATTAATTTGATTTTTTTTGGAGTGAAAATTAAGGTGGTTGCAATCTTGCCATGTTTCATAAAAGGTATTTTTTTAATAGGTAACACCAAATACAGATGACAAAGGTGGCTTGAGTAAAAAGGACACTAATGGGTTTCTAATCATCATCCCGCAATTTTCATAGCTAACAAGGTTGATGAGTAAGTGGCAAGTATAAGGAAAATGACAAACGTGTAATAAAGGTAGATCTTTTCCCCCCAAAGATTTCTTTTTGAGGTAACTGGAGCTGAAGTAGAAGAGAATTGTGAATTGACTAGCTGTAACAAAGAGGAAAGGGGGCAGGGAAGAGGTAATATTTCTGACCGTCTTGCCAGTAATATCTAGCAGCAAATGATCAAGTAAAGGCTGACAAGCTTTGCCTCTGCCTTGCAGGTTGCCTTGTTGTAACTCTAATACACTTGACGTATCTTATCTCTCGAATCAATGAATGACTGCATTAGGCTGTTCTGGTACGCTTGGACTAAGTCCAGAAACCTTGGGGTTTCCATCCTGCTGGCCTGTAAGTTTTTCTTTAACTCTTCTGGGACTTGAATTAAGGTTTTCTTCCTGTTACAATGATGATGGTTTTTTTTTCCCAGAAAGGAAACTAGTTTACAAGTTAGTTTTAACTCTAGATTCTTTCAAAATCTGTAAGAAATTCTGATTTCTAGAAAAACAAAATGACAACTGCCATTTCTATCCTTGCTGGGACAGAGGGAAGCAATTGTCAATGAAATGAGAAAGGATTCACTAACTCAGGGAAAGGATACCTGGACTCCATTCATGGCCATAATGGTTTTTAAGAACTTGCCCTCTATGGTGGTATGCAAGATATTCGTCAGTATTGCTATAGGATAGGGTCATTTCAGGTTCCCTATCCTCAGCTTCCCAAGGAACTAACTGGGGACATTGCCTTGGGCTCCTGGGAGCCACTTTAGGTTCAAGTCTCTTGCCAACCCTAAGGTGGCTCCCTTAACTAAGATTTGTGCTTCCCTGCTCCCCTATCCAACCTTCCTTTATCCCAATCATCTTGCATATCACCATAGAACCTTCATCTGGTGATGGATGGAGATAGAGACAGAGACCCACACTGGAGCACCGGACTGAACTCCCAAGGTCCCAATGAGGAGCGGAAGGAGGGAGAACATGAGCAAAGAAGTCGGGACCACGAAGGGTTTACCCACCCACTGAGACAGTGGGGCTGATCTATTGGGAGCTCACCAAGGCCAGCTGGACTGTGACTGAAAAAGCATGGGATAAAACCGGACTCTCTGAACATGGCGGACAATGAGGACTGATGAGAAGCCAAGGACAATGGCACAGGTTTTTGATCCTACTTCATGTTCTGGCTTTGTGGGAGCCTAGCCAGATTGGATGTTCACCTTCCTAGACATGGACGGACGGGAGAGGACCTTGAACTTTCCACAGGGCAGGGAACAGCTGACTGCTCTTCGGACTGGAGAGGGAGGAGGAGAGGGTGGGGGGAGGGGGAGAAAGGTGGGAGGAGGGGGAGGGAAATGGGAGGCTGGGAGGAGGCGGAAACTTTTTTTCCTTTTCTCAATAATAAAAAAAAAAAGAAAGAAAAAAGAACTTGCCCTCACTCTTTGTGCCATCACAGGAAAGTGACATCTTTAAGAAAAAATACGAATCCAAAGACATATGAACTCACAGCATATTTGAATCAGTCACTTGCACTGATAATTCCACTGCAGAATTACTCCTATTTTTCTAATTCTGTAATTTTCTTATTTCACTTATCACTTTGCTTTCTGTTTGGGGAAATATATCAGGTTTTCAAGATGCAGTGGTATTGTGTCATTCATTCGATAGACTGAATTTCTCTTATTCTAAATTCTTAACATTGTGTTGCTTTCTAGATTGTCTATCCTATTCCATGATGTAAATTTTCAGGCACCAATATCAACTTGTTTAATTTACTTAGGTTTTATAACATATTTTGGCACCTGACAGAGAAATTCTTTATTTACTGCCCCAAAGTTATATACATACATTTTTCTAACTTTTGCACATGTTATATTAACTAATGCTGTGATTTATTTTTGACTTTTGCAAGTTTGTTCCCCCCCATTATGTTTTCTGTCTTCTGCAATCCTATTGCTATGAGATTTTAAGTAGGGTATGTTTTCTTTCCATTGACAATCCTTGCCCTTGCCAAATCAGGATGACTGACACCCTTAATTTGCAATTTCCTAAATTTCAAGAGGTTTTCTAGTTTTGATTGCTATATAATGGTTTACCTAATTATTTTTTCAAGTTGCAATTTCTGGTGCTTAATTTCAAAATCAATTTAAGATGTCTTGAGCTCCATTAATACAGTGTTATACTGCTTCCCTCATTTTCTAGCAAAGCACTTACTTTAAAAATGCATCATTCTAATGATTTTAAATCACTCTACAGTGTACATACCAATTTACAACTATTAGAAATTTTTATATTTTTTCCAAGCACTTCAGTTTTGAAGATACATTATTTTTCATGATGGAACAAGAGTTAACTTTTAAAGGATCATGAATACAATTTAGAGTCTTAAAATTATTTGATTTAAGTTAAGTAAATAAAGATTCACATATTTTGTGAGCATGCAAAATTAGTATAGAAGGAGGAAATTACTATAAAATAATTTTCATTTTTTCAAACCAACGTATATAAACCAATGTATGTAAACTACACATACTCACCCAAACTCATACAGAACAATGTGTGTGCATGTCCATGGATGTGTATGAATAGGCAAGCATATGTTTCTGAGAATGGGTAGAGAATCATGTGAAGGTAGTGTGACATCATAAATGTATAATTGTTAAGATTCTGAGTGTATTTTGCACAGGGGTGATGTAAGTTTGATTATGTATATGAATATTAGTGTAATTATGAGTATATGCAGGGATATGTTCTGGTATATGTGTGTGGTTGTTTTTCTATTGTTAAATTGAGTTTACATGTGCAAAAGCTGAATGTTTCTGTGATTTAAATACATGCTTAGAAAATAAATGTCACTCATAGTTGAATGCACCGTTGAAATGATTTTACTATTGTTTAGTATGGGATAGGGAAATTTCCATCAAGCTATATCTAAATATATATAGGTTGTTTACATTTGGTGTGTATATAACTTACACCATTTTGAAATTGATAATGAAAAGTAAGCCTACTCAAAATTTGTACCTGGTTATATCCATTTAATAAATCCAAATCAGCTGCCCAGATTGGGAACTCTTGCTTCTTCATATGTTGTGATATTTGTATGCTGTGTGAAGGTGTGTTGTTATCATTGGTGCAACAAAAAGCTGAATGACAAATAGCTAGACAGGAGGTATAAGTGGGATTTATGGAAAGAGAAAGGAAGAAGAGATGAACTGAGGTCACAAGAGACACCATGGAGACGTGGGAAGTTGGACAAATAGAATAAAAGAAAGGTAAAAAGCCACATGGAGTGATAAAAGCAGTTTAGGTGATAAGATCTAGTGGGACAAGCCTAAGGTAAGGCTGAGGTTTCATAATTAATAATAAATCTCCATGTCATTATTTTGGAGCTGCCTGGTGGGTCAAAAAGATTTATTACATATGGCATCCAATCTGGAGGCTTGAATATTCACATAGGGCCTGAGAAAGCAGTCTCTCAGGTAGCCTTGGCTTAAGAGGCCCTGCTGGGCAGCAGAGTATTGGCGGAAGCTGCACATTCATTCCTGGCTGCTCAGATCCGAAAAAATTACACAAAACTGTATTAATTAAAACACTGACCAATCATTTAAGTGTACTGCTAGCTAGCTCTTATATCTTAAATTAACCAGTTCCTATTAATCTGTGTATCACAATGTGATTGTAGTCTACCAGCAAGGTTCTGTCTGGCATCTGTCTCCTAGGTCTGTCTTCTGTAACATGCTTCTCACTGTCTCTGCTTTCTTTCTCCCAGCATTCAGTTAGTTTTCCCAACTAGCTCTACTCTGTCCTATTACAGTCCAAAAGAGATTCTTTATTCATTAACCAATAGAAGCAACACATATACAGAAGGACTTTCCACATCAGCAGAGCACTTTAGAAGCCAACCTGCTAGGTAAAAATGACTGCCTCATTGTGGACACAGCAACTTCTCCGAGTTGGTGCAGGAAATGTGTTGGCATGATGCTAGGCTCTCGGGAACTGAGGGCTGTGAAGCCAGCCACCAGCACAGTGTGGTAGTTGACGTATCAAGAAAGACTTTATTTTTTTTCCTTATTTCTTCCTTGATCCAGGCGTGGTTCAGTAGTTGAATGTCCAGTTTCCATGAGTTTATAGGCTTTCTGGGGGTATCATTGTTGTTGAATTCTAACTTTCATCCATGGTGATCTGATAAAACACATGTGGTCACTAAAATATTTTTGCATCTGTGGAGGTTTGCTTTGTTATTGAATATGTGGTCAATTTTCGAGAAGGTTGCATGAACTGCAGAGAAGAAGGTATATTCTTTCCTATTTGGGTGGAATGTTCTATAGATGTCTGTTAAGTCCATTTGCTTCATTACCTCCATTAATTCTTTTATTTCTCTATTAGGTTTCTGTCTGATTGACCTGTCTATTGGTGAGAGAGGTGTATTGAAGTCTCCTAATATTAGTGTGTGAGGTTTGATGTCTGCCTTGAGTTCTAGTAATGAGTGCTTGGTTCAGGGTCACAATCTTTACACACATTATCTTATTCTATCTTCACTACAATCCTTTAGAATAGTGTTTTTATGCGTATCACAACCTTTTTATAGGTGTAAACATTGAAATTTCAAGAGTGTTGAGTTTTGTCTAAAAATAATCAGAAACAACTAATTTCTCAGCCATGCTGATGGTCCTTTGTATGCTTATAGGTTAAGATGTCAGGAAGTCAGAATATCTAATTGAGTCTTAGTTTCTGCATTTGCAAAATGAGGATAAGAATATTTACATCTCCAGGGTTTCAAGAATTAGAAATAGTATACATAGAGTGTTTTAACTCTCACTGTTAAGTGATACATGATAGATAATATCTGTCCCTGTATAGTTAGTTAATGATGGATATGTGTTTGGGCATTACATTTAGCTTTATTTTAGTTTCAAAAATTTTGTCACTTAACTGGTTATGTGATTCAAGGCTGCTTAATGTCTCTAAGATTTTATTGCCTCTTTTGAAAACCACTGGTAGCGTTTTAAAACATCTTGTCCAAAAGTATGCTTTTAGAACACTAGTACTTTCATAAGATATGAAGAAACATGAGGCAATAACTACGTTTCCCAATCAAAGATTTGTGTGAAACTCTTATAGACATATTTCTTTATGCAGGGCTGTTTAAAAATATATAATATGGGAACACATTTTGTGAATTTCTTGATGGCAGCTAACACATGTAGTATTTTTCATATTTTCTCCTTGATAGAATATTTTCTATTTCTCCACAACATTTTACAACAAAACTACTATATAGAAAGTATATTGGAAATATAGAATATTTTACATTTCTCAATAATATTTTGAAATAAATCTACGGTATAGAAAGTACATTGGAAATACCGACTTGACATAAAGATTAAATGGATAGTATTTGTAAAGCTTGTATCTAGTAAGAGCTCAAGAAATGTAATACCATTGCTATTATCATCACCATAATCATCATTGCAATCATTAAAGTACAGTAAGATATGATGAATATGTTCAAGAGGCCTATTAGTATATTATGGTAATGATAGTTAACAATAAAAAGATTAATTGAAAATTACTAAGAGATTTTAAATTTTCTCACCATAAAATTTTATTTCTTTATGAGGTAATGGTATGTCATATAGCTTAATTTGGCCATTGTATGATGTGTGCATATACCAAAGCATCAGATTATACATTATAATACATATCATATAAAAACATACATTTAAATTTATATACACTTTTACTAATTAACTACAATCAATTAAATTAAAAACAAGACCTATTATAATGCAGATGATCTGGTTCTGAATGAAGAAAACTAGAAATCCACAAACTTTGAAACCGCAGGATTTTGTTTGCTAGATTGGTTTAGTTACAACCATGAGGTTACATGCTTTTGCAGGTACTATACTAATATTAATTAACTTGAATATTTATTAAATGGGTTTCTTAGAGTAAGCAAAGGTTGTTTTGACACCTAAATTTTCTTTTTCTGAAATATCAGAGATTGGAATTCCACAGATAAACACCCAGTTATTTGCACTATAGTTTCTGATTCATTGTAATGTAATCATAAGACATTGTTTTTAGTATAGCTATCTTTCCATAAATGAGAGCTCTGCATCTTTTCTTTTTCCATGTAGCTGGGAATAAAAATAAGTAAAGACACTGATGATATAAGGAAGAATGTTAGTGAATTTATGACTTACACAACTGGACTATTTTTCTTGGATCCTGATTCAGTTTCCCAGGTGATGTGGGAATAATTTACCTCTACCCTCCTTTATCTCTTGTCAAGGGGAATATAGTTTTCTTAGATGTAGGGTCCTTTTAAAAGCATCTTTAAACTTTTATCCATGCTCCCTTCTGTATTAATCATATTGAAGGGCCTAATTCTAAATTTGTGGTGATTTCTGTGTCTTTTTACCAGAAAATTTAAGGAATAAGGAACTATTAACTAAAAAAAAAACTTCTTACACAAATATATGATGTATTTCTGTATGTGCTTTTACTAACAGATAAATCCATAAAAATTGCTTATATCCAGCCTGGGGGTAATAATTATAGATTTTATTTGCTGTATATGATTATTGACTGAATTAGTTTCACATTTTTAAACTACCATCTTTAAAATAGAAACTCTAAAACCTGAAAATGAACTATGTGTTCACTATTTAATTTGTAATAGCTGTTCCAGAATTTTTTGCTTTTATTTTTAAATCAACAACCAAAGAAGATGTGGCTCATTGTGGGCCGGAAGGCTTTACTGTACTGACAGGCCATAGATTCTTAAGGACCATTTCAACCATGTTCTCAAGTGCCTCAAGGGGGAGAGAAAAGTTTGTCATAGATGGACTGATAGCAAGTAAAGTGAATATGCTCACTCAGTCCTCTCCTCCTAGTATCTGGTTTGTGTTGACATGTCAAAGTGTATGGCAAAATTTCACAAGGCCCCACATCTTGTGAGCAGTTAGAGACAATCAATTCTTACTAAGAGTGGGAGAATGGGTTTTCTCCAGGGATGAACTCCCTCACATATTAGCCAATCCTAAGTGGTTATCTCTAAACACATGCACACATGAGAAACACTTCTAGTTATTTTTCTATAGCTATGATAGAACAGTATGACCAAATCAACTTAGAAAAGAAGGCATTTAATTGCGCTTATGGTTCCCAAAGGTTAGAATCCATAATGACAGGGCATAGTGGCAGAAATAGCTGAAAGCTTACATCTTGAACCACAAGCAGGAGGCAGAGAGAGATAACTTTAAATAGCACAAGTCTTTTGAAACCTCAAAGCTCACTCCCAGTAACACACTTCCTTCAGCAGTCAGACCTAATCCTCCCTTAACAACCAACTGGATACATGTATTCAACAGCTTGAGACTTATTGGGGGGACATCTTGCTCGAACCATCACAAACACTAGATGGACTCAGTGGTTATAAACTGCCTAATCTTAGCTAACATGAAAAGAATATATATTTCCTTCAATGATAATTTATACTGAATAGCAAAGCTCAAAGAATAGGGATTATGTTGTTTATTTTTTCAGTAGATACATTAAAAAGTAAAAAATACAGGTATTAATTGTCTTAATATTATATTTTTTAAGCCAATATATTCAAAGCTTTTCAAAATTCAACCAACACAAAAGTTAATACCCAAGTACTCCAACTTATTTTTTTGCATAGATTTTGAAGAAGGTCTTTAGTAAAGGTATACAACCTACTCCAACACAAATTCAAACTTCTGTCATCTGTCTTTATATTGAGCACATAGTGAATCACATTGTCATTTTGCATTCATTTTAAGGGAGCTTGAAAGCATGAGTAGAATTTTGTTATTTAATTGTTCTCATGTTTCTTTAAATAATGACTATATTTCTTATTCTTCCTTGCAACTGAGTGTGTGTATATGATTGCTATTGGTCAATGATATATAAGTCATTGATTCCAGGTGTAGTTTCATTGAAGTCTTGCTAAGTGGATGTAAAAAGTACCCTTAGCACGCTATCATATTACCTAAAATTTAGGCATTTTAGGCACAGTACTGGCTGCCATTGTATAATCCGAGTATAAGGGTCTTCACTAAAAGAGTGGTGAGCTGAAAGTAGCTTTCTTTCAGAACCCCAAGAACCTTGGTGTTGTCTACCTCTAGATTTTTTAGCCTAAGAGAAAAATCATAATTCTGTCTTGTTAAGCCACTTTTTGTTTTCCTTGAGAGTGAGGATTCCTGTTGCTGAACTCTAATCTTAGTCAACACACAAAGAATATAAATTTTCCTTGAATGATGTTTTATATTGAATAACAGAGCTCAGAAAAAGAGAATGAAGGGATGGAACTACTACTTTTTAGTCACTTTTTCAAATAAAACATCCGCTGAGTTCAAGAAACACAGGAAACAGCACCATTTGAATAGGGACAAAGGAAGGAAAAGACTTTGGAGTAGAAAGAATTTTCATATGTCTTTAAATTAATTCAGCCTTACAGTGTCTGAAAATGAATTTCTTTGAGACAGCCACTAATTTATCTCCTTCTTACAAAAGATTTGGCTCTGAAATGTGTCTTTACAATGAGAATTGAAATATAATGACAATAATAGCAACCATTTATTATCATAATTTAGCATCTTCTATGTGAGAAGCACTATGCTGGGTGATGTTCTCATATTATGTCATTTAACCCTTTGCAACTACTCTGGAAGCTGGGAATTATTCCCCCATTCTGCTGTCTACCGAAGAGGTTCAGAGAGTCGAGTAACTTCTTCAAGGTCACCCAATAGCTGAGAAAAAGGAGTCAAGATTTGGTTTTATTTCTGTCTGAGTATTTTAATGCTGAAACTCCAACAATTTTCTTAACACTGTTTGCTAGGAAATAGAAAGTTTTGAGGATATTGCTCCAGGTGTGTTCACTGCCAGCTTTCTAGAGATTCAGTGGAAGTGCTGACAATGAAAACAGAGCATTATCTATTGAATTCAAACAAGATTCTGTGAATGATATTTTGGATAAAATGTCTAAATTAAAAATTACAAAGCACATTGTGATATTAACTATGCACTCAGTAAGTTGTATGACCATATGGCAGCCATTCAGCACTTTGGTGACCCAGTTTCCTCTTCTGTAAATTAGAAGGCACTTCCCTGCCATGTCTATAATCTCATCTATGGTACTATTCTATAGTTATACCAATAGGTTTATCAAATAATAATAAAAGAATAAAAATAGGACAGTCAATAGGCAATTGTTTTTACAGTGTTGGTATTTTCATTATATGACTGGAAGAATTCAGTTAAAAACTGAATGAACCTAGCTAGCATAGAAGTGTGGGAGGATTGCTTTGATTGTTAAAACGACCTACTCTTGACATCACTGTTAACCTCACTGTTTTTCACTGCCATGGTTTCAAAATTATCTTTTGAGCAATACTTCTGAGAATTCTTTTTAAATTCACATTGTCAGAACCATTTTACTAGCAGGAAATGAGCTTTTCAAGGTTTGTTGGCCTCTAATGTTTTTACTTCCACATTAGTAGAGTAATTTCTTGATTTAAGTGAAGCTTATAAGTTCTTTTTTTGAAACGTGTAGTTTGAAAATTCTAATTGCTGAAAGCAAATTAAATTCTGGATTAAGTATAAAAATTGTGCTTGTAGATTTTCAGTTGGGTTTCTTTTTTGTTTTTTTTT
>NC_022026.1:5424675-5428397 GCF_000317375.1 Microtus ochrogaster | reverse complement strand
AGGAACATGGGATGTACTCACTCATATTTGGTTTCTAGCCATATTTAAAGGACAGTGAGCTTATAATTCAGTTGGGTTTCATAATGATACAATACCCATGATTTTTTGATAAGTCTTGCTCTATTAAGATATTTGTGGTCATCTGCTAATCTGATTGACCTAAGGATCAATAATAATCCAGTATGGGGACTGTGGTGGTTTGAATAGTCATAGCTCCCATAGACTCATGTGTTTGAATGCTTGGTCTATAGGGAATGACACTCTTAGGAGGTCTTGTATTTATGGAGTGGATGTGACCTTGCTGGAGGAAGTGTGCCACTTTGGTGGTGGACTTTGAGGTATCATATATGCTCCATCTTTGTCCAGTGGGACAATGAAGTTCCTATGCCTGTGGATCAAGATACAGAACTCTCATCTTCTGCAGCACCATGTCTGCCTGCATGCTGCCATTCTTCACACCATGAATATAATAAGCTAAATTTCTAAACTGTAAGCCAGCCCCGATTAATTTTTTCCTTTACAAGAGTTGCTAAGGCCATGGCGTTTTATCACAGCAATAGAAATAACGTGGTGGTTTGAAAGAAAATATCCCCAAAAGGGAGTGACACTAATAGGAGTCTTGGCTTTGTTGGAGTGGATGTGGCCTTGTTGGAGGAAGTGTGTCACTGTGGAGGTGGGCTTTGAGGTCTCATATATGCTCAACCAACACTTAGTGTCTTAGTTCACTTCCTGTGGCCTGCAGGTCAAGATGTTGGGCACTTGGCTACTTCTCCATCACCATGTCTGCCTGCATGCCACCCTGTCACACCACAATGATAATTGACTAAACCTCTGAAAATGTAAGCCACTCCAATTAAATATTTTTCCTTTGTAACAGTTGCCGTGGTCATGGTGTCTCTTCAAAGCAATAGGAACTCTAAGGACACCTAACTAAGACAAGAACTGTATTTTTATCTAAACTCTGAGTTTATGTAACAACATGTGGAATGGAGAAAATGTTTTATATATACATAAATACTGTATTATATCTGCATCATTTATATTTATACACATTATTTATCTATAGATTTATAAATAACATTATATCTATCTATATTTATCACTATTTCTACCTATCTATGTCTTTCTATCTAATATCTCTCTCTTCTCTCTTGAGAGACTACCCTACTGCTGAACACACCACATACTTTGGTTGTAGGTTATAGAAAAATTAATCTCAAAGTGACTGAGAAACTTCCCCCTTAGTCGTGTTTCATAGTTCCAGAAGGTGCTATGACAGCTGTGGGGAAGAAAAGAAATCAATGATTTTTCCCAATATGGAACATATTTGTTTCAATAACCACTCTCCATATAAGACTATACTCTGGTGCAGTAATGGCATGGCCATTATAGGGTAACCAACAACTTTCTGATTGGATTTTATGGTTGATTCACAGAAAGGAAATGATTTCTGATACTATAAATATGACTGACATCCCATGGATGGGGAAGTATATGTCTTACAGGTAGAGGACAATATTGCTATTTTTCAAAATAGGCATGTGGCCATAGTGCCTTCTAAATATCTATGTTTATATCCCTAGACATGCAATCTTTTTAGTACTGGTCAAAGAAGCTTTTTTTTTACACTGGGTAGAAGTCAATGAAGTGATTCATAATTGGTCAAAAAGCTGAGAATAAATGACTATTGAGTGCTCAGCTCAAAATCAGATATCTGTATTACATGTTATCTCCACCTCCAAGTTTCAAATAATGTCATAGTAGAGGCAGAAAGATGTAAGTTTCCACTCATACCTAAGGAACAACTGGCTGCTGATAATGTATGGGGAATGGAGAATCACTCTTCTTTCAAGGCACGGCCTTGGTAGAATTGCTAGGTAGTAAGATAATTGTATATACAGATATGATTGTATTTCATGTGTACATGTATGAAATTCTCAAGAATAAATATTGAAAATAAAAAAGTAATCAGAGTATGGTGGTTTGAATCAGAATAAACCCCATAGGCTCATATATTTGAATCCTTGCTATCCAGTTGGTGGAATTATTTGGGAATGATTATTGGGTATTACCTTATTGGAGAAAGTGTATCACTAGTGGTAGAATTTGAGGTTTAAAAAGCCTATGCCATTTCTGTGACAGGTATTTGTCGTCTAAACATGCAAAATCTTAGCTACTTTCCATTAGCAATCTTGCCTGTCTGCTGTCATATTCCCCAATACAATAGTCTTGGACCCTAGTCTTTGAAATTATGAACCCTAATTAAATGCTTTCTTTTATATGTTTTCTTGATTATAGTGTCTAATTATAGACATAGGAAAGTAACTAAGACAGAAGTTAGTACTAGGAGTGGAGTTTTAACGTGACATGCTTGACCACATTAATTTGCCGGGGGGATGGGAAGAATATGGAAGATCTGGGAACTTTGTACTAGAAACTTGTCTAAATGCCATCAGCAGTGCTTAATGGGCCATCACTATTGGACCTTGGAAAACAGTAGTTATGATAGTATGGACAATGGAGTTACAGCTCAATAGATTTTATAGGGGAACAATATTAAAAACTACACTAGAAACTATTCTTGTCATACTTTGACAATTAAAATGGCTGCTTTTTGCCATGTGCAAAGAGTCTGCTAGAGGTCAAATTGAAGAATTTTGTAATAATTTCTATGGCTGAGGATATTTCATGGTAGCTAATATTGATTCTGTTGTATAGGCTATTAGTGGTTGAACTGTTTGGAAAGGATTAGCTGTGGCTTTTTTTGGAGAAGTTATGTCAACTGGGGGTTGTCTTTGTGTTTTCAAAAATCCCCTGCCATTTTTAGTTAACTCTCTCTTCCTTATGGTTGTCTAATCAGACTGCTTGTGGACTTTAACTTTTTGGAACTGAGCGCTCCAATTAAATGCTTTCTTTTATAAGTTACCTTGGTCATGGTGTCTCTTCACAGCAGTGGAAACGTAACCAAGGCACCCAGAAATTGAAAATTCAATTGAAGGGTTTAACAGCAAAGTAACCACAGACAGAGAGTTAATGAGCTAAACAGCCAACATGGAGAAATTATCTATGCAATAACACAGATAAGAAAAAGGAATAGAAAACTGGAAAGAAATAACAGAATGAGGAAAACAGAAGAGAATCAATGTGAAATTCCAATTGGCGGTACTGTCAAGTACTAGGAAATAAAGGTTAAAAAGATAGTGCCAAAAAATGTTATTTATGAAAGACCTAGACTTTTAGAGTCAAAAGGTCAGTAATTCATGAATATGCAAAATAAAAATGATAGAACTAATACACACAGACGGTTAATAAAGGACTTTGGGGAATGAATTCTGCTCTTGGTACCCACTCTGAAGCATGCATAATAAAAGAAATTATTTTCCTCCTTGCTTATAGTTCATGGATCATTTAAAAGTAAGAAAATGTTACCAGTTTTAGTAGCAAGGCCAAATGAAGTTGTTTGTAGTAGACTCGAGCAGCTACTCAAAGAGTTGCTGAGTTTGAATCTTTTGGTTTCCTCTTTTTTTTTTTACTTCTTACATTTAAAAAAAGATATTTTAGCTGAAATAGAATTATAACACTTGCCCCAAGTTTCCTCCTTGAAGTACCTCCCATGTTCTTCCTACCTGCTCAAAATGATACCCTCATTTTCTTCGATTGTTATTGTATCTATCTATCTATCTATCTATCTATCTATCTATCTATCTATCTATCTATCTATC
>NC_022026.1:5371453-5424575 GCF_000317375.1 Microtus ochrogaster | reverse complement strand
TATCTATCTATCATCTATCTATCTATCATCTATCTATCTATCTATCTATCTATCTATCTATCTATCTATCTATCTATCTATCTATCTATCATCTATATATAATGTCTATTCACAAATATATAAATATAATCTATCAAGTCTATTTTTTTGTATATATAGGTACTATGAAATCCTTTTGTCATTCTCTCCAGTGAATCAGAGGAACATGAACATAAATCAGATCTCTTGAGCCATACTATACATATTTGAAGTAATCAATGTTTAGTCTTTAATCTTCATTTGAATATCATGAATGTGGTCATATGATTGAATGAAAAATGGTCTTCTAAATGCAGGATACTTTAATTATAGAAATGATTTTAGCTTATGGTGTGGGCATACATAGTATTCTGGCTAGTTTGTCAACTTGACTCAAACTGGAGTCATATGACAAAAGGGAATGTCAATTGAGAAAACTTCTTTATCAAATTGACTTGTAGGCTAATAATTAATTACCAATTTATGTAAGAGGGCCAAGCCAAGTGTGGATGGTGCCACCACTGGGTATATAGTCCTGGTTGTATAAAAATGTAAGCCGAGTAGGTCATAAAAGCAAGCTAGCACTCCTCCATGACCTCTGCTTTAGTTCCTGTCTCTAGATTCGTGTCTAGAGTACCTGCCCTGATTTCCCTTCATGATGCAATATGATGGAGACTCATAAGCATTTCTTCTCTATGTAACTTTGGTCAGGGTACTTATCATAGCATTATAAAGCAAACTAGAACCCATGGGATAAACAGTTTCATCTCTAATCACCTGATTTTATATGTAGGATTGGGATAATGTGTTCTAGTCCACTTCCATGACCTTGTATTTGATTTTGCCCAGTTGAATCCTACCTTTTTGTATCTATCTTAGCCATTTCACTATTAAACCATCAAACCTATCTATGTGTTTCTATCTCTTCTTTGAGAGAACTACTATGACTACAGGGTAAACTGTGAAGGTGAGTGTGCAGTGACTATGTTCTTCATAGGACCTTACACAAAAGAACACACACACCTTTACATTTATCTCTTTCTACGTCTATTTTTATTTCATATACTTAAATATGAAATGAAACATGTGGCAAATAGTAAATGAACACAGAATTGAGAATAATTGAGTATAGGAGAAGAATGCACCCAGCAGTGAAAATCAAATTCTGCTTGCTTGCTTTTGATGTAACTGTCAGACTATCCCAATGAATCTCTTAAACTATGCTTTAACCATACAAATAAGCATGCATTCTCATACTGATGCAAAACTTCATTTCCTAGCTTCATAATTGCCTTAAGAGTCCCTTGGTTGAAAAACAAAATTTCAAGTTATAATGTCCTGAAATAGTAGAATTATCTCAGATTTACAGAGGCCTCTGGAAATTTACCTCTCAGTTTAGACTTGTCAAATTGTCAACGTTTCATTGTATTTTTGCATTGCTGTCTGCTAATGATGGCATAACAGGTGTGCTTTTTTCATGGTCTCAGAACAAAATAAAAAAGTGTGATTTGAAATATCAGATATTTAATGAACTTTAAATCACACATATATATTTGTGTGTACAATATTATGCTACTTTTATTGTATCTTTTGAATAAATTAGAAAATTTAAAATTGGAGAATATTTTTGGGATCAGTTTCGATTTTCGCTTGAGCAAAAAAAAGGCTTGGGGGTGAGTCTGAGTAGGATGTGTTGCTAGGAAATCATTATAATAGTGTGATTTTTTTCCTATTTCATATCTACCTCCTAAGGATATTTCTGCACATGCAGTTTCACACACTTAATTTGGCTTGGGATGCTTTTAAAGATGCTTTGCATTTGCATTTCTAGTGTCACCAGTGAACTTCTCTTATTTCAATAATCTAGTGCTAATGTTTTGACCTGAATTTAGTTAATTCTACAATGTCACAAGTATAGGTTTTTAAGAATTCTAATTAACATTATCAGAATCACCTCCAAGGTTGTCTGCTGTTTTCAGTGAGTATAAAACTGATTTAAAATAAATTTCCATATAGGTGTTATACCTTGAGCATCATGTTAAATAAGCTGCCATGAATTAATTAGAAGTCTTTTTGTCTTTTTACTGTTAAAAACACCATGTCCATCCTTGTAGGTTTCTCTTCTGCTTACTTTACTGATTTCTTTTTATTGAAGATACTATATCCTAGTTAGCTTATATGTGAATGGATTTTTCTCTTCAGCAGCATGATGAATGGCTATATGTCAACCTCATAGAATGCGCATTACATTTTTAATAAAGCTTCTTTGTCAAATGGTATCTATGACCCTGTTTTAGCTATAATATTAGAAGGAAAATTCTGTGTATGCATGAGTCACTTTTAAAAGGTCTAATCAATTCTTGTAAATTGCAGGAAGTAAAGTGATGTGTTGTATGTCCTGGAGATAGTCAGATGAAAATCTTTTCATCATTGGCATTTTCAATAAAAGGAGAAACTGTCAATGTTTTGAAGCATATGTTGCTTGCACAGTCAAGGAAACTTTCCTCAGCAACAATTATTATATGAATCCCTTATGACTTTCTCTGCTAATTATCTGTTTTATCAGTAGATTCATATAACTACTCATTAGAGAATACTTAAAAACACAGTAAAACATTGCTATAATGAAAAGAATATATATGTATGTAAATATAAACACATTTCTGTGAGTGTGCATTGTCTTGTGCAGATGTGAATATTTAAAAGCATCTTCTCTATGTCAGAGTATGAGACTGTTCTTTTACTCTGAACTATTTTCACTTAATATAGTCTCACCGCCAACATTATGAGAGTTAAGAGAGTTAATGGACTATATCCATAAACGATTTATAATTGATGTCAATAGTCTAATAGTCAGGATCAAGAATCATAGATTTCAGTATTAGAAAAGGCCTCAAGGGCCTTTTGGCTAATCTACCATTTCACACATGAGGCAGTTGAGACACAAGTAAATTAAGTGTATTACTCAAAGTCACCATGCTGTGAATATATTCATATACACAGACACCTACATCCACAACTACATCAACACTGCCGTCTCTATAAGGGAAAGAGGGACACATGTCAAAGGATAGTTTTAAAATATATATCTCCTTAACAAAGTCATCTGATATCTTTAGGATCTAACACCCTCTTTGTTTGAGACACATGATGATAATACTGCAATTTTTATAAAAAATAGTATGTTCGGAAATACCTTAACTGTTATTACTCTGTGTATTTCTAGATAATCAATCTACTTATATGACATACCTATTACAAGGGTAATTGTAGCAAAGCAAGGGTAAGAGCTGCCCTCTTCATATAAAGGCTTACTTCCATAAAATGTGTTATCTATTATTTGTGAGTAAAGATAGAGTGGCTCAGATCAATTTCATTAATAAAAAAAGATACAGAACTCTACATCCTACTTTTATGCTCCCCTAAGAGACTGTGTCCAGAAGTCAGATTTTACCAAAGAAATATAGTAGATGCATTTTACAATGCTGATCTCAGAGGCCAGGGCCAATACCCTTACAACAGGCTAAATGTATTACTGAGATTTTACAGCAAAGAGTTATGTTTTAAGAGAGCACAATTTGACCTGTGGTATATCCAAATCTAACCCACGATATAACAAGCTTCTATTATATTCCTCTTGAGGTATTTTAAAGACTAATGAGTTAACCTTTTGTGAAGTGTCATGAGACTATCAAGCTAAAAAAGTCCATGTCAAGTATCAATTTAAGGCAGCAAACAATACTGTAGGTAGAAAAATAGACTAAAAATGATCAGCAGATGATTTGCTACAGTCCCCTTGACATCAAAGCAGCTTAGTTAACATGCTAACAGCTAAGCAGCTTCATGTACTTGGAAAAGAAAGATGATCAATGGCAAAGAGCATATCCACCTTTGAAATGACACAATCCATTATCAGAATCAGATGCTAAATTGCTTCCTGTACTGAGAACTCTCAATTAAAAGTCTGCACAGTGAGATCATCTCCATGGTTAAATATACTCTTTGGGAACAACCTTTATAGAGTTCCAAAATCACAGAAGGACTATTCCTACCATGACACTAGAGATTTGGCAAACATTTTCTTTCTCTATTTTTCAATTTAGTCATTAGGCAACCTTTGAATTTAGGATCATATCTATCCACCCTTGTGTTTGTGTGAGTGCGAGATGCTTCTAGTGAGGTTTGGTTATTGGGTCTGAACTGAATGAATGTGACATTGGTTCAGGTTTTCTGGACAGAAATATTCCACTCACACACTTGGTGTTTAATGCTCGTCTTCTGTTGTTCAGTAAACTGACTTACTCAAGCTCTGTCTCTTTGCCTAACTGCTGTCTTATTTGGGTAGATTGGCGGTATGAGGCTGAAAATAAAAACACCGTATAAAGCATGATATTAGTAGCTCTGGTTTCTACTTATAAGTTTGAAACTTGCCAGAACTATGACCTTGGGACAGTTACTTGTTTCTGGTGATCAGTTCCCTCATGATGAAAACATCTCCATATCTTTCTTGGTCACTGTTTATCATCTGTCTTGCCATTCCAGACTGCAGTACAGGAATTTTTATTCACTTGTTGGCATATCCCCAGACCATAGCAAATAGCACAGCATTAATAAAAATTCTTTAGTAGGTGAAAACCTACCTCATTTAGTGGTGTTACCATTTATGTATCATGTTAATAATGTGCAAATTATAATTAGTAAAACACCAGTCTCCATTTATAATCATATAGTTTTTAAGTTCTATTATTTTTGAGACAGAGTCTCACACTGCAATCCTAGCTGCTTTTGAATTCCCTAAATAATCCAGACTGCTCTTGGTTTAATGCCAATCATCTTTTTTCTCTGGGAGTTATAGTGTGGGTTAACACATATGGTTACCACGTTTCACAACCCATATCACCTATGTTCTTCTTTTTTCATATAATTATATTCCTTCAGATGTGGTCATGACAGTACCCTCCTTGAACACCTTGTGCAGGTTAATCTTCATCATCAACTTGACTGCATTTAGATGGAAACATCCTTTGGGCATGTCTATGATGGTGTTTCTTGAAAGGTTGATCTGAACAGGGAAGACTGACTGAGCCTGAATGTGGGGGTGGCACCATGTTTTTACTGTTTGGAGTCCTAGACTAAAGAAAAAGAAGGTGAACTGAATTTCAGCATTCTATTCTCTCCTGTGTAGTTTGATGTTTTACTCTTTTGGCTTTTTGAGGGGCCCACCACCCAGCTCCCAACTAAATCACACATGGAGGTTTATTCTTAGCCAGACCTTAGCTTGGATTATTTCTTGCCAGCATTTCTTAACTTTAAATAATCCAGACTACCTTTTGCCTCTGGGATTTTCTTCTTTTTTTCTGTAAATCTTATTTTCACTCTTACTCTGTGGCTGGCTGGCTGAGTGGCTGGCCCCCAATGTCCTCCTCTTCTTGTTCTTTTTTTCTTGGCCATACAGCTCTTTATTAGAATCATGAGGTGTTTTAGATAGGCAAAGAATCACAGCTTTACAGAGTTTAACAAATGCAGCATAAAAAGTCACACACCTTAAAAGCATAGTCTACAACACTCCTGACTGCTGACCCATCTCATATTGCTGCCACCAAATCTTCTCTGCCATGATAGAAGGCAACCTCAAGATGTAAGCCAAAGTCTTTTTTTTCCCCTTAAGTCCACTTTGTTACAAGCCTTTTCTCTCATGTAATTTTCTTCTTTGCCTGTAGGACTGGAACATGGCATTGCATTTTAGGGGATGCAGGCAAGGTAGTTTGGATAACCGATGTGTCCCCACAGTCTTGAGTGTTTGAACACCCTCTGGTTCACAACTGATGGCTGTATAGGAAAATTTTGGAGTATAGCCTGGCTGAAGGAAGTATGTCACTGGAAGCAGAGTTTAAGAGAAAAAAAAAACTCACCTACTTCCTGTTTACACTCTTTGTTCTTTGCTTGTGATGTGAGCTTTCAGCTTGGTGCTCCTGCTGCTATGCCTACAGCTTGTTGTGGGACTCTGATCTCTTGCCAGAATCTTATCCCCATGAAACCATAAGCCCAAATAAACTGTCTTTTTCTTAAATTGTCTTTGTTTTATAGTGTTTCATCACAACAACAAAAAGTAACTAATAGAGCAGGTAAGACCAGAGGGAGAGACTGTATATTGAATTTGATATTGATTCCTTTGAAATGGAAATATTTTAATTCCTGGCACTGATATTTGTGGTATATTAGGAGGAAGTTTATCTAATTGTGAGGAATCATGAAGAACATGAGTGGGGTATATGAGGTCTAAGGGAACAAATATTTGATACAGAATCATTCTTTATACTCAATTCACGTTACCTAGTTCTATATAAACAAACAAATACTTTTTCTCATTTCTTGTTGATTTCATTGTGCTTCTGAGTATTGAACCCAGAGTCACATCTCCAATTCTAGAATAAAAGCATTGACTTGATATTAAGGATCCTATCATACTGCACATATGGTAAAGCAGTGATGTTCTGTGGAGTTCTGACTTGGTCACCATTTTCTATATTCTTCCTAGACAATCATATGCACTCTTATGGTTTGCTGAATTATGCACAGAGCATTTGCCTACAGTTTAATATGTATTTATATTTTTTATTCTTTGACAATTTTGTATATTTATATATAAAAATTTAGTCATTTTCACTACGTAGTCCCCTTTCTCATCAATTTTTGTCCTGTTGAAAGCTCTTTTGTCAACAAATTTAAGTCCTACTTTCATAAATTCTTTTGGTATGCAGCCCCCTGAGTTGAAATAGAATTTCTTGCCTAGGTGTGGCTTGTAGAATTCTTTACTGGAACAAGAACATCTTATCAGTGGTTATACCACTGAAGAAAATGACACTCCCCAAAACACATTCCCCCATCCATGTTGAATGTTGATAAGGCTGTATAGCAGAAAGGATTCTTGGATATTTCCACCCTTGAATCTCAAGCCCTTGCTTGCAATATCTATCTACATATTACGCAAACTTTTCCACCACACACTCACAATCAATCCCTATGTCTGGTGCCTCTCTATGAAACTTGAATTTCTACCTATTTGCTTTCCCTCCATCATTCGGTAATACTTCTTTCTCTTATAACCTGAACAGGTTAAACCAGGCTTCCATTTCTCTCAGTCACCATATTCAGCTGTGCCTTGCTTCCTTGTGCCACCCTTCTTGAATCCTCTCAGTGTTTGTCAGAGCGGGACCATTTAAACATACCTTGTAGTTTCTTGCCAACCACTCGGTGCACTTCTATTGGATCATGAGGAAATGAAAATTCCTGAGCATTCTGTGTAAATAAAATTCTTTATGTTCTGGCTCAGTGCTCTTCTCATTGGTGACAGTTTTATCTCCTTTAGCATTCCTGGACTGTAACTAACCTAATGTCCACCAGGTGTGTCGTTTAGATTCTTATCTTCCCCCTTTAAAGCCTGGCTTTTCCTTGTGCACTCCATAAACATTCACCATCTTTCCAGCATCAATTCAAGTATGAGGCTTTCTTTAATGCTGTGCCTCATTTTAGGGAAATAACATGCTTATGCTTCCTACTCTGTGCTGCATGGCCCGGATACGGTCTAGTAGTAACACTTTTTGTATATGATAAAGCAGTTAATGGACTCTTAGATGGTTGTGATTAAGTGCATGGACTGTTCAAGGTCAAACACCTAGCTCAACATGTGTGATACTGGTGATTTCGGTAAGCTAGAGCCTGAATCTGTGCCTCAGTTTCTAGAGCTTTAAAGTAGACACAATGATTGTACTTACAGTGAATTGAATTGAAATATGTGCAACATTTAGGATAGAGACAATACAAATCACTATGTGTTTCCTACAATAAGAATATTAGCATCATATTATATTCAGGTCATAATATTATATCTGGCATGTGGAATTATGAAAGGTGTTCAGTTATATGTTGAAAATAAGTTCATAATCAGGCTTTATTATTATGAACATCTCCATAAGTCTAGTCACTTTGATTCTGTCATTCCTTTCTAATGTTGTAAATGTTTCTTTCCTACTGGACTGTAATAATATCCATTTCTGCAAAGATGACATCCATTTTGGACACCTCAATACCCCGACTCTAACAATAATGCCCAGCACATAGATGTTAATATGTATTTTGTAATCTATAAATGAATAAATTTTAAGAACTGCACTTAGTGACAGTTAAATATCATTTTAGTCTTTCCCCCTGCTTCTTTGAGACACTTTATCACCAGACTAGCCTAAAAGTCGCTAAGCCCATGCTGGTCTTGTAATTAGGACCCACCTTCTTCAGTCTTCTAAGAGCTGGGGTTTCTGGCATACATCACCACATTGGGCTCTCATTTTCCGGCACTTTAAAATTCACTCCTATTTTCCGTATTATTTCAATGTGAGAAAATAAAATTTCAGCAAAATGTGGCTATAATTGTGGTTAAAAGTTATGTTAGAATTATTTATCTTAACAGAGGAATCCTCATGTTTCCTTAGTGTATAATCACAGACTTTAGTTCATATGCTAACTCACTGGTAGCGAAATCCCACAGTGCACTGAAATTTCCTGCTCACCATATGCCATTTTACATCCTCCAAAAAATTCACAGGCAGAAGCTTTCCAAGAGCTGTCATTGATTAGCTTATTCATTTAATAAGACTCTTATCTGAAGACAGGAAATATAAAGGATGACTAATTTCTTTCATTGCTTGTAGTTGAGGAGAAAAACACCAGCCATGTGTCCAAATGCCTAAATCACAAGGGCTTCTGTGCTCACTAGCAATGCATATGGGATGGATTTCAGAGAATTCAGGGTGCTCTAGTCAAAAAAGATTTTACCTTGAATAAAAAAGATTTTACAATGAATAAAGTTGTAGTTGGTTTTGGTGGGTAGGTTGGATTTTTCTAGATTGAAAGTTAATAACATTTTATGATGAACAAAAGCCATGGAAAAGTAGAGGCATTCAATGCACTTAGGATAAGTAGATCCTACAGATTATGCAAGCAGAGTTGGAAAGACTGCCTCATTAAGCAGAAGTAGTTAGCAGGAAGTTTTAATAGTTTGTGGTAATCCTTTGATAAGGAGCTTATCTATAGACAGGAGACAACTATGAAATATGGTTTGATAAGGAACAGAGAAAAGAAACAATGTTGTAGAAATAATATGGTCATATATTAAATAGGATAGAGTAGTGTTGCTATGTTTTTTATGTTTTTTTTTGTTTTTCTTTTTTTCGCGACAGGGTTTCTCTGCGGTTTTGGAGCCTGTCCTGGAACTAGCTCTGTAGACCAGGCTGGTCTCGAACTCACAGAGATCCGCCTGCCTCTGCCTCCCGAGTGCTGGGATTAAAGGCTTGTGCCACTACCGCCCGGCTGTTGTTATGTTTTTATGTGATGAGTTTCTCAGTTGAAATGCTGACTGAGTTTGTGGAGCTAGATATTTAAAAGAATCTACAAGGAACAAGTTGTATGAAATTTGAAAACTATTGAAATAACTGCAGGAGAACACACAAAGGGAACAAAGGATGCACCATAAGTACCTATCACAGAGAATTATACTGTTGAAACAGTGGAAATAAATGATAGTAAAATACTGAATAGCAAATACCTGGAAACTTACTGTGACTATTGAAGTCATACACTCCAGATCTTGAAATGAGGTGCCTTAAAAAAATGATCGGTTAGACCTTGCGAATAGATGAGAGAGAGAGAAAGAGAGAGATAAACCCAATGTACCTGTAGAACAGTCAGGTCCTGTCCACTTGGGATCACAGCTGCAAACTCCAGTGTCTAGAAGAAAAGTTCCATGTCCCGAGCACTGCTCTTGGCAGATAGGAAGTGGCGTTTCACAGTTGACTCCTCCCCAGCCAGTAGAACAGTGACATTCTCCTTTAACACAGATGCCATGACCAGAGCACATTGGGTCTAAGCAGTCCTCTGAATACCAGAAACAAAACAAAAAAGGTGGGGGTGAGAGGGAAGGCTGGTAGAGAACACATGCTGGATAATGGAACTGAGATACATTGATTTCCTAGTATTGTATCACTAATGTTGCTTTAATTAGGCAATAACGTGACTCATGCAAACATTGTGTTTAAAACAGAAGATTATTAACACTTAAAAATATGGAAGGGTATGATAAAGGTTGCAACCTAAATTTGGAAGAAGAAAATCACACGTATGCTTCATACAATTCTGAACAGTATGTGATACCCCCACACAAATAAGTGGGTGGACCTGTATGGACTCTCAGTAGGAATTTCTCAGCTGTTAAAAAAATGCCTGAGAGTGTTTTGATAAGCCATTCTTTATCCTTTCTCAAATTAGAATCAAAGTTGTACTTAATGTGTCTAGGAGTATTTATATAGTTTTTAATTTGGATGACAAGCCATTTGATGAAGTGACTGCTGTTATATGAAATAATAAAATTTACATAAACTTATTGCGACCTCACATTGATTCTTCAGAAGAACCAAAAATGCAGCATTTTTAATTGAATTTTAAAAATTTGTTTCTTTCTTCCTCCTTCTATCAGGCACTGTGACATCACCTTAGAAAAATGTAATTCTATTTGTCTTTGATTCGGTGAGTCTAGAAATGTTTGCCACGTAGAAGGTTGTCTTGTGCTTTCCCCTGACTATTCTATGTTGGATGCGAAGGTTGAATTCTACATTATTTCTCTTTCTATATAAATAATGCTATAATACTTTGTCCTAGTGTTAATTATGCTTTGAAATGTTTTTGCAACAGTGGGGATACATTGATACAACCTCCATTAATTTGCAAATCTTACTCTTCGGCTGTAAATTGTTACCACGAAAGTTCTATCATTAGGACTGTTATAATTGTTATTGTTATCATAATTACCCCCATAATCTGAAGGTCATTAAAACAATCTTCTGATAATTGAGATAATCACCAAATAAAATATCTAAATGTATATCTAATTTGTCTCATGATTTGGCATAAGAGGTAAAGTCTAAGGTATAGACTATTTGTAGAAGGACTATTTGGTTATTTTAGAAGACTAGTTATGGCAAAATACAAGAATAATAAATAATAAACAAAATGCCATTAATTTATTCTGACTTTTAAAAGAGATTTTCTACATTCAATTCATGTTTGTTAAGGTGCCTTCCTTGTCCAGAAATCAGGCCACATCCTTTGCAGCAGAAAGTTAGAACTTGCAGATTTTGACCAAGGTAAGGGAAGAAACAAACCCAGCTCCTTCCCCTTGTCATTGCAATAATAGTTTGTAGTCCTACCTAGCTAGTACCTGCTTTCTCCATGTTTCTTGTCACACAGGCTAGGCTCAGCTAAATTTTGTGTTGTAAACTCTGGAAAGCTGTAAAATTCAGATTTTTTTCAGAGGATTTCTCTGAAGGCACTCTCTGTTTGTAGGTCCCCACCACACACAATGGTGTACATAACAGCTGTGTTTCTTATTCTTTCAAGTCAAGCTATCCCTCTTAAGGTTCTCATGATGCTCTTTCCTACCAAAATGCCCAGTCACAGCTCCACATGGTTTCCAGGGAGGATTTCTCTCCTAACAAAGCTCACTCTCTGGGTTAATTGCTATCACTTTCTTTCTTCATGACTAGAAATTCTTGTTCTAAAGATGTTTACATCATAAAAGTCATACTTAAATCAGAGGAATGAAACCATAGGCCTAGAGATGGCAAGGGTAGAGGAAATGATGAGGTGTTTGTAAGTACGTTGCTGATTGGGAGCAAACTGTGAAACCATGTGTTCTCTTTAAAAGGAACTGCTGTTACTTAGCTCCAGATATTGTGGGCCTAGTCTCCAGACGCTCTAGTATTCAAGAGAAGCAAGAAATGGGGATCTTCAATGTGACCCTTCTCTATTTTGAAAAGTTAGCAACTAAATCAGTCAATAGAAACAATGACCACATTATGTCTGTAACCAAAATCTATCCATAGCCTGATTCAGCTTATACATTCTTCATATGTGATCTAAGAATTGAAATTTTTCTACTGTATTTGTGAAGCTTATGACATTAAATATGATAAGCATTCTTCCATATTATTTTGGCTGTTTTACATATTTTCGTAGAGACAAAGTAAAAGGCTAATTTAAGCTAAACTCCTTTTCAGCTGCGTATGAAATTCAAATCAGGAGAGTCTAATGAATTGGGTTACATGATTTTCATGTCAAATTATAGATGTGTTAGATATCACTCACTGTTAACCATGTCTGATTCTATACAGCATCCGACTTTATACTTATATATAGTGATAGCATGATTATCATAAAAAATGTATTTTAAGATGTATTAGGAAGTCCAGTGCCTTGTACAGGAATTCACTGGGACAAAGTCCTTACACCCCTATCCTACTGCCACTGATGGGAGGTGGAAAGCTAAAGTCTTGCTTGTTCATGGAGCAGAATGAGATTAAACCCTTTAGAATGCTGTGTAATAGTCATAATGAGCGATCTTTAAAAAGCAATTACAGTGCATTTTCAGCAGCCCCTTTCCTGAATAACAGTTGTGATGAGACCATCTCCCATGGTAATGGTTTAATATTATTTCTGAAATCAGTCTTATTTGAAGAATGTGGCATGAAAATGGTCTGATTACTAGTAAACTTATTTTCCAATATGTCTGTTTAAGTGATAAAACTATAGCCATCACAAAATATTTTTTCTAAAGACTCCTTTGGGATGAATTTAATACAAAGACTCTTCTTTAAACTCATTAGTGGTAAGCCTGATGGTTTAGGCATTGAGGTCAAGCTTCAGCATGAGGCATGTAAGAATAGATAAATAATAGTGATAATTACAAATCACATCCAAAGAAAACATTTGCAAGACTGCTCCAAATGTGTTTACATCATTATTTTTATGTCATTCTTTAAATGCAATGCTTCATTATGCAGTATAATGCACTCTGTAATAGTGGAAATATATGAATTAGCACCTAACATAATCAATATGGAATTTCTCACGTTAGAAAACAGTATTAGAAATTAGGAGAAAAGATATCACTTTTGCATTACCACTTTGCAAGTGTCATAGAAACAGTCGCATGTATTCTGTGAGGCTTCCAGAAGAGACTTGAGCTTCCCTGACCTCAAACCTTTGCCGTGTGTTCCAAGGGCATGTCGAACATCTACTGTTTGCAAAAAGAGGGCTTGTCCTATACTAGTATTACAGAATGACACTGCGGACAATCCAGCGAGAGAATAGCCTGAAGCAATATATTGAAATGGGGCTCTGACCTTCTTCACATATTTCTCCTTTGTATCCGGGAACACAGATGCAGACTCCCATGATGCAGGTGCCGTGGCCAAAGCACGTTGGGTCGATGCATTGTTCTTCTGGAACATCACACTCAGGTCCTTTCCAGCCATTCCTGCAGACGCAGTGGCCTTTCTCATACTCTCCATTGCCTCCACACAGCACTGGGCATGAATCTAAAGATTGGCAAATAAACTTGTTGTTACAATCCTTTCAAAAATCTCACAAGAATAATTCTATTCTGGCTCTAGTATATTATTTCTGGCAAAGGTAATATTTTTGTCTTATTCTTTATTAAATAGGCTTATGATAATGATTACAAGCAGAATTTTCCTTCTATCGAAGTGGGGTAAAGACAAATTACGAAGACTTCCAAAGTGGAGGAAAAATATTTGCTTTTGATCTTATTACAACTTCAAACTATTATCACTGCTACTATTTTAAACTAAGGGTTTTCTCTCTTAAATGTTTTTTTTTATTTCTTCAAATACATGTATACTATTTTTGGAAAACAAAGTGTGCATTAAAATCTAAGAAATAGGGTGCTATTCACATGAAAAGGTCTTATAAAGGCTGTACAAACAGACACGTAGAGAAGATCTTCAACAGACTTTACTAGAACACCTATTCTGCTGTGTCCCTGTGTGTGTTCACTTTAAATCCATGAGGTTTTGACGGCAGTGCCCACATCTTCTGTTTTTCTTATATGTCTTTTAAAATACAAAACCCTTCTCCTCCATTTCACAAGATCTGTTATGGTGCAGGGAACCTAGCAACTGCTTTAGAATTCTCTATTGAATGGAATTTAATCTAAATGAACAGAGGATTTTTTTTCCTCCGAAGAAACCCGAGATTAACCAAGCAGACCAGAAACTTTAAGACTACACTGAAAATGAAAAGGAAGCATGTGCAAAATGATAACTCCAATTCTAGAGGAATGCATGGTCCAATTTATCTAAGGCTTTTCAAGAATTAATTAAACTATGTACAAACACACGAAACAATAAAGATTGCTAAGTTTAACTTTTGAATTTTCATTTCTTTCTTTATAAACTACATATCTATTTAGTGATTCATCACTACTTCAGTTATGATAGTATTATCAAATACTAACTTTTCCTTTTATACTCAGACTGTTATGAATTGCTTTATAAAAGAAATATAAGCAGTATACTGTAGTTGGCTCAGATGATCTAGGTTCAAATCTCAGCTGGTACTTAATCTTACCTACGTCCTTAACTATTCCTTCTGAGGTTCTTTCTATGCTCATCAAATAGGGCTAATAGCAGACCTACTTCATAGGACTATTGTAGGAAAGAGGAATTAAAAGAGGCGATGAGAAATGTTGAGAATGCAGCTGGCATACTAAGTGCTCAGATTTTGGTGACAGTTGTTGGAGAGCACTGCCAGTGCTTTTGTTGTATGACCATTATTACTATAACAACTCTGAGTTCTTCAATAATGGGTCTCTAAAACAGTGTTTTTTAACCTGTTGGGCATGACCCCATGGGGGGGGTCACATATCAAATATTTAAATTGCAATCCATAACAGTAGCAAAATTACAGTTAGAATGTAGCACACAATATGAAGTACTGTGTCAAAGGGTTGCAGCATTAGGGAGGTTGAGAAACCCTGCTCTAAAACAATCAGAATCATAGCACAACATTACCTCTAGCACAGTCAGGTCCAAGAAATCCTGGGAAGCAATGACAATGTCCAGAGATACACTCTCCATTTCCATTGCAGTTGGTTGAACAGTCATCCATTATTTCTATTAATATAAAAGAGAGACAAATAAACCCATATTTAGGCTAGAGACTGGATGTTTTAAGGGTTTCAGGAATTCTTTGTCTATAATAATCTTGTCCTCTGCTGTCTGAAATGAACTTATTGCTCAAAATTAGGGATAAAGACTTTTGCATGATGTCATATGCAGTAGATTATTAAACATGGTTCTCAATTTAGTGAACTGACTTTTTAAGAGAAGAACGAAAGCTATCTCATCTCTAAAGTGCATAAAAGGTCTACATAAATTGTATTCTTAAGAAGCATTTATGATAAAGCTTAAAAGGTATGAGAATTATAACATTTCTCAAAAGCAAAAAAATACTTTAAAAATGTAACTCATAAGACAAAGACTACTGTACTTTTTATACTTATATTGTACCAAATAAAGTTTCTTCTATAGCAAAGTGGACTATTTAATATAGTATCTTGACAGGTTAAATATGATAATCAGTAGTCCATTTTCATTAATAAGTGACAATGGCATGCTTTTAAAGTAAGTGTTCATATTAAATTTACCACCACTAAAAGCATTTGAACCTGAGTATTTTGTTGAGAAATGTCTTCTTGACTGTAAATGCTTATCAGTTCCCTGCCACTAATTTTTTCATACCATTTTTACAAAACAGTTTTCAGGGGAATTGAGAAGGCTTTGAAGGTACCCATAAAGTAGTACAGAAAATAAATTTATATAACTTTTCTGAAAAATACTACTTTACAAATGTCAGTCTTCGAAGATAACTTTAATTTTTGTAGTTTGCAATTATATTTGAGTCTAACAATAATTAACTCGCAGTCCTATGAAAGATCATGTTTTTCAATGTGTCATCCATTGGTGTGGTATATGTGTGCTTGTTATATTTGGTTTTTATCTATTTGAAAAATAAGTTGACATTGTATAGGAATGGAAGAGGTAAAGATATGGAAGAACTTAGGAGAAGGGAAGAATATAATCAAAATATATTTAAAGCTAAAACTTACTTTAAATAATAAAAATACAAAAATTCCATAATTAACAATCTTTACCTCAGAGTCTTCCTATCTTCTCTTTATCTCTTTCCTTCCTTCTTTCTCTCTTTTAAATTCTTACCTATTAAAACCATTTCACTGACTTTTCCATTTTTAATTTAAAAAACCCTTCTTCACTAGGAAAAACGTTTCTAATTAAAAAAAAGAGAAATTCTAGGAGGTGGTCCTGGTATCTTTGCTTAGATGACGAGAGTCTGTAATTGCAGTGAAGGCTAAGAAATGATATTTGTGTAACTGTGGCCTATGAACCCTTTGAATAAGTAGAATCATTGTGTGACACCTATAAGATGGATTCCTGGACCTTAGTTCTGAATCTCCTGAATCTGGTCTAAGAGATCTTGTCCAGCAATCTCCAATCTCCCAAGCACCCTATGTGAATCTGTAGGTACTCCCACATTAAAGCATTAAGATCAATGTACTTTAATTTGTTTACTACATATTTAGAGAACTTATGGCTGATATGTTGGAGTTTTTCCCTTGGCAGAATAAAGACAAGAAAATGAAAATGGTATGGACGCATTTTAGACAATCTTTAAATAGTTTGGAATGGATTTAGAGGCTGCATGGATTATAAACAACACAATCATTAGTTTGATTATGAAGTATATAAGTCCCCTTTACTGTTATTAAGATAAGGTATAAAAACCTAAATAAATGTTTATTCTTTAGGGTAAATGATTTATATGCTTTTCATTATTTGCGGGAAATTTATTTGAACTTAATTTTTGTTGTTTTGTCTATTTTATTTTAGGTATGAGTGTTTTACCTACATATATGGATGTGTATCATGTGTGTACCTGGTGTCTTTGTAGGTCAAACAACTGCATATCCTACAACTGGAGTTATGGTTGGTTGAACCACCATGTGGGTGCTGGGAATTTAACCCGATTCCTCTCCTAGAGCAACAAGTGCTTCTAACTGCTAAGCCATATCTTCAGCTCCCTTGAACTTTCTTTAATGGAGCAAGGAGGGAAATATATCTGTTCCTTCTAATATTAAACAAGTAGAAAAGTAAAGGTACTGACTTGCACATGCAAAAGGAAAATACACTGGTCCATATGAAACTGATAGCTTGATATCTGGATAATAAGACTATCTCTGAAAGGTGAAATTCCTTTGGGCATGAAATAAAGTGAAGGTAAACAGTCCCAAGCATGTTTAGGATCTACTCAGTTTTGACAGGTTAATAACTTGATTAGTATTTATAATTTGAGATGAGGGATTAAATTAAAAGGAACAGAGAAAATATTCACAAATATTTTATATCTTCTAATTTCTCTAAGTCAGCCTGTCACAATTTAATGGCAATCATCAAAATTGCGTTCTGATTTTTTCATTGTCATAATTTTAAGGACATACTCTTAGTGACAAAATAGTGATGTTACTGAAAATATATCATTTTCCTAAGTTAACAAAAATATGTATTTTGAAGATGTAAGATCAATGGAGTTCATCTTAGTATGATTTTTATTGCTTTTCTCATTATTTTAGAGGAAAAACTTTAATGGTCTTATGGCTAGAATACTGTTTTCTACTCTCTCAAGGTCTTCGGCATCAAGTAAAAATAGAATCTAATTGTTATCAGGAGCAGATGGTCTATCTATTAACAGTCAACACATCTTCCTAAACATATGGCTGAACAGGTTAGCTAAAGGATAAAGTGGTAGAGAGTTGTGTAGGAAACTGACAGCTGTAAAAGATTTTCTCTTCTTTTAAAAGGCATGTGTTTTATGAAAATTCAAACAATCTGATGCTCCATCTACAAGTTGTTTACCCCAAGGACTCCCAAATTGCTAAAGAGCTACGCTTTCTTCACACAAAGAATCAGGGGAGTGAGTTTACTGAGAAAACATGTCAAAAGACAAAGATTCTTCAGACTAAGGAGGGTGATGGCGAAGAAGAGTGTTATAGGCATTACATTTAGAAAGACCATACTTTAAAAAGCTATGGGCACACTGAAATAACCATTTGATTATTAGATCCAAAGAAATCTGAAGAATGGTAATGACTCAAGTTATTGTTCTTAGTATTCTTCTTCTCTAAGGATTCTTAGTTTGTATTTTAAAGTCTTAGTGGTTCTAGAATCAATTGTTTTAACTAAATATATCAAGTCCAGTCTTTCTATTTTAAGAAGGATTTATTTACTGTTATTTTATAATCAAACCATTTAACAGAGTCTTTAGTTCCTATCTTCTTTTCTCTCACTGGGGATAGAACTTTGGGAATCTGTCACCAAACTACAGCCCTAGACTGTTTTCTATATTAAGGTAAATACTCTCTGGTTTGCCAATACTGACTTTGAATTTACTTTTTTAGCTCATGTTGACTCTTAACTCATAAACCTACATGCTATGTCACTGGCAGTATAGAAGAAAGCTATATGGTTCAGTTCAACAGGGATACTTTTGCTTTTAAGCTTTCCTATGAAGTTGTACATTTATATAGTTTTCTAAAACAATATTATCCAGAGAATATTTTCGTTAAGACCCTATAGTCCTTCTAAATGTGGTTGACAGTTGCATGGCTGCAACAGACTGGGGGGCACTGACAGTGGAACCAGTGTTTGAACTGGCTTTTTGGGAACCTATTCTCTTTGAATGGATACCTTGCTCAGCCTAGATATAGTAGGGAGGGCCTTGGACCTTACGAAGCAATGTGCCTTACCGTCTCTGAGGAGTGGATGGGGGTGGGTGGGGTGAGAGGGTGTGTGAAAGGAATGGGAGGAGGGGAGAAACTGGGAACTTGGACTGGTATGCATAATGAATAAAATTGTTTTCTTTCTTAATAAAAAAGATATAAAGGGCTGCATGACAAGTGTCCAAAAATATCGGCAAGTTCCGGAGAGCTTTAAAAAATTCTTACCCAATATTTTAATGACAACGAGAACAAAAATAAAATGTTACTCATGGTGACATTTAGTGACTAGTGACTTTAAGGTAGATGGAACAGTTTGTATGAGTAATGAAATACTTTTTCCACCAGTGTGTTCAAGAGATATGCTGTGAATTAAAATAACAGCCAAGGCAGCTTACCAATTGCTGTAGTTAGCACAAATACTTGTTCCATCTTTTTTCCATCATTGTAAAATGCCAGATACCAAGGTCCTTGGTCCATATACTCTATGAAACCTGTCTCCTGAAGGGATGTTAAGATCAGATTCCTCGGGGAGTGCTGGATGTCGTCAGAGCTCTTGGAGTCTTGTTTTACCAGTTGTTTGCCATCCATTAACTTCACAAAATCAAACTGGAACAAACAAACACAACTGTGAGCTTGAACTATTTTTTTACTTCTGGGCATATAACCATGCTTAACTCTCACATATTCTGTGCTTTGAGAGTTAACAATTCTTAAGTATATTTGATGCCAAAGACATTTGTTAGGTTTGAAAATTGTTTTACTACACGTATAAATTTTGTGAACTTCTCAGCTTGGGAATGTTCAAAGTAAAAATTGATTAAAAGCAAACCTCTAAGAAATAGACACAGTTTTGAGTATTATGTATGAGATCTTGACATTTTAGCAAAGTATCTATCTAAGAGTAGATATTTGATAACTTATTCTGCTCAGAAATGCGACCTTGTCAGCAAATTTAAAAGGTTTTTTTATGGTTTTAGAAACACAAATAAATTATAAATAACAATATTTATCACAATTTACTCCCTTTGTGGGTATGTATTTAAATATTCAAAGTCCAGTCTTTCTCCCTAATCATTTGGTGAACACATTGTTTTTTACACTTTCCTATGTTTTATGGTTCATTTTTGAATGGCATTTCACTATCTTTGACTTGGCCAAAAATTAAAAGTTTTGATGCTCGTCATCACTCTCGATATATGGAGTGAGTATTTAGTTCTTTTAAACTACTTATATAGAGCAGCATTCCTGGTAAATTAAAGCAGAAAAGAAATAAGCTTAACAAACACATGAGAAATATGGTATCCAAGGTTTATGAATGGGCCATGGAAACTGCAGAGGTTTTACATATCTGAATTCTTGTAACGTTTACAGGAATTGCTTGTTGAAAGAATTCTGTATGTAAGATACCATCTACTTAAGAAAATATCTGTCACTCCCTTCTAGTTGATGTGCATTCTGTGACTGGTATAACAGCAGAAGGATTGATGGTACCACCTTCAGAGCTGAGTAAGAAGACAGGACTAGAGACGGTCACAACGACATTTCCTTTGGAATCAGGAGATCAAGTTTAAAGAATGTTTTCTTCAACCATCTATCCTGAATATGTTCTGCTAAATGCCATTTTTTTATTTCTACATACAGTGTTTTCATTACAGTATGATGACTCTGAATATTTATTTGTTAAAAAGATTTTTTTGCCTTCATCTTTGACTCCTACAGTATTCACAAATCACAACATTTGAACTGCTTGATATAGTACCCTCTAAAAAGATTTAAGAAAATACCTATTATATCAAATACCTGAGTGTGTGTAGGTGGAATGTTTCTTCTGCCATAAATTCCCAGTAGAGAGTCCTTGGCTAAAGAAATATTGAATTTCAGATATATAGGATGGTGGATAGTAATCTGGAAACGCCAGAATAAGCCCGGTGGAATGGTCTGCATGACCTGTGCTCCAATGTCAACTTCTCCAGTATCAATTGCTCGTCCCTTCTGAAACACTGGTTTTAAAAAGAGAGAATTATACATATTATTCATCTTAATTTATAAAGCAATGCTTTTTAGTTTTTCAAGAAGAGATGTGTCAAAACAACTCACTTTTCTTGCTCCTATCTTTCAAGCTCTTGCTCAAATTAAATATATTCTAAGGGACCTTTTCTGGATAACTATTATGCCAGTTTCTCCGCTGAACTCTTGTTCCACTGATTTTGTTAAACACAATTACGTTTAAGCATTTACTGAATATTATCTTGGTAACTACAGGAGTTACGAAGATTAGTAAGATGCAGTTCTTCCTCTCACTGAGTTTTGAAAATCATGGAGGAAATGGGACAAGTATAAAAGCAACTACATGGTAAAGGAAATTAACTGCTATCAGTATTCAAAGGAAGGAAAATTATTTTGTTTAAGGGATATCTTTATCCCTCTTTTCATGCTCTTTTTGTCTTTTATTTTCTCATAGTAATTTACATTCCAACACACTGCATATTTTATTTATACATTACATATTATCTATTTTCCCAGCATATAAGGTAAGTATTTTAAGAACAAGGGCTGTGGCTACTTGTTCATTGCTTTATTCTCAGTATATAGACAATATATGTGAATGTATGAAAAGATTACATATATATTAATGATCAGTATATAATTATTTAATGAATGGATTGATGAGTCATAAAAAGGTAATTAGGGGAAATGACATTGAATATGAGTTTTAGAAGGAGCAGAAGTCTTCAACATAGCTATGGAAAAGATGTTAGAACACTTAAAGGGAAGCTTGCACTAAAGCACAGTGCTGTAATGTGGTGATCTTACAGTTGTGGAATATGCATATATAAGAAGAATTCTGAATAGAGTTGGATAGAAATAATGACATATTGTCTATATTGTCTTGGGAACCATTCAGAAGGATTTGATAAGTAAAGCTAATATAGAATAGTAAGAATATCTGAAAAAGTCATAAGGAATCATATTATTAACTATTTATCTAATGAAAACGTACCATACATGCAATTCTCTGTATTAATATGCATATACAGTTTAAATCACGTTTCTCATCTGAGTTAACAACGTTCCCGACAAGTAAGAGAGATGATTTAACAAAAACCCCAATACCAGGCATGAGAGGGCCTCCTTTGAGTTGTTGGTTTGGGTTGTTAAAGAGATTCCCAAAACATACAGCTTGTTGCTACTGCTCTTGCTTGCCCCCAAGAGGTGAAACATAAATCCCTATTCCAAAGACACCATGCACTTTGGACACAGGGCTCAAAGATTGGAAATGAACTGAATGCCTCTTCCCTGAGGACTAACTTCCATAGAACTATAAGGTGCCATCCAAGCTTCCAAAGGAGGGTGGCAACCAGCAGTCCTATGCAGCTATGACACCTATCAACCACAACAGTATCCTGCATGAAACAAAAATGCCAAGTGCAGTAGTGGCATACATATCTTGGCAATAACCAACAGGCCTTAAGACTATTCAACAAGAGGAATATCATATCTGGTACCGAAAATATGGCTAAATGCCCAAGTCCAGTGATGCCATGGATCTTTGAGGATATCCCAACACCACTGTTTTACTAAACCAGCATAATCTCTAACTACATTATAAATACCAAAGTGTAGTCCTTACTTCACATTGTGGCAACTTCTCTTTGCAACAGACAGAGGCTATTATAGCAAACAACCATTCAAAAATGCATGGTTGTCCTAACAGATATATCTACAAAGCACACACACACACACACACACACACACACACACACACACACACACACACACGTCTAAGACTCAGGGAACACTGCAAAAGAGGGTGTAGAATGACTCAAAAAGCAACAGAATCCGGGAGTTTGCTGTGAGACTGTGTCTTTTAGTAAGGTCAGTATCCTGAATTACTTTGTGGGTCTCCAGGTTACCTCTGACCAAGAACTGGAAGAGGGATATCCCATACCTTGCCCTGAGATTTTTATTTGGTAACATTTGACTCTTGAAAGGATCCTTATTGTGTAGGTCATCAATTTAAAGACCATTTTATTTAATGCCAACTGAAGTCTTCCACAGGTATCATTAAAATTTTTTAATAGAGGAAAGGCCTAGGGTTCAGCTCAGAGGTATAGTAATTTCTCAGATACACAATCTTCAGCAAAGATTCACCACCACCCCCCCCAGACTGGAAAGGTTTGGAAGGTAATAGAGGGAGAGACAAGGACAATATAGGGAGTACACATTGTTGATTCAGGTGAAATGACACAAATACTTGAATTTAGGGGAAGCACAAATAACTTCTGTTGGAAAAGTACATTTCAGTGAAAAGTAATTTAGTTTAAATGGAAAGTAGGAGAAAGACATGAGAACAATACAGAAGATTCTGAAGCCATGCTTGTCAGACATTAATGTGACTGAGCAGTCTTCAAATACTAGCATTGAATGAGTGGGTTTAAAGTGAGACACTTTCACAGGATTCCAAGTGAAGCCTGTGTTGCATTGTGCACTTGTCAATACCTGAGAAGTGATAGTGATAGTTGTGAACACAAAGGGAGTGTTAAACTGACACCATGATTGTGAGTTTGGATAATTTGGATAGTACTAATAGCCAAGTATCTGAAACCCAGAAGTACTTGGTCTGTGAGGGCAGATGTTTAGTTTGCACGAGAATAGCTTTATTTGATATGATAGCTTAATGTATCTTTTTATGGAATACGATGTCATGTGGTAGTGGGGAGGAAAGGAATAGAAAAGGAGGAAAGGAAATTGGTTTGCTTTCATTTTAAACAAGGAGGATTATACCTCAGGAGGGAAAATTGAATTTGGCCTCACTTCATTCCATCTTTATAGTTTTCAGACATCAGCTCTGTCTCCATACCACACAGTTTCAAAACACCCACGGTCCCTGTCCTTTGTGTTCACCTTACAGAAAATTAGCAGCCCATTAAGAAACACACCTGCAGTGACTTTATTCATAGGCCAATGCTTGCAGCTTTTAACTCCCTAAAATACCTACATTATTTCTTTTTGTGTTAAGGCCAAGAGTAATAACTATTTTAAGAATGGTCACTGTTAACTGTTAATAATAGATTTCAAATGCAATTTTGAGCATAATTATGTATTACAGGACACATAATTTTGTGAAATTGACATTTCTAATAAAACATACCCTTTGAGATAATAAATGACCAACTGAGTACCTTATTTTTCACTGAAAGTTACTTTTTTTCTAAGTAAGACAGAGCAATTTGGTTCCCAAAGGATTGATAATAAATTTAACTCTTAAGGTTTAAGAGCCAAAAAGCATCTTCATTGGGCAGGAGACTAATAGACCATATTTATGTGAACATTTTTGCTCTCAACTTAAAATTCAGTTTATCCAACCGTTATCCTCATTAGAAGTTTTTTTTTAAATCACTTCTTAAAATGCACCATTTGGTCATGCAAACAATATTATAAACATAAAACAATTCAAAATGTTCTAGGGTCAACCAATAAAATCTTTAGGTTTCATGAATACTCTTTAACTAACCAATCTGCTGATTTTTTAAAACTGCAAAAACTGGTTGGGGATATTAAATTTTATATGGATGACTGACCTAATATTACAACTTCTCTTTCTGAACTGTATAAACATCAAGCATTATATAATAATGTTACTTAATGTTATTTATTAAATCAAAAGATGATGTGGGATTTCCATCTGTTTACCATTGGTTAATAAAGAAGCTGCTTTCGGCCAATGGCTTAACAGAATATAGCCAAGCTGAAAAAGATACATAGAGAGAATAGGCAGAGTTAGGGAGAAGCCATGGAGGAGAAAGATGTAAGTTGCCAGCTGGAATCTTGCTGGTAGGCCACGAGCCTACCAAGATAATAGAAATGAGTTAATTGAAGTTATAAGAGTTAGCTAGCAATATGCTTAAGTGATTGGCCAAACAATACTTCAAATAATATAGTTTCTGTGTGTTTATTGCAGAACAAGACAGGACAGCAACCTCAGCTAACAAAAAGAGGCTTGTGAAGTTCTGTTGTTGAAGTTATCTGGTTATTATCATCACTGTACATCTAGAGTACATATGCATCAATAATTCATGAAAATAATTTTAGGAGAAGACAATCTTCCCCTTTAAAAGCTTAAAGTTAATATAAGGTATGTGAATAGAGATAAAATATATAAACAAGTGGACCATAATTTCAATAAAAAGTGAGAAAATAATCTAGGTATAATATTTTCATATTAGAGAAGAGAGATTCCCCCAGGTGGGAAATTTCCAAGACTCTAATCTTTTAGAATTTTGTGCATCAGCAAGAGACATATGTTCCTGTTGGCAATTTACACCATTAAATAACCTTCTCCATTTTATTATCTTTCAAATTGGTTATGGATTATGAGGTCATTTATTTCATTTTTAACGGTGTAACTCACAAGAGGGGGAAACTAGAAAAAATATTGAAACAATTCAAACTGTGGTTTTTATGAAAATCCAGCTTGATTTAATAAAGGCAAAAGAAAATACTGAGCAAACTTAGCAGAGTCTGATTCTAATACAAATTACAAACAACATAATAAAAAGCTATACTATAGCAGTGTTTGTGTTTCAATGATCATTTAATCACTTTTTTGCTGAAGCATATCAAAAGGATCAAGAAGAACATGCTCTCTAGTAACAGAATGCTTTTCTTTGTACACACGGGGAATGAAATGCAGAGAGCCCTGAATCATATCATACTGTGCAGTACTGTAGTTATCACAGTCTTACCAATATCTACCAATTTAGTTTGAGCTAAACTCTCTCTTTATAGGTTGCAACACAGGCATCAACTGCTGAGCAGGAAAAATGAAAGGCAGATAAGCTATGTTCAAGGATGGCACACTAAGTGAAAGTAGCTTCATTCGACAAGAAAAGGTCAAGCTACCTCGAAGGCAAAAAATAGGGCATGAAATTTATGATGGACATGGTTTGCAGCGACTGTGTCATTTAAACCAAGGTTTTAAATATCTAGCCTTATACATGAATGCTAACAATATGATTATTATGAAAACTAGTTTATAAATGTAGGGTAATAACTACATTCAGGACATAATGTGTGTATTTTTATTTTACTTAACATGCCATGAAGTATATAATTCTATTATGATTCAGTACGAGAAAATCAAAACCCAATCAGACACTGGCACATGATCAGACATGTGTTCCCTAAAAAGAGTCATTATATAAGGTCTTCAAATAAAAATGACTAGGTACTGTATTTATATTAACAGAAACATGAATGTTTTATAAAGGCATTTACGAATTCCTTAAAAAGTAGCTAAGCATTGTAGCCCAAGGAAAAGAATCATATACTAAAAAATATTTATTTTTCACTTTATCTTATTGTATAATTAACATCTTGAAAGGAGCTCAATTGCTCATATTGCATGTGACGTGATTTAAGTATCATATTTATGGCATTTCAATATAATATAATCTCACATTAATAAATTCTTGTAATTTAGAATATTAGTTCTTAGAGAAAAACATGAAAGCAAATAAACTTTATTTCCCATAATCTAAAACCTTGAAGATATCAAATGGAATGGCCAAAATCTATCATTTCTATTCATGTAGCTTCATTTATTTTTTTGCATGATCTGTTGAAATAGAATATAATAATATTATTATACTTCTTTGTTTTTAAAACCTTTGGCACTGATCTTAAGGACTCACATATCTTAATTTTTGATGAACTTTTAATTCATCAAAAGATGTTTTCCAGATTCTCTAGCAAACATATTTTGGCATACATTATATATTTTCAAACAGGCAGGACAAAGAAGTAGATAAATGAACCTCACATGTAGTAAGCATTGTAAACACTGAATGAAAAAATCATTCTGGATGGTTATCCAGTACCAAATGATCAGCTGTGAAAATATACATACAAGTAACATTTAACAGATTAAGTTATATTTGGAAACAGATATGCACATACTAATTAAGAGGCCATGAATTGGAAAGAGCAAGGAAGGTTTGGGGGAGGGTTTAGAGGGAGGAAAGGGAAGAGAAAAATACTGTAGTTACAGTTTTAACAAATTGGAATGTGGAAATTAGTTCTTATAATAGCTTATTTTGACCTTTCATTTCAAGGTTTGAAGAAAGGAATAAATGGATGAAGAAAATGTGCATTTACACAGTGGAGTACTACTCAGCTGTTAAAAATAACGACTTCATGAAATTTGCAGGCAAATGGATGGAATTAAAAAAAATCTTCCTGAGTAAAGTAACCTAGACCCAGAAACATGAACATGGCATGAACTCACTTAAAAGTGGATATTAGCTGTAAAGTAAACGATAATTCATAGACCCGGAGAGGTTAGATACCAAAGAGCTCAATGGGGGAGACTTGGATCTTCCTGGGAAGGTGAAAAAGAAAAGATTTTGTGGGTGGAAAGGGAAGTGGCTGGGGATGGGGGGAATAAGAACACAAAGGATCAGGTGGGGGTGTGGAAGGGGATAGTACTGAAAGAGGTGACTAGAAAGGGGGCTATTTCAGGGTTACAGAAGCTTGGTGCAAGGGAAACGCTACAAGGTTGATCCCAGTGAAAACTCCTAGCAATAGGGAATATGTAGCTCGAACAGTCCATTTCCTGTTACCTGGCAAGACTTCTAGTGGAAGGATTGGGACACCAACCCAGCCTCATAACCTTTGACCAACAGTCTGACTTGACTATGTATGTTTTGCCTTAAGAGTGGCACAGAGATTGTGGGGGTGTTCAACCAATGACTTGTTTAGCCTGAGACCCATGCCAGGAGAGTTAACCCACTTCTGACATTGCCTAGAGTGCCAGGACCGAGCGAGAGAGGCTGGATGACCCAGAGACCTAGGATGGAACCATACATGAGAAGACCAAAAAAAGCATCAATGTAATGATGCTTAACAATATTCTGCTACACACAGATTCATGCCTAGACCAATAGGCATCAGAGAGACATCTTCCAGCAACTTCTGGATACAGATGCAAAGATCCACAATTTAACATTAGGCTGAGCTTGGAGAATCCTGAAGAAGAGAGGGAGGAAGGATTGTAGGAGCCAGAGGGGTCATGAACATCTTAAGAAAACCCACAGAATCAACTAACATGGCTCATAGGGACTCACAAAGACTTAGCTGACAACCAGGGAGCCTGCATGGGACTGATTTAGGCCCTCTGAATATCTGATACAGTTCTGTAGCTTGGCCTTCTTGTGGGACTCCTACCAGTCAGACCAAGGGCTGTCTCTGACTCTTTTACTGGCTTTTGCGATCCTACTCCTCATACATGGTCATCTTGCCCAGACTTAGTACAAGGGGAGGTGCTTAGTCTTACTGTAACTTTATAGGCTATGTTTTGTTGATATCCATGGGAGGCTTGCCCTTTTCTGAATAGAAATGGAGGAGGAGTGGATTAGGTGAGCAGAGTGGAGGCTGAGGGCGAAACTAGGAGGAGAGGATGGCGGGAATCTGCAGTTGGGATATAAAATAAATAAATATTAAAAAATTAGACCCTTAAGAAATTGAAGTGAACACTATAGGTTTGTAAATAAAACCTCTTTGTCTTTATTATGCTGTTAATAGATTGCTATGTTTAAAATCCATTAATTAATTTTACACTTCACAAATGTATAAAAGATTAGGTCCATAAATGGGAATTCTTTATAACCTATCACAATACCTTATACAGTAAAGTATATGTTTTCTGTATATATATGTATGTGGTCTATGATAAAATGACATTACTAAATCTTTGTCTTTAATTGTATTACTTAGTTGGAATGGTATTTTGAGTGTGTATTTGTTTATTGATAATTTGAAAAATAATACACATAATTCTTTTAAATTGTTTCTTAAATGTTTTGTAAATAATTAAATTTTGTGTTACTTTTATAGCGCTGGGAGGTTCTATGCATGCTATTGGAGGAGAAGAGTAATAAATAGGCCTTAGTCTGCTTTTCTCACTGGTATAACAGTGGGCTAAATGTTATGTTAGCTGGCTAGGTCCTAGGTCCTAGTGTGAGAGCATAATCCTATTATTCTGCTAAACTAATGTAGTAATAATAAATGACCCCTTAAGTTCTTACCTTTATGCCCATAAATTACAACATTTGTCAGCCTTTATCGGATGAAAATTAATGCAGACCCTCAGAACAGATCAACCTTTAGAGAATATTAGACTATGGAGTACTCTGATCTCTGTATAATATCTATATTGCACCACACCATCAAGGCTTGGGGATTATTGGTGAAGTAGTGATGGTGGAAATATTATAAGGAATTTTCATCAAGACAGTGTTTATTGCACATGATAGGGCCTTCACACACACGAACTCCTTCACTCCAGCTGTGACTGCATGCATAAGACCTATATATCATCAAGACAGCCAAAATCCTAGCATGGATAGGGGAAGGGTTGATGAAGTATCATTCCTTGCTGAGGAGCTATTAGAAGTTTATGGCTGCCAGGAGAGAAAGAAACAGGTTTGTTTTTTTCAGGGATGTGGCCCCTGAAAGGCTACCTGTAATCCAGTAGAGTGTTCCTATATCCATGCTCATACAAGTAGCACTAAGTGGACTTATCAGGTTTAAGAAAACATGAAATCAGGGTGGAAAAGAAGTAGATGGGATAAAGAAGAGAAGGAATGGAGAGTGGCCTTAATCAAAACACATGCATATACAAAATTCTCAAACACTAAAAATGTTCTAAAAACACGTACATTAATATTTATTGCAGAGTTATTCATAGTAGTCCAAAAGTAAAAACCTTTAAGAGGTCTCTCAAATAATGAACATTTGACCAACATCTGGCACATCCATTTGATGGAATATATTCGTCTGTAAAGACTAAGTATACATGCTATGTATAACCCGCATTAATTATGAAAACATTTCAGCGAAAATGTACTCAAATGGTTACTTACCATATAATTATATTTATGTAGAATTAAATTTGTGAATAGATAGATAGGTAGATACATTGAGGTATATTAGTAGTTGCTTAGGTAAAGGAAGCATAGTTGTATAAGATTTCTGTGAGTTTTGTTTTTTTATTTTTTATTTTATTTTATTTTGATTTTTGAGACACAGTTTCTCTGTGTAACAGCTCTAGCTGTCCTGGAACTTGCTCTTGTAGACCAGGCTGGCCTCAGACTCACTGAGATCCACCTGCTTCTGCCTCCCGAGTGCTGGGATTAAAGGCGTGCGCCACCAAGGCCCTCACACTTTACATGTTTGATTCAATGCTAGTGACTAGGCAGATTTCCCCAGCCACAGTGAGTTTAGCTATCTTCCTCCTGCCCCTGGGCCCTGGCCTTCTCTAGGCTGTTTCCATGCCGAGAACCTGTTTTCTTTTCTGTTACCAAGCTTGGAGCAAATGGCCTCAGACCAGAGTAAAAAAAAAAAAGTGATATGTTCACAGTAGGCTTTAAACTGGATAACTTCATTGTTGTAGAAACTGAACCATCAAGAACCACGGCTGTCCTGCTGGCTGGGAATTTTTTCCATGACGCTATTCATTGCTGACATGGCCTCTCTTACCCTTGTATGCCTTACACCACGCTGACCTGGATATGGCCCCATGCTCGGAAGCCGTCCTGCACAGTCTTGTCCCCATGCAGAGAGGCCCCACTGAGGTCCTGAGAAGTCCACGGGGCAGAGTGTGCCTGTGTCTCTGAGTCTGAGCGTGTGCCAAGGCTTACACCAAGAGCATGCTTGCTGCCTGCCCTGTGTGACAAGTGGTCTGTAGGAGGGACTCACTGCAACCCTTTGGCTTGCTGCAGGGCCCTGTTGGCATTGTGTGCCGAACTCATCTGTCAGTTGGGTTTAGTTGGGAAGTAAAGGGTCTTCGACAGGGCCTTGAGGAAGGAGGGTGGGAGGGAGCTGATGCCTGGCTTAGTGTGTGGCATGGTGCTCGGTGGCATTGCCTGTGTGGAAACATAACCAAGATGTAAAATTAAAATAGAACTTCTCTTATTTAAAAACCGATAAACACTCAAACTTTGAAAGAAAAGAATTCTGTACAATACTTATGATTTTTTAAAATGATAACAATGTTCAAGAACAAAACAGTAGTGATGGCAGAGTAACTACAAATATGCTTAAATTAATTGAATTGTGAACTTAAAGTGAGTGGCATATACATTATATGTCAATATGGCTGTTATAGAAATATGGTTAAGAGGTACAAGTGACACGGAATATTTGTGCATATGTGTACAATCTACGATATAATATCTCAAGAATTTTTGTGTGTTTCTCAGTGGTGGTATGCCATCTGATACCTAGAAGCTGAACTACTTAGGCTTTGTCCAGTACTTGTACAAGGTATGAATGGGAAGGAGTAACCAGAGAGATATTTATTTTGTACACTTCATATGTTATATTAGATACTGTTATGTAGAGGTGTAAAGTATCAAAGTCATATCATTCTGGACTTTGATGTGGTGCCAGGGGCTCATTCTAGTTTACTATTTGCCTTAGAATGCATTTGTGGAACGCTCAGAACATTTATATCTGTGTAGATTCTAGATAGCTGCTAACTGCACATCTATTAACAATTAGATGATTATCTCTCACATAGTTGAAAGTAATGAGAAAGTTTTATAAATTCTAATACCTGGCCTCTAGACAGAGAGGCAGCTTGCATAGACATTGATTTTCATTGGTTGTCATGCTGCTATGACCTTTGATATGTACAATTTAGGGACCCAGAAGAAATTTAATATTTTGAAAATAACATTTTTTACAGACAAAACTCATTTTAAAGGTTAGCAATAATAAGAATAATAAAAGTAAATGGTAGCATTTATTGAACATTTATAGTGCCTTCTTTCTTGGGTTCCCACTTCATATTTTTTAAAAATACATCATGTCTCTACTGGTACAGCGTACAATTTGGTGTACTAGTTTATCATCTAGGCTTCTCCCTCCTTTCTCTTGTGCTGCCTCTAGGACTTTAATTCCTTCACAATCTCTTCTTACTGGCATCTTCAGTCTCTTCCTCTCTATTGGCTATTTGTTTTTGTCTTCAAAGCAGAAATCTTTCTCCTTGTGTAAACAATAACTTTTGTGGCCCTTTAGATATTTGTACAATTTATCTCATCATTTTCTGTCTCCATCCAGTACCCCTATTGCTTCACTTCATTACATACTTATCATGTAGACTTTTACCATCTGCATTTCTCCTATGACTATATACTTATCCCTAAATATGTACTCCTAAAGTTTATCAGGATTGAGTCACCTTGTTTTTCACTGTCTAACTCAGATCACTGCAAATGTGTTACCCTTTCACATTTTTTTAAATTTTAAGCTTTTAAATACTTAATCATCTTACTTCTATTTCTGTATAACAGCTGGCTGTATGCTATTTTGATTGCAGGTACCTGTATGCATGTTCTTTCAGCTTTCTGATTTAATCAGTCTCCTTAAGGGCAACAACCATGTTTTATGATTCATTTGTTAACCCTTTGCCGTACATAGCACCATTAAATATAAACTTAAATGACATAACATTGAAAATCAAGGGTTTCTGTGGGTTTTTTGTTTTTCCTCTTTATTAAAAATTTCCACCTCCTCCCATTTACTTCTCCCTCCCCCCCCACTCTCCCTTCCTTTTCCTCTCCAGACCAAAGAGCAGTCAGGGTTCCCTGCCCTATGGGAAGTCCAAGGTCTTCCCTCCTCCATCCAGGTCTAGGAAGGTGAGCATCCAAATAGACTAGGCTCCCAAAAAGCCAGTCCACGCAGTAGAATCAAAACCCAGTGCCATTGTCCTTGGCTTCTCAGTCAGCCCTCATTGTCAGCCACATTCAGAGAGTCTGATTTTCTCTGGATACCTATAAAATCTCATTGTTTCTCAAATTCCTTTCCTCCAAATGCTATCAAGTGCTTTCCTGAAGTTGATGTAACAGACATTGTAAGTTTTTCCAAATTCTTCGTATTTTTCTGTCAGTAGCCTCAAAGTGAAGATCTGATGAATTGTGCTTCTGTTAGTTCTGAATCCACACTGGGTCTCTGCTAGGAATTCCTCTGTTCTGACCTTGATCCTTTGCGGGATAACAGAGGAGAAGATCTTGCTACTATGGCAAACCAATGCCCCTGTAATTTGAGCAGTCCAGCTTTCCTTTCTCTTGTACATAGGAATTATGACAGAGTGCTTCCACTCTGTGAAAATCACTTCGTGTTCCCATATCTCTCCAAAGAGTCAGAGAAGCACCTTGGCCCCTGGGCTTATTGTATCGGGCCTGGCGTGAGACCAGGCCTAACGTGACCTCTGGAGCAAGAGAAAGGGATCTGGTCAGTCATCCTCATCAACTCAGACCATGAAACCTAATGGAATATATATATATATCAGTCCACATTATGTTATGTGTGTATATTGTTTATTATTTCAGGAGTGACCTTTAGTATCAAAGATACTAAAGGATAGGGGTTGGATTTGTTGGAAGAGCCAGAGGAACAGGAAGATTGCTGTGAAATTATCTCCTAGAAATATTAGAGAAGCTACACCCATGAAGCCCTATCAACATGGCTGCCTAAAGAGACCTGAACAAGATGGCACTGGTACACAAGATACCATGGGAAGGAGAATCTCATGGAGCTTCATTGTGAATATTCAGGCATCTGTACTGGTCTGTGCTTAGGGTCCTGACAGGACACATTTTCAGCTGCATCCACAAAGAGCACCTCATGTGTGCATTCGCTCTGTTCCCTTGTAAAAGGTGGGCCTTGTCCATCTCCCACCTCTTTCTCTTCTTCCACCATTGTCCACAGGGACTGGTCTCTGCCTGCCTCTCTGCTCCCCTTCCCCCCCCCCTTATCTGCCCCTTTCTCTCTGCCCTTCTCTGTCCCTATTTATGTCCCTTCTCTCTCTTCCAATAAACTTCTCATGTGAGCCCGGTTGTATGACATGACTCCTTTGTACCGTTTCTTAAAATTATAGCACTGGTTGTCATGAATTTGGGAGGTTCTCTTGGTGCTTCCTCTTGCCTGGCAGACTGAGGCATGCTGGGACCCTGGACCTGAGTCCACATATGACAGCCTAACTTCTCCAACTAACAGGTCGCTGGCCCCCTCTGTCTAACAAGAGCGTGACTGGTGAGCCCCACTTCTCTGGGAATTCTCCACAAGTAAGGATTTATTCCTTTACCTTCGTTTCTCTCCTCTTGAACAATCCCTGATATCAGGCAACGATGTCTCTCTTGGGGTTCAGCACCCTGTGGCCTCTGGATCTTTGAATGATGACCCAGAATTGATCCTCTCTGAAATCCTGGCATGTTAGGAATTGCTGACCCTTGTATCTTACTTCTCTGCCTCACTCAAGAGAACTGTGTCATCATGGTCTCTACCTCCAAGCTCTCAGACTTTAAAGGGCTTCTAAACTTGCCTGTCTTTGCAGTCATATATGGCCCAAATACCCCTTAAATATCAATCCGAATGGCCACTTCCTAGCAATCTATATCCCGATATTTTATGGGATCTTTGCAACATTCTCCCAGTGATCTGATAGATGGAAGGAGGTACCCTATTTTCAAGTCTTATCTTTGCTCCAAACCGTCTCTGTGTTGTTTCTGCCTGTTTCTCTACTCAGCTATGAAGCCTATTAAGCTGCATTTCTCCCTTTCATTGAGTAAACTCTCTCAAATAGAAAAAAAGGGGGTCTTATACATCTAACGCTGCTTCTTTCATTAAAGAATGCCAATGTTAGTTTCCACAGAAACAGCCTGTCTCTGCCGCCAAAGCAGTTACATGTTACCAGGTCCCTTTCTGCCATCAGCTATGCAACATATGCACCCTTTAAAAGTGCCTGCCAGACAGCGCACATTTTTTTTTGCTGTCTCTTGTCTTTTACTCCTCTCTTTGTCTCTAATTTCCTCTCTTGCCCCTTCTTCTTTCTATTGCTTCTCTTCATCTTCTCTGCCTGCCTCTCTCACGTTCCCACTCTTTCACTCTTTTGGTCTCCCCATCCCAACAAGCCTCTTGCACTAGCTCTGTTCCATGTGGCATGTTTGCTTAGTGGCATATCTTGGCAGGGCCTGCCAAAGGTACCCACTTCACACTAGGACTCTACCTGTCTGCCACATCTGCAACAGATCCACTTTCTTCCACCTGCCACTAATTTGCTTTCTGATCTGCTCTTTTACACCTATAACAAATCTGCTTTCTCCTTTATCGAGAGCTTTGCCTTTCATTCAGCACCAACAATTGGATCTCTGGTGGCCTACCTTCCTCTGACCATTTCCCCCTAGATGTGAACCTTCATTTCATTTCATTTCTTTCCTTCCTTCCTTCCTTCCTTCCTTCCTTCCTTCCTTCCCTCCCTCCCTCCCTCCCTCTCTCTCTCTCTCTCTCTCTCTCTCTCTCTCTCTCTCTCTCTCTCTCTGAGACAGAGTTTTTCTGTGTATCTCTGGCTGTCTAGGAATTTGCTCTGTAGACCAGGCTGGCCTCAAACTCACAGAGATGCATGTGCTTCTGTCTCCGAGTGTTGGGATTAAAGGCGTACACCACCACGACCTGGCTGAGGCTTCATTTCTTAAGCACAGTCCTCTTCTCACCTTCTGAGTTTCCCCGAAGTCCTGGACCCAAGCAACTGTGTCTCTCTCGGGCTCAGAGCCCTTGACTCTCCTGTTCTCGCATGACAATGTATTGAACAGCTTGTGACTACTTTATCTGATCCTCCCTGGATTCCTGGTTCTGCCTCATTCTTGGTAATCATGCACTTCTTTGCTTTTAGAGACACACTGACTATTGCTTTCAAATCAAACCTGGCCTCAGTATCCTTTGGAGCAGGCAGTCAGGGAGCCGAGAAAAGAATTCTCCACTGTCTTTCTTTTTCTTTGCTTTGTGACCTGCTTGTGTCTGTTTGATCACCTTCTCTAAACCTCCTGTCTGTTTGTTGCTACGTGTGGGACAGATGGAGAAGCCAGCTTCCTCTTGGTCAGCATGTACCAGTTCTCCCTTTCTTTTTATTTACTCAACTTCTGTTTAATGTGTGTGTGTGTGTGTGTGTGTGTGTGTGTGTGTGTGTACGCATGCATGCATGTGCGCACATGTGACTTGGATTTAATCCTGTATGTATAATGTACGCTAGGTTTGATTCTGCATTTATGTATATGTAACTTGGATTCAACTCTGTGTATATGTGCATGTAATTGTTGTTTAGAACAACATGTTTTAAATAGCAACCACATGGCTCTCTTCCATCTTATTTGGTGACCTCATCATGATATAAGCAGCTACATGGCTGGAAGCCATCTTTTACGAAGGTTAAAGGGTACACTAATTAGTCTTAATGAACCCTCTGTTTGTTTGATCTCCTTTTAGAATAAGAACGCAACAAGTCTCAGATATTTTGGATTAGTCTGGACTTTTCTATGATGATAGAAATTTAAGGCTATATGTGATTCAACCCTGGTTTAGAACATATTCCATATGGTGATAAAACTTTAAGGTAATAAAGGTCTATTTAAATTGACAAAAACTGACTTAGAGGTTTACACCTGACTACTTACATCTTTGACAAGTGTTCAACACTAAGCTTTCTAGAGAATTGAAATAAGTAGTGACATATGTTTGATAAATAAGATATATATTCTATAATTGAGTTTCTGGTTCCCCAAGAGGATCCTTTCCCCAGAGTTAGACGTTTGCCCCCATGGCTCATCAAGGACAATGCTGATCCCTGTGTTCCGTCAGTCCCTGCTCACAGACCCCTTTTGTCCTTTTTCCATTTGTTCCTGGTGATCTTTCCCCTGTCACTTTTCATTGCCTTCTCAGGAGACAACCTTACCACTTTGGTAAAAATTTGTTCTGTTTCACTTTTTACTTTTGACTGCCTTCAGTCATCAACCACCTGTGTCTCCTTGTAAACTGGATAGAAAGAGGGTGTCCATGTGATGCTGCGGTGATGGGAGAGGAACAGGTGCTTTACGGTTTGTTCATGTGAAGGTAGGAAGGCTTAAGTGCTGATAAGGAGAAAGTGATATGAGATGTCGAAAATAATGAAGCATGTTCCCGATTTCTTTCTCTCACTATGTTACTGTTCATTATCTTGACATTAAGTGATGGAATTCTGATAAGCTATTAGTATATCTCTGGCAGAGTACTATACACTATATTCTACCACTGTAGTATCATAGCCACAACCTCAGAATTTTAAAATCTCTTTGGTTGCTTTATAATGTACCTAAAACTTATCTGTTTTGTAAATTCAATGTTCTTCTGAGCTCCAGAGAGTTGAATTGGATCTACCTCGAACAGTATTTTGCCAGGTCCAAGTGGCACTTGATGGCTCCATGGAGCTTGGACAGTGAAGTGAAACAGCCAGAGACCCCAGGACGTGGCAAGCTTCCCATCTTTTTCATGGCCTCCAAAGATGACCAATGTCCCCCAGGTCAGCAGGAAGCACTCCCAAAAACATGGCATCCTCATCCCTGCCTAACTTGCTACCCCTCTCTAACTCCTTACCTTTTATATTAAATAAATGGAGGAATGCTTGTATTCAGGCATCTGTGTCCACCTGCTCTTAGGGGGTAAGTCCTCAGTTGCAGACACTAAGAATACCCCTTGTGCACATTCATTATGTTCCCTTATAAAAAGTAGGCCTTGCCCACTTCCCATCTCTTTCTCTTCTGCTGCTCTTGTCCCCAGGGATCAGTCTTTGCCTCCTCTCTACCCCTTCTCTGTCCTCTTCTCTGCCCCTTTCTCTGCCTCCTTCTCGGTCCTCTTAACTGCGCCTTTTCTCCCCTCTTTCAGTAAACCTCCTATGTGAGCTCCATTGTATGGGGTGACTCCTTCCTGCTGCTTTTATTAAACTATAGCACTCATTCTTTGAAAAGAACTACAGGCAACTATGGAATGGTGAGTGGGAGAAATAGTCTTCTTCAGAGAAGCACTCCCAACTTGGTTATTCAATAACAATGTGGTCAACCTTGTGCTTTAATTCTGAAATTGCAAGATTTCCATTTGAAATTTGAATAAATTTGACTTTATGAAAATGCTGGTAAATGATTGATCTTTCTATAGAAATAACGTAGGCTGGAATATAGATATAAATAGAAATCAGTATAGTAGGATATATACATGGGTGATAAATTCTACAATGAGCTGCTTTCTCTAAAAGTCTATGAAATTATGAGGATGGTATAGGACAATTTTCTACTTTTGAAAGACTAGACATGTATGATAGCTCTGCTATTCTATAGTAATCTACTTAGTACCTCTGTTAATGTAGAATATTGAGCCCAAGAGTCCATAATACAGACTCATTTATTAAGCCTTCACAGAAAAGGTACATACTGGATGAAAATAAGATAGTAATTAAACCGAAAGGAGAATCACACATTAAACATATATGACCAAGAATATTTATCATGAATTTTTTATACAAGAAGTTTGCCTTTTACCATAGAGAACCCATTTTACAAATTAGCTTTAGAAGTCAAGTCTCCACTAAGCTTTAGAAAAGCTTTTGTTAAAACTGAAATATATTGATAAAGTGATTTAATATAGTTGAAAACAAGTTGCAGCACTCTAGCTGGGCCCTCTGAAACCTTGTGTTGCAGAAACATCTATATATCATTATAGGTAGCATTTACTGTAATTTGACATCAATCTTTAAAAATTATAATGCTAAGCTCCCAACAATATTTTCTTTGTTAGTACATTACTACTATTTTATTCATGTGGTTTACTGTGGTTATATGAATTATTCCCAATTCTACCACAGTGTCCTGGACTCTGATATCCTTTAAATAAAAGGCACTGGCAACATTGGGTTTACTCAAAGAGCAGCTCAGTGCATTTTAATATCTATATGTCCTATGAACCAATGCCGAAGAACCTCGGCATTATTCTGTAGAACTGTGTTCCATCTGAATGAACAGTGATTACCTGTGTGCGGGTGATACAGTCCTTTAATTTGGTGGCACAGAGCGAATTTTTTTCAGACTTTTAATTTGTTTATTTATTGAAAATAGATTCTTCTCTCATCCTGACCACAGTTTCCCTTTCCTATATTCCTCACAGCTTTCTGCTATTTCCCCTCTCCCCCAGATCCACTCTCCTTCCATTTCCCGTCAGAAAAAGTAGACCGCTAAGAGACAACAACCAAACAGGACAAAACAAGGTTCAATAACACAAGGCAAAAGCCCTCCTGTCAAGGCTGTACAAGGCAACCCAATAGGAGGAAAAGAGTAAGCAAAAGAGTCAAAAACCATACCCGCTCCTACTGTTAGGAGTCACACAAGAATAGAAAGCTAACAGCCATAACATGTACACAGAGGACCTGGTGCAGACCCATATAAGCCCTGTGCCTGCTGCTTCAGTCTCTGTGAGCCCATATGTACCTTGATTAGTTCATTCTATGGGCGGTGTTCTCCAGCTGTCCTCCATCCTCTGACTCCTACAGTCTTCTTCCCCTTTTCCATGGGATTCCCTGAACTCCAAGGGGGGGGGACCTGATGGAGACCTCCAATTTAGACTATCTCTTATTTCTGATTGTGGGTCTCTGCACCCACTCCCATTTGTTTCTGGAGGAAGCCTCTCTCATGACTTTTAACTACTGGTTGTGTCCATGAAATAAATATCTGCAAAACCCCAAATAAATAAAGAAAGTTAACTTGACATTCAAGTTTCAAACTTAGCACGGCATTGATTTCTTTACCCTATCTATGACTCAGGGAAGACAGAGCAAAGAAAACGTAGTCTACTCTCTCACCTTCTTTCTGCTTTTCTTCTCCTTGCTACTCTTTTTGTATAGACCACAATAAAAGGCATTTCAAGAGATACATTTTGTACTGCTCTTAATTTTCCATTTCATAATGGTGGTGGTGCTGGTAGTGTGTGTGTGTGTGTGTGTGTGTGTGTGTGTGTGTGTGTGTGTACTATATATTTGGATTGCATGCACAAAGATCTGTAATAAAGACAGCTATTAGTTAAACGACTGGCCGGGAGATAGGAATTTCCCTAAATATAAAAGAAGAGCCTTAAAGTACATTGAGATAAGTGCAAGAAAAAACTGGACTTCAATTCAATTCTGTCCATGGTTATGACTATTATGCAAGGCAAATTACTTAACCTTTTCTTGTTTTCATTTTTAACTGCAAGACAGAGGTAACAGTAGCTGCCCCACCGTAAAACTCTTATGTAGATAAAATGCATTATGGTATTTTAAGATCATAAATGCTCTAAGTGTAGGCTGCTATTGTTATACACATGTCAAAAAATCCAATTAGAGGGTGAAAAACTAGGAATCAATTATTTCAGTTTAACAGAATTGTCAGCAAGTACCTAAGTGACAGTCTTTACATACATACTTTTCAACCATTTTCCAATAATATATCCCCCTTTCAAAGATAAGTCCATTGTTACTTAGATTGGCTAATTATTATCCTTTAACTGGAGATCTGAATTCATGATCTTATAACAGATACAGTTGGAGGTAACTTTAGCAATAAGATGGTCCTAATAGGTACTTCCATGTTTGTCAAAGCCTTAATAGCTCTCAAGAAAAACAGAAAAGGAGAGGGGGATCTGACAGGGTTGTATTCCCCTCCCTTATTTGGTCTACAGAACTACAGCTTCTCTGTTTTATATATCCATGAACAATTTCTGGATAATATTTAATTTGCATAAGGATTTTCCTCCTGGACTCTCGAAGGGGCTGAAAGCAAACAACCCATTTTTCAAATGAGAAACTCGATCCCATAGAAGTGAAGCTGTAGTCTCTATCTGGTCTTGGCTAAAGCATCTTCAGGACAAACTATAAATTGTGCCGCATCAATCAATGGAGTGTTGTTTACATGGTCGTATATTCAGCAGAAACTGACTAGAAAGCATCATTTTTTTTTGTCCTTTGCTGTTGCAAAGATAGATCTTGTGGGATGAATTTCAAAGAAATGCCACTCGCCCTACCAAGGCCAGCGTTTTGCAAAACAGTAAAAATGCTATTGCTGCCTTTAGTATATTTCAGTTCTTTTTCCTTATCACTTTTCTTTGTTCCTGGTTTTCTATTTTGACATCTAACTTGGAAGAATTCATTGTTGAACTTCTCAATAAATTTTACCCTCAGTCAGATGGATACTAAAAATGTTAGGATTTTACTTGATCCTGATGCTAGAGAAATCATAGTTAAGAAATATCCCCAGCCTTTCAGTGTTCTGGGAAACGCTAAGTACAATCTCTCTCTCTCTCTCTCTCTCTCTCTCTCTCTCTCTCTCTCTCTCTCTCTCTCTCCCTCCCTCCCTCACACACACACACACACACATAGACACACACATACATACACACACACACATATACACACACACATCAAATGCACACACATACACCAAACGTGTACAATACATCCTTCCTTATAGAACATGTAAGGTAAAGTCCTTTGTCCATTCCCTTTCATAAGATTTGCCTATTAAAATGACAATAGAATCTTTTCATCTAAGATCCATGGCCTCATTGCTAACTAACTCTATATACTTATCTTTATGTTCACATATAACTCTCACTTCTAATTGAAGAATAATTGAAGAAGATTCTCTTTGCAGCAGATGAAGAGCATCACAGAAATTCTCACATAGTAAATATGCAGAGAACAGTTGACTTTGGGATGCCCAGCACTGACTGATGATACATCAGGAAGTCTGTTGTGAGTTTGTGCTTTCTAGCTATAACAGGGAAGCTTTACCTATGGATCCTCAGCAAAATGACTACTTAAACAAATCTCAACAATATCAACACCATTTAACAGTCCAACTTAGATGGAGAAATCTCAAGTGACCCAAGACTGGATGAAGAGCTACAAGCAACTAACAACAAAGGATGTACCACCCAATCAGTTATCTAATACCAAGTGGTCAACTCTGTAAACATACATGCAGGTACCACTGAACAGAATCAGCATGGTACATTCATATGTTGGTTCATTTATATGCATATGTAACATTAAAGGTTAAATAGGAGAAGACTGTGAACTTGCCAGGGAGTTGGGTATGGTGGGTATGGGCATTATAGCAGTGTGTAGAAAGAAGGGGAAAACGATGTAATTATATTTTAATTACATAAAAAACCTGTGATTCTCTTGTTCCCCTGAGACATGGCCTTTCTTCTATTGTCTGACTGCTGAAAGACCATATTCAAGGCATCCGTTTTCTGTTCATTGTTCATGAATAAACAGCTGAGATTAAAATACTTTGTTCATTTGAAAGAACGTAGTAATAAACACAATGTTCCCTGTACTGCTAACTGACTGAGTGACCTATCTTCCTTTGGTTGCAAATCAATTCCTACATGTACATCATTCCACATGTATCTTCTCCACTTCCTTTAAAAGTCTAAGGGCAAAACCTACCAGTGGTTTAGCTTGAATACAATCCATTGCTTTAATGGCACTGTTCTTTGAACCTTCCATGCTGAGAAGGTCTTTAGCAATTCAGATGTTTATTTTGTGTTATGCTGTCACAATAATAGACAAGAAAACCATAGAATGTGGAACTAAGTGTCCTTGGTTCCAGAACCAGTTCTCTTCTGTGATCTTGACTTTTCACATCCTTATTTTCTTTCTTTTTTTTATTGATTTTTATTGAGCTCTATATTTTTCTCTCTGTTCCTTTCCCTGCTTCTCCCCTCCCCTTTTCAACCCTCCCACAAGGTTCCCATGCTCCCAATTTACTCAGGAGATCTTGTCTTTTTCTACTTCCCATGTAGATTAGATCAACGTAAGTCTCTCTTAGGGTCCTTATTGTTGTCTAAGTTCTTTGGGGTTGTAATTTGTAGGCTGGTTTTCTTTGCTTTATGTTTAAAAAACCAGTAATGAGTGAGTACATGTGATAATGATCTTTCTGTGCCTCACTCAAAATAATGTTTTCTAGCTCCATCCATTTTCCTGCAAAATTAAAGATGTCATTATTTTTTTCTGCTGTGTAATACTCCATTGTGTAAATGCACCACATTTTCCTTATCCATTCTTCGGTTGAGGGGCAGTTAGGTTGTTTCCAGGATCTGGCTATGGCAAACAATGCTGCTATGAACATAGTTGAGCACATGTCCTTGTGGCACTATAGAAGAGAAAGTGGAAAGTACACTTGAATGAATTGGCACAAGAGGCCACTTCCTAAATATAACCCCAGCAGCACAGACACTGAGAGAAACAATTAATAAAAGCGACCTCCTGAAATTGAAAAGCTTCTGTAAAGCAAAGGACGTGGTCAACAAGACAAAACGACAGCTCACAGAATGGGAAAAGATCTTTACTAACCCCACATCAGACAGATGTCTGATCTCCAAATCATACAAAGAACTCAAGAAATTGGTCATCAAAAGAACGAATAATCCAATAAAAAATTGAGTACAGACCTAAACAGAGAACTTTCAACAGAGGAATCTAAAATGGGTGAAAGAGACTTAAGGAAATGTTTAACATTCTTAGTCATCATAGAAATGCAAATCAAAACAACTCTGAGATTCTATCTTATACCTGTAAGAATGGCCAAGATAAAAAAGTTGATGACAACTTATGCTGGAGAGCTTGTGGGGAAAAGAGAACACTCTTGCATTGATGGTGAGAATGCAAGCTGGTACAGCCCCTTTGGATGTCAGTATAGCAATTTCTCAGAAATTATATATCCAAAAGATGTTCAATTGTGCCATATCCTCATTTTCTCCAATTTAAATAACAATTCTTCATTCCATTTTCTTTAAGACTTAAAAGCTATGTATTATAGTTATTACTAGTTTTATTGGTGGATGTAACATGACTATGGTCTAAGTGAAAATACTTTATTTTTTCTTATCTTCTCTATTCTGCTTAAACTAATTGTTTCATAATGTTTCTAGCTAAATGGTAAGATCTATAAAGTTTCACTGTAGTTAGTATCTGCTGAAATACAATATAACAAACCATGATATTAGGTTATAGTTAAGGCTGCTGTAAAGTTACTTAAAACTCACAACTTGATATACATGACATCTGCTGACCTGACTCCTGAGATTTATTGTTATATGCATAGATTAAGTTGTTTCTTAACCCTCAACAGAGATGGTTCTATTTGCAGTAGATAATAATTAACACTGAGACCCACAGCTGGTCAAGGTACAGAGGATAAGAACTTACAGAATGTTCAGCACTACATGGGATATTTATATTACATCACTTCCTCCAAGGCTCAGGGATCATTGTAGAAGAGGGGACTCAAAGCATCTAAGAGCCAGAGGCAGTAGATGATTACATGGAAACTGTTTTCAGACTTAACAGGTCAGCTGCACAAATGAACTCACAGCAATTGTGACAACACATGAGACCAGCACAAGCTCCAGCCAGACTAAATCCGAACGTGAAAGGGAAAGTGAGCATGAAGTGAGCAGCTAAATTTCTTAAAAGTGTATGCCCTACTAAGTCGACCATGCTCCAGCAGAAGATCACACATCAATAAATATATGATAAGCATTGAATGGAATTCAATGGGTGCTAACAAATGGACAGAAAGTTGTTTAGGTAGGGCAAGGGATTGATCTGGGAGGAAATGGAGGAGTGGGTGCTTCCCTAGAACTGGGATTAAAGGTGTAGGCCACCACCACCTGGATTTGTTTCTGCTTATATCTTGTGTAGCCCAGGGTGGATCTTGAATTCACAGAGATCCATCTGCCTCTGTCTTCCAAATCCTGGGATTAAAGGTGTGTGTCACCATTACCTGCCTCTAGTGGCTTCAGCTTTGCCTCTGGAATTCAGGAAAGATTTATTTACTAAAATACAAATAACATGCCACTATATATTTAGATATGCCATAGATCTATGCTCTATTTATCTTCTCCCCTCCTCACCTTTGCTGCTCTTTCTTCTCCTTAAATAGCTTCACTTTTGCTTTTATGACATATGAACCCAAAATTATGTTTCTTTTAAAATAATATTCTAGTAATTCCTTGACAGTTTAATAATTTTATCATACTTACTTCCATTCTCCATCATCCTCCATGCCTTCACCTTCCCACAAATGCAAATTTATGAGTTTTCTATATCCATTCAATACAAGGTGTGCTGCCCTATTGCCTTTAGAGATGGGGTCAGTCCTGGAATATTGCTGACTTACAAGGGGTCACATATAATGCTGTTTCTTAGAAATATTATGAAATTTGAAAAATTTTCCATGTTTGTTTTTATAATTGAGCAGAAATATAAAACAATTTTCATTGGGCTCATTTTAAGGGGAAATGTTTATGCAGCATCTTAGCTTGCCAATGCTACACAGTAAGATGCTGTAAAAAAAAAAAAAAAGTTAAGAGGCTAGGTTCTGAGACCAGTCAAGTAGTTTCTAGCTTTTTGATCATGAGTAAATCACTAAACCTCTCTGTGCCTCTGTTTATCTCTTAAAACAGGAAGCACAATGACCCATCATGATTTAATCCCCATAAAGCATCTGTAACAATCTTGGATGTAGTATTATTTAATAAGTTTTAGACTGCAGTTTTAACCTAGTTCCTTGAAAGGAATTATGAGACATTTGAATTCAAATGCAAAATTGAATCTAAACTTAGGACAACCATGTGCTCATCTTTTGCTGTCCTGCATTTTGCATTTTCTTTAGACAGGTGTTGCTGATTTTCACCATGAATGACAAAAAAGTCCCTAGGAAGATAATGCCAGATGGTGGCTTTTATGTCTTCCCATGTGAAGGAATCAAACAAGAAGAAAGAAAAAAGGAAAAGTGAATAAAAGAGATGGGGAAGAAATGTCTGAGCCTACTTTAGTCCTTTCCTTGTCCACTTCTGAGCCCTTTCCTTCAGCCCTACCCCCTTACAATGGTAACAGTGAAACTTTCAGGAAAGATCAGTCCTGGGTAGAATGAAGTATTTTGTGAATTGAAAATTATACCAAAAGCTTTATCTTCATTTAACCGTAAGTGTTTACTTTTACTGAACCATGGGGCAAAGCAAAGTTATCATTCCAAAAGCAGAAGAAAAGAAAAAGAAACCCTCAAAAATACCCCCCCCAAAGCAATGAAACAGATGTGTAGAGACTACTAAATCAAAAAATGTGCAAAACAAACTGACTGTGTACTTAGAGCTAGTGAAGCAAAATAAAACTTATTGCCTTTACAAAATTGTGATTTTCTTAAGGGTAATGTTTGTTTTATATATTTATTTGTTTAATTTTATGTTATGAAAATAGAGGAGAGTTTTGTTCTCAATTTCTCCTTTAAAATCAGACATACAAAAAATTTACATAGCAAAAGTACCTCTGTACTTAAACCTGTTTCAAGGGAAGTCATAACACAAAGTTCTAGTTATTTTTATTTGCTTATTAAGACTAAAGTCACTCATTCTGACTTGGAAGTTAGGAGTGTGAGTATTGAGTCATTTATTTAAATAAGTCTCCTAGTTCACGCTCATGTTGGTGTTACTTTGAACAATTCAGGACTCGAAGTAATTTTCTTTCAACTAGTAAGAATGCATGTTTCCCAACTAAAAAATAATTCATGCTTTCCCATTTTGTTACAAACATTCACCTTTACACGAGGCAGAAACTGCCTTTACTTATTATAAACAGAAGAAATTTCTATATACCCTTTGTAAAATGTTATATATAAATAAACGCTAGGCTAGGAATGAGGGAACTTAATCACAATCCCATGTTGCTTCAGGGTAGTTATATGTGAAATGAAATTTTCATTGTATTGAAAGTTCCATTCTATAAATATTTATTTATTTTCAAAATTGCCAACATATTTGAACAGTTTAATTGGTTTATACTCAAAGCACTGGAGAAAAAGAAATTTGCTTCACAAGACACTGACATGGGCTTTTTCTGTTCACGTAGGGGAGTTCTTTCAAGAGATAATGAAATTTATTGTGAAGCGAAGCCATCCCAGATATGGTCCTAATAACTTAATTAGGAAAAAAAATTAATCAAGAATCCATCAATCATTTTAGTCACTGTACCTTTTTTCTCTGATTTGTCAGAAACTTTTCCTCCAATGGGAGAGTAAGTAGTGTCCATGGACTCGGTCCCTGTGTTCCCATTGCTAATTCCATTCGCATAGATCTGTCCAACTGGTTGCAACTGCCACGTCAGGCCAAACAAGTGTACTGCTGTAAGAAAACAAGCGTATATTAACTTATTCTGACTCACTTAGAAGGCTGCTAACCCAGCTATCCTTTTCCACCTGAAAATGTTAGAATTAGTGGCTTTTTAACTAAGCTAATGGACCAGAAGTTTTAAATCTATATCAACAGATACAGTTCTTTTCTCAAGTAACTGGTGCTAAAACACTGAGCCAAAAGCTATCCAAGAGATAGTTTTAGAAATCGGAGGATTATTTGACCAATTACAATGGGATTGTTCTTGGCTCCTCAGGGCTGTGATCTCATCTGTTTCCATTTTCCTTATGGAAATGCACTGCAGAATAATGTGGGTAGGAAAATATCAACCGAGGAGAACTTCCTTATGACTGACCCAATTCAATTCAACAAATATTTATTGAGTTCCTAGTATTCATAGGCCCTTCATAACTGATACATGTGTTAAAATCTAGATGCCTGTTAGAGAAAGATTTGGTAGTTTTATAAATGTAAAATAGTCATAATATTATGTAGAAGAATTGATATAATGTATGTTTAATTTTCTATCAGAAGCCTGAGATCTTTGGTAGTATCATTGTGCAGGAATATGATCACATCAATTTTGTATGAAAATATTAAAATATAAGGAGTTTTGTGTAAGATAATGTGGGATCATATATAAAAGCAAAACAAAATATGAATATAGAAAAACCTTAAATTTTGACTTGTCTTTGGGAAAAAAATCAGTTTGTAAGAAATTATTATGAATGTATTTAAGATTGTCCATGATAACATCTGAAAATAATATTCAAAACTTAAAATCAATCTAAATATTTATCAATTGGTGTGTAATTACCTGGCGATGCATTAATAACACAAAATTATATAGTTATTAAAATCGCACTGAAAATGTCATACAACATCCTTGGAAATAATCATGAAGCATCAAATGAAAATGCCAGGCTTCCCAAAAGTATGAATTATATAATCTGAATTTTGTGACTGTGTATGACTACATATACAGGAATTCATATCTTAGAGAAAGAATGTGTGGAAGCAACATGTTAAGGGTTTGGGAGCTTATGGAGGATTTTAGTTTTCTCTTTATGATTTCTATATTTCTCTATTTGAAAATAAATGGATTAAAGAAGAAATAAGCTATATTTGGCTAGCTTGATTTTGTAACGAATGATTTTTACAAAGGAATTACTATTAGAGATAAATACTTATATTTGTGCATGCTTTGAAGAGTAACAGAGACAGGAAGGGTGAGGGGAGGGCTGAACAAAGTATTAATTCACAATGTGCAGAGTGGTTTTGAAGCAAAGGATGCTGTTTGGGTTCATTGGAGCTTTGCTATGGTAAGTAAATGCAGAATGTTAGCGTTAAGACCATATTTTAGAAAACTATGGGTGCCACACTTAGATATTTGCATTTAATTTACTAAGCAATATAAACATTAATATTTCCTGAACAGGTGATATGTTAAGCTTTCTTTAGGGAGTTAAGTTAGATATAAATGGGATTATTGAGTGTTTTACTGAAGTAAATGATATCATCAAATTACATTTCGCAAAAAGATAATTCTAGTCACAGGGCAAAACAAAGTAAATTGGAAATGTAAAATATGTATCAAGGAAACAAATGGGGTGGGCTTGCAGCAATGTTGGTGAGAAATAGTTCCTCAGTTCAGTTAATGTCTTAAGAGTGTCACAGTTATTTACAGTGAGAAGTCAATAGAGGTCCCATAAGAAGAAATTGTAGGGTGGTGGTGCATGCCTTTGATCCCAGCACTCAGGAGTCAGATGCAGGTGGATCTCTGCGAGCTCACGGCCAGCCTGGTCTACAGAGTGAGCTCCAGGACAACCAAGGCTACACAAAGAAACCTTGTCTCAAAAGACTAAAAATAGATGATAATAAAATAACAAAGAAGAAGAAATTGTAGATTTAACAACAACTCCTGTACTTAAGGCTCAGGAAAGATTATGGAAGAGGGAGCAGAAAGAGTATAAGAGCCAGAGGACTCTGGAGTTTGCTGTGAGATTGTCTCCTCATAATATCATTCGTGTACATAGGTGTACAAAGAGATCATGGACATATAGATGAGCTAATTCTAAGACTAATTAAAAACGGTTACAATTTAGAGCCATAATAACTCATAAAATGGTGAATCCATTAAAAATATTTAGGGGATTCTTTACTTAGCTTACAAGTGGTTGGAGCTGCATCTGTGTTCTATAGATGACTAATTGAACAGATAGTTTGAGGTTAGATGCGAGGAAGTAAATGAATTCGTCCTGAGAGAAATGGGTTTCCAAGGACTGATGTGGCATCCAGAAACTTCAGTTTATACATGATGTGGGAGTGTCATATATCAATCTGTTGATTTCATTGGTTAAGCAATAAAGAAACTGCTTGGCCCTGGTAGGTTAAAACATAGGTGGGAGGAGTAAACAGAACAGAATGCTGGAGGAAGAGGAAGTGAGCTCAGACTCCACAGCTCTGCTCTCTGGAGCAGAGACGCCATGCTCGCCTCTCCCGGGCAGACGTAATAGCTCTGCTCTCTGAGGTAGACGCTATCGATGAAGCTCTGACCCAGGATGGACGTAGGTTAAGATCTTTCCTGGTAAGCGCACCTCGTGGTGCTACATAGATTATTAGAAATGGGTTAAGAGGCTGAAACTAATGGGCCAGGCAGTGTTTAAAAGAACACAGTTTGTTTGTTGTTATTTCTGGTGTAAAGCTAGCCGCGCAGGAGCCAAGAGGGACGAAAAGCAGGCCTGCAGCTCCCTACTACATATATAGGAATACTAAAGCTAGAACAAGATTGTAAAAACATGCATGCACAGAGTCAACAGTGAAGTTATGAGAGTAAATGAGGCCACTGAAGAGACTGTTAGAATAGAGCCTAAGGTAGAATCCCCGTTTTTTCAAATACTACCAAAAGGTGAGAAAGCAAAAGTGAATCTTTCCATAAATCATTTGATATTTTTCTTCATGTTATTAGGGAACCTGAGAGGATTTAATTTATACTTCTATCACTTATATATACTAGCCAAAGATCCCATTTAAAAATCATCTGTCTACTTTTAGTTGGAGCTAAAGAGATTTCTAACATCCAATTTCTACTTTATATTTAAAACTTTAAAGTATTTAATTGGTTTCTCCCTTTTCATTGGATTAAAGCCAGTGTATCTTGATGATTTTCTCTTGCGATTAATGGAACTACTGAAACCAAAGGATAAAGGTTTTGAAGAATATACGGCATATTAAAAACACAATATTAGTGCCATTGCTGAGATTTTCTGGCCAAAAAAAGTGAAGTTTGGTTACTCTTATTGTCCTAGTTCAAGGTATTTATTAGTATCTTAGAAAGTGTATTCAGGTTCCCCCCCAATTTAATAATATTGATATTACAAATCATATTGAAAGTTGTTTCATTTCCTTGGCTCAATTATTTTTTGTGAAATTAGATTGACCATTTATAACAGAAGGCATAATGAGTGTCATTTTGAAAACCAAGAGAGCAATTTTATGTACTTTATTTAAGTTCAACCAGTTTCCTGAGGGCATAAGAAAATGAGGGGAAAATGCATGTGATGAGACAGTCATTTTAAAATATGTAAGGAGGATTTATCTCTTACTGTCAGAAGGAATAGGCAGATACAGAGGTAAGAGCACATTCAAAAGAACATTCTGTGAGAACAATGAAGTTTTATAATTTTAAGTATATGATATGTTTTCCAGGGAGCAAGTTGTTTAGAATGTATATTGGTGTGAATATAAAACGAAAGTTAATTACTTGTTCCAGATCAAGGGTACCATTGCAAGATGACTGACCTTTTCTCTCTTCGACATTGAATATCTATATGCTGAGTTGCGAAAGGAATCCAAACAGTGTATTTATATGAAGAGTAGACTGTGGTCTCTAAAGAACTCCAGAGTTTCATTAGAAACAATCATAGCTTTCCCACATTAAGGCAATCAATAAATGTATGTTGATTTGTGCTCTATATCAATATGTCATTAAAAAGACTTGGTAGTAGTTTACACGTAGGGATTATTTTTTGATTTAAGAAATATTTTCAGATATGTGACAAGTATGCTGGGGATGTTGGGGATACAGACAGAAAATGGATGAAATTGGCAATCATTATATTAAGTGATGTAACCTACACTCAGAAATAGAAAGAGTTCATGCTTTTTCTTATACGTGGATTCAAGGCTTTAGCACACACACACACACACACACACACACACACACACACCCCTAATATGGATACTATATGCAGACAATTTATATAGCCTACTAAGTATGGACTGACTGACTGACATCCTTGAAAAGAAGATAAATTTTTAAGTTATATTCATATTTAGTTTACTTAATAACTACTTTATGCAAGGAAGTTTTTTTTTTATTTTAGTGTTCAGAGTTGTACAGAATTTAAATGATGACTTAAGATAGACCAAGAAAAATATATGGTATAACATAAATTATAAGGCTGAATTTTTATGGGACCAAAGAAGCACAAATCAGATATTTTGAGGAAGTTAAAAGTTCTGTGAGGAAAATATAGGTAAAGGTGTGGACAGTTAATATTTTGTTACAGGATCCAGAATTGCCTAAGAGACAAGCCCTCATAATGACTGTGAGGAATTACTTTATAAATTAGCCTCATAGTATACTTGAAGGGATTAACTAGATTAGGTTAATTGTGGCTGACATCCTTACAAGTAAGAAAGCTGACACCTAATATTCATCTCCCTTTGCTTCCTTACTGCAGATGCAACGTGACTGGTTGGCCTCTTACTCCTGATACCCTACCTTTACTGTTACAGTGAAATATATCATCTAACAGTCAACATCTTCTGCCTTTATTTGTTTTATCATAGCAAAAAGGAATAGCAGCTAACACAGTGCAGTCAGGAAAGGCTTCTCAGAGGGATGTTACATTTGAATAAGATGGACCAGGTGACACACAGGTATCTAGAGCAGTGGTTCTTAACCTGCGGGTCATTAACCCCCTGGGATTGCATATCAAATATCCTGCATATCAGATCTCTATAGTATGGTTAGTAACAGCAGCAAAATTACAGTTCTGAAGTAGCAATGAAATAATTGTATGTTTGGAGTCACTATAACACGAAGAGCTGTATTAAAGGGTCACAGATTTAGGAAGGTTGAGAATCACATATGTAGTGCAAATCCTTTTAGATAAACAGAGTAGAGATATAAAAACCTTTGAAGGATAACATGAAATCTGCTAGGAGCATTAAATACCTAATGTGAGGCCAGTCAGGAAGAGTGGGAGAAAAACTCATATGCATAATTACTGATCCCATAATCCTGTTATCTTAGTGGTCTAACCCACTTCACACATAGTCATCAATAAACAAGAAATGAATGGAAACTGATAAAATTTAAATTTTTCATGTAGTGCTCCAAATGAGTTAAGGAAGAATAAATATAGTACTTGATTCCCAACAAGATAATGATGTATACATAAATGTACATACTCAGGGAGGGGACAGACACTATCCAGCTTAATGTGGGGTACAAGTTACTTTGTATTTTACTGAAATTCACTGACTCGGCAGAATGTGTGTGCCAATTCAGATAATCCTCGAGTAATGTCTTTTCACCAGATGAAGAATGACAGTTCCTAATGGTGCTTTAACAAATGTTCCCTGCTACTCAGCACTATACGATTTGTAATTATTAGTCTGCCTTTAATTCAATTGTAAAGAGCTATGCCCTGAAATCACAAGCTCACTACAAATTTAAGGCAACAAGTTATTTCCTGTTGGCAAATGCACTCCATTGAACAGCACAGGCCTAAGCAATTCAGGACACATATCCCATATCTAAGTTTAAAATATTCCTGTAGGCTGAGCAAGCTATCATCCCTCTAGAGGAAATGGCTTCAAAGAGCCAGATCATGCACTAGGGCTAAATACTGGTTCCACTGCTAGTGGTCCCACAAACTGCCCTGCAGAACAGGGCATATCCTGTGAATCTGTTTAAATAGAAAACACTTATCTCTACATAGGTAAATGTGCAGAAACATAATAGAGAACTAGAGAAACCCAGAGGTACTTAATATTTTTGTATTATGGTTACAATCTTTTGACAATGATATATATTCATATATTGCTAAGTAAAAATACTTATGTGCTAAAGGGTACCTTTGCGAAGTTGAATGGATATAGGCATCATTCTATTTTTACCTTTTTTGGTAGTTGCTTGTGTCTAAAACATGAGTTTCAACTACTTTTAAAATATTTTATTTTTAAAAGTGGAAAAGTAAGTTTTAAAATTTTAGGTATGTAACTGCACGTGCTGGCTTTGGGGGG
>NC_022026.1:5335533-5370291 GCF_000317375.1 Microtus ochrogaster | reverse complement strand
TGGGATTAAAGGCGTGCGCCACCACCGCCCGGCTTTTTGTTTGTTTTTTAACGAGATAAAGAAAAGACATAGAGTTTGGTGGGTAGGGAGGTGGAGGAAGATCTGGGAGGAGTTGGGGGAAGGTAAAACACTATCAGAATATATTGTATAAAAAATTCCTTTCAATAAAAATTAACAAGGAAATTCAAAAAGAATATGGCTATAGAAATAAATATATTTCAGCATTGTCATTAAAAATCTAAATACAATTTGGCAGTTCTAGTCAGTGTTGCTCCAATGTGTATCTTTTTAGAGCTGAAGGCTTGGTTTTGCATAACCATTTTAGGGTACTCCCCTCTAGGGAGGACCAATTCCCTCTCCCTCCCAGCAGCTGTTATCAGCTTATGTCTCTTCATCTAAGGGTGGGGCCCCATGAGATTTTTCCTATCCACATTGGCCTATCAACTGATGAACAACTGACCATGGGGTGTCTAGCCTCAACTGATACACCTACAATACAACTCCTGCACCCAAGGCTCAAGGAATGCTATGGAAGAGTGAATGGAAAGATTGCAAGCACCAGAGGACCAGGAATTCTGCTGCAAGATGATTGTCTTCTATGTATGGTAGGGAAGCTGTCTCCATGACATCTCAATAATACGATTTCCTAAACAATACCTCAACAATAAAGGTGTTTATTCTATTTACTGAAGTTAGGTGTATGTAAGTGTGTCTGTCTCTGTCTCTGTGCCTGTGAGTGCATGTGTCCCCGGAGGACAGAAGTGAGTGGCAGACCCCTGAACCTGAAGTTACAAGTGATTGTGAACCACCTGACATAGATGTTGGGAGCTGAGCTCAGTTTCTCTGCAGAAGCAGTAAGTCTTCTTTACTGCTGATCCATCTTTCTTGCCCCAGGCTTCAAGCATTTTAAAGGAGCAAGAACATTTAATGATCAAATATGGGTAATACCAAAATACATAAACAGAACTCTTGATTGTAAATGGACAAGGGATCCAAAAGCCTTGTCTTAGAGTCCAGAAAATAAAGTTTAAAAAGTCTGAAAAATCTTCAAAACTTCTGACAGAAGAAAGTTGTGTGCCAAAAAATATTTGTAGTTATTTCAAATGACTTGACTATATTTAAACATTTGTATCAAGATACACAACTACTTTCCATGTCATCTGTCTTTTCATGTGTTGTGTTGATTTTCTTACAGATGACACTGAGTTCCATTTAATAGCAAAGGAAACAATCTTTTAGTCATATATTTATAAAGGAAACTTGAAATTGTAATTTTGTAAAAAAATATGCAAATATGATCTTGCTTTCAAGAAAGCTATCATTTAGAGGTACTATGGCGATAAACCCAGGGTTTCATGCATGCTAGGTAAGCACTCTATCAGTGAGTATTATTCATAAACACCAGAAACCAGTCTTGAATCTTCAAGTTCACACACAGTCAGCTAAGGATGTTATTATTATCTTGTGACATTTGGGTGCTGTTTTCTAATTCTCTTAAATAAATAACCTTAGACTATTTGAAATCTGTATGAACAATAAAGTCAGATTATCACGGTTGTCGTCACAAAATAACAGCATGCGACACTTCCTCGGGATCATTTATTTTCCCATTTTGTCAACATTTATTTACCCATTTCTAGTTCCATTACATGTTTGCTTCACATTCCTTCAAGCTAGGGAATACTCCAGCTTTTGTCCTTTACTTCCAAAGCTTATTTAAACGACAGAGCTACTTGAATTTTGGACAGTTCCTTTCCTGAAAAAACACACCAAGTACATTACCCAGATGGTGACCCCTGATGACTGCGGGCTTTTAACTGAACTCCTATGGGAAACCATCTCTTCAGACCATTGCTTCGGTGGACATTTTTGAGACTAACAGTTTCTGCGATATGGACTATTACTGCAAATACAAATGATACTTGAATTAAATACAGTGATTGCAAACACTATAGAAAGAGGGTTATCTTTCCATCTTAAAGAAATCCCATTTTTATTACGTTAAACATCAAATTGGTATATGAGTGAACTATAGCCTCTGATAAATTACCTTCCCATCTTGGTTTTATCCTGGTAATAACCAGATTATATGCAAGATTGAAAACCATTAGTTTTCAGTGAAGCATTTTTCAGGAGTTAAGTATGGGAAATAATACATGTTTATTTATGGCCATCTTATTTTACCTCAACAATGTCATTTAAATTCTTCTTTTCCTGAGGTTATGCATATATTCCTTTTACTGAAAATATTATCTGTACCTGTATACATAATGAAAATAAATAAAATTGACTTAAGCTACTTAACTGGCCCTTTATAAAGCAATTTCAATGTAGTCCATAAGGCTTTAGGATTTCTTTCAAACAGTTTTTGAAGCCTAAACATATGTTGTGCCAAGTGCGAGTAGTATTTCTTCTTGAGGAAAGGGCATCACTATTTTTTTAAGAGAGGAAGGGAAATAATTTTAATTTGAACCCATTACAGTACTTTTTTAAAAAAAATGTCTGCCCCACTGAAATAATATGATTAAATATCAGTTAATTCCAAGACAATGAGGACACCTTTCTTGTTGTTCCATGTGGTTTGAATTCTCCACTTTACTCTCTTAAATGAAATGAATTATTCTCTATTGCAGCATGTTGCTTTTATTCCCTCTAGTAAGGTCCTTGTTCTATGTAATACTCAGGCTAGAAAAGATTCTATCAAAGTAATAAATCATTTTAATATCCCAGTTCTATGTTATATTATCTTCAAACTTTCATTTACTATGTATTTTATATTTTGCCATCCAAAGCTGCAGCAATATTTATAAATAACACATCTATTTGGGTGCCTTATCGCAAGTTTAATATATGATCTCCACTTGCGGTTGCATAACAGGCACATCTACGTAGCCCTTATCAGACAGGCACAGTTATTTAGTGCTTTCATCTCATGTCACAGTACTAATAAGTGTTCTCTAAACCTCAAATCTTATTTATTGACTATTATTATTTGCTTTGTGAATTTGGGAAGAACAATGATAGACTTTTTTTTTTAAATTTCCTGAGTAATGAAGCAAAAATTTCAATTTAGTCAGGAACCAGCAGTTTTGATGGTCAACGTTTTTCATTCATTTCTCATTTTAATTCATCTTTAGCTCAATGAATTTTTCTTTCACTGTGACCCAAACTGTTGTTTATGATATCATTATTGATGGTGGGTATCTTTTGGATTCCTAATACTCTTTTTCCAGGCTTGGATACATATTGGAAATAATATTCAAGTTCTTTCAGAAAGATACAAACTAAAATGTCAGCTGTGGAGATTAAGAAATAGACTTGTGCATTTCTATCTCCTTATTGATTCGTCCTATGTATTTTTATATTTAAAAGTGGAAAGTTCTTCATTGATTTATGTTTAAAATCTTTGTTAGTGGATGCTTTTAAATGCTTTTCTGATTAATGTGTTGAATGTCAGTCTACTTTTTGCTTTTTTCTCTGCATACCCTTTGTTGTCCATTAACTCATAATGGATTTTCCTCCCTCTGCCACCCAAGCACTGGGATTATAGATACATGTTATCAAACCTGGCTATGTTTTCTTTCACTTTAATATAGAAGGATTTGAGTTTTTGAGAGAACTCCAGCTGTAATCTTTGCATGGGTGTATATCAGACCTAAAACACAAACCTTTATCTAACTTTCCAATTCCAAGTTAAGAAAGACATTCCTTTATCTTCTTTCACCAAAACTTTTATAACTAGTATTTTTTTCTACATCATCATCATCACTGGGGTTTGGAAGTTGTAGATTTTGGATTCCATTTCTTAGAAAATTTTAAGAAAGTAGAGCAACTAAGGATTTTAAAGATGTCATTATTTCTTACTAAAACATATTCCGTACAAGGGTCAAAAACTAGCAACAATTAGAATCTCATTTTATGAAACACAATAGAATCTTTATAAAGCCTCACAAAAGATTGGATCACAAGTTATCTGAGTTAACAAAAAATGGAATTCTGCACAGTATGTGTAATCCTAAAACTGATCTTCTTAGGTATAGGAATCAGTAAAATTGTGGTTATATTTTATTTCAAAAAGATCACATATTCATTGAGTAAACTTTGGAAAGAAGTTAATAAAGTATAAAATAAACTTGACTAACACCATGTCAACTGGGTGATCAAAGGGACAATGACTCGTCATTGCATGCATGTCATAGGAAGCATGCTCAACATATGGTGATACTGATACTTCAGTGGTCCTCTTCCCCAGCCTTCACACATCCAATCTAGACATGAAAAAAATATCATAAAATCCAAGCTGAAGGACCTCTGCCATGAAATAAAAGCAATATTTTCAAAATGTTTTGAAGCCATCTAATATTGTACTTTGACACAGAATACAAAAGGGTGTGGATGAATGACACATAATAGAGAAAAACTGTGAGAAGTGTCAATATCAAAATTAATATGAAATTCAATTACTAGTAATTATTCATGCTGTTTTCCTGTTTGTGACAAAGGTGCCATTGCTACCTAGGATTTATTTTGTTTTTTTAAGAGACAATATCATCATGTGTGGTGATGTGAATGAAATGTCCCATATAAATGTCAGGCAATTGAATACTGGTTCCCAATTGAAACTATTTGGGAAGGGTTAGTAGTAGGTATCATTTGAGGAGGTGTGTAACTGGGGATGGACTTGAGATGTCAAAAGACTAAGATCACTTTGAGTTAGTATTCTTTGCCTCTTGTTTGTGGATGGAGTTGTGAGCTCTCAGATGCTGCTCCAGTCACCTGTTACCATGCCTTCGTGTGAAGACCGAAAAATATGAGCCTCTTTTCACCTTGTCTGAAGGTCAGAGAGGTTCAGCTCCCTCAAACCTGTTGTCGCTCCACCCTGACCAAAGGTCAGAGAGTTGGAATGCACTTCTGTTCATTCAATGTTATTGTCTGTTTCTACCTGAAACAAAGGTCCCACCTTAATTTAGATCAGAGAGTTGTGCTTTCTTAAGGTTGTTGTCAGCAAGAGGAGCTAATATCCAGACCTTGTATTTCAGGTACTGAGAAGTGATCTGTTTCTAATTCAAACAAAAGTCTAAGGATCTAACTAAGTTCCTACTCCTTTAGGAAGATAAAAATGGATTCCACCCAGGGAGTGGTTTATCTACAGGATGTTTTGGTCTAGGGTGTGAGTGTTACTTGCCTTGTTCTAGCAATAGAATATCTAACTAAGAATGTAGCCCACAATCCTTCAACTGGTTTGTTCATTTCCTTGTATCATCTTAATGCAGTTTTTTTTTTTTTAAATCTTACTCCTACCTTTTGGGGTTGGGGTATTTAAGCAAATGCAAATTAAACATGGGCGATTTCAGTATTCACTGGAACTTCCTCCTGGTACTATCTTATTTTCCTGTCACGTCTTTGTTCTCTTAACTCACTTTTCTACTCCCCAGGCCTCTACCCTGGTAAGTGGTATAGTTGGTGAAGCTGGTCTCTGAGACCTTTGCACTATAGATTCTAATCCTCTGGCACTTTAAGTCCAATTAAACACTTTCTTCCTAAATTGTCTTGGTCAGAATGTTATATCATATGGATAAATAGTAAAGGACCTGAGACGCTGTATAGTCTAGGTTGGCCTTGGTCTCATTATGTAGTCTTACCTTGCCTTGCACTTGGGATTGCTTTGCCTCAGCACTAGTTATCGTGTTTGCGTGAAAATATGTTCACAGTAGAAGGCACCAGAAGAAAAGTTTATGATAATTCTTTGCCCTTACTTTGATAATTTCCTATAAATTTAATAGTAATCTAAAATCAACCGCTTATTTTGGAAATGAAACAACATGGAAGAACAAATTGGTTCAGTTTCTTCATTTTATCAAAGAAGCAACTAAAACTAGGATAGTAGTGCACCTTAGTTTTCTATCATAATCACATTCTACCAAGCCACAGTGCTTTTATCTTATTCAGTACCAAAAGAAGACGTGATTCATTGCTTCTATTCAATGGCATTTAATATAAAAGTAATTTAGCTGAAATACTGGGCTAATGAGGTCTTCGCTATGGGTTAAACTTTGTGACGACCAGTTGCTTTTGCATGGAGAGAAACTCTGGTTTTTGTCACAGAATAAGTTTTCAAAGCTAATTTTGTCTATCCATCTCAAATAAGTATAAGGGACACAATTAGAATTCTATAAAAGCCTTCTAGTGCAAATAAATATATATCAGTACAATAATAAAAAACTTGTATACAGACATTGATCATTATACTACATTACTGGGTCATATAAACTAAAGTCCTGCATGTAACACATACACATATTCACATACATAATATATATACATATATATTTAATTAGATTCATAGTTTCTAATTCTTTTTATTTAAATCTTAGCATTTCTATTAAAACTGATCAGTTTTATCCAAAGTCATTGTATACTAACATATATGCTTCTCTTTAAACATAATTTTCTAAAGTTCATATAAATATATGAAAATATATTTATATATTTTACATATATAAAAATATATATGTGAAGATAAATATAAAATTATTCTTAGCATGTCCTGAAGTGATTTGCTATAATATCAGTAGATATGGAAAGTTAATATGAAAATATTTTGATCTTATTGTTTTATATTACTTAAAATTATAATTTTGACTATATATTTTATATAACATTAAATAAAGATCGTATGTTCAATATATAACATAGCTATAAAACTCTTTATAAATCAGTAAACAGCAGGTGAATCCTTCAATAGAAATAGACAAAATATATCAAGAGGTAATTTAAAAAAGGAAAAAAAAGTAATTTAACAGTGACAACTTAAAGTGTTCAACTGCAGTGATAATTTTACAATATAACCAAGGGGAGTGATTTTAGCTAAATGGTGGGGTAACAGCAGAAGCATTAATTTGAATGAGTATCCATGCTCAAAAATTCCTTTCCAGGAACTAATGAATTTAAGTCGATGATTAGAGAGCACTTCAGAAGTACACAGAGTTTCTTTTTTAAAGATTCGTAAAGATTATGGGAAAGACGGTTTCACATTATTTGCACCTTCGCCTGCTTTAAGCCCTTTCAGTTCACTGTGGACAGAGCTACTCTCTATGTTGCAAGAAAAAGGAGGATTGAGAACTGTCATTCTGGACTTCAGCACAAAATGGATTCCACAAAGTCCTATTACCAACTTTGGTCACAACAGTTAGGGTCTTGGCACCCTGCAGTGCCAGATAAATCCCTGTGTTCTAAGGCTGATTCTAAATAACCCAGGCACCAAGACATTCCTTCTAACTGGGTGATCATTGTGGCTCTAGGGTTTAGGTCAACATCTCCAAATTCAATTTCTAGACTTGCTTCTTTACAATTCAGGTTCCCAAAATTCCACTGTCCATTCTGACTACTATTGAAACAAGCTCAGTTTCCATATAAGCACCGTGCTGGCCCTTGGATCTCAGAATCTCAACTTCCAGTCCTGTCTTATGTTCCCAGCTCCCATTGCAGGCTAGCATGGCAGCTACTGAGTCAAGTACTAAGTCCAGCTCTTCAAACATTCGTGGAATAAGCTTGCCTGCAGAACCCCCCATAACCTTCTATGCATAATCTTTGAAAAATCAGACTGGGACAGGGCTGGGATAGTCTGTACATACTTAAAGGAAAAGCCAAAATGACCATGGATAATCAGGAAAGCAGAACATGTCAAAAGAAACAAAAGAAACCATTTGTAAGTAGCAATACAGAAACAAGAATCCACAGACTCTTTGACAAAGAGTTGAAAATATTAACTTAAAGAACAATTAACAATAAGTGAACACATGAATAAATAAAGCCATGAAGATAATAAAATAAGAACACTGTATGACGATTTACTGATATTTAAACCCTACTAAAAATTACCAAATGGGTTCTCTGGAAGTGGAAAATTTAAAGACTAAACGGAAAAATTGCATCAAAAGCTTCAACTGAAGAATTTCTCATGCAGACTGTATTGATATACTCAAAATCATATCATTTGAAAAAAAACTTATATAAAGAGAAAGACTAAAAAGCCCACGGGATGTATGGGATACCATCAAGTGAACCATCATATGCAGCATGGGAGTTGCAGTGGCAATGATCGATATTGAAGAGTTAAAAATCTTAAAGAAATGAAAAGATTTGTCAAAAAACTGGATCAAGAGTAGCCTCCAAGGTGCCATATTTCTAAAACAGAACAGAACAAAACAAAACAAACTGACTACCCTTCCTCCAAGCAGCCATGGATCTCAAATATTTCCTTAGCTATGGTTGGAACTTCATAAGTCTCCTTCTATCCATGCTGGTATTTTGGCTGGCTTGATCTTGTGCATGTGATGTGCATGCATGCAGTTAGAGCTGCTATGATCTCATGCATGCAAAGTATTTTTTTTTCTGTAGTCGTTCACTACCACTCTCAAAATCTTTCTGCCCACCCCCCACCTCCAGTTGATGATGATGCCTGAGCCATGGGAAGAAGGGACAAGGTATTATTTTCTGATGTTCAACTTTGGCTAGTGAAAAGCCATTTAACTGTGCCTTGGGCCATCTGTGGAAGCATAAATATTTCCTCGCTTCTTTTCTCTTCTAGAGGCCTAGAAATAAATGATTACTCATGGACATCTCAGTAGTTATGTATTTAGAAACCAAAGTTTGCATACAAGCCATGCTTTTTGCTATTGATGTGTGATTGCTTTTAATTCCTGTCAATGGATACAGCAGGAATTATATGTTGAGAAAAATTCTACATTTTTTATTATTTATTTATTAAAAATTTCCACCTCCTCCCATCCTCCCATTTCCCTCCCACTCCCCCCCCCAAATTCTAGGTTTTATAATATGCTTTGTAAATATATATACACATACGTGCATTTCTAAACTTAAATGTATTCTTAGAAAGAAATAGGTAAGATGAAGAGGGAAGAGAGGGTGGAGAGAGTATTCTGACAGACTGGCAAGATTTTTTTCTTTTTAGAGAAGAATAACTATTTGGTTTCGGTGATTTTCGCATTATCTCTGGTACACTAAAGAAGAGAATAACTAATACAGTACTTATTACTGAGAGTACTCAGTAAATATATAGACAAATGGGTGAACACACGTCTTGGTATGACAGTTGCTTCCATTTTTTTCAAGAGAAATAAAAAAAAATTCACGTTATCTAAAATATTATTGTAACATTTTTATCTTAACTTTAAAATCATTTTTGACAGAATTTGACGAAGTTCTGCATGTGAAAGGTCAGACCTGCTTAGTTCTGCACCTTTCTCCCTGAGTTTCGTGTTAGGAAGAGGAAGGCAAGAGCAGTTGTATATTTGAGGAGTGGAACATAAGGGAAGATCGAGACTGTGTACTTCAATATGGAAATAGAAGAGAAAAAAACAGGCTGAATAGTAGCTGAACATTACCTTAGTCTTATTAGCAGTATTGTTTCCAAGATAGTCTGAGATCAATTTATTTTATCTAGTTGTTCAAATTTCAAAAGATATGTATATTATAGTTACCTATAAAACATGACTACATTGTTAAACTTTTCATGCTTGCTTTTATTTTAGGAAAAAGGATATCCCTACTATTTTATTATCATTTTATCAGTTTTTGAATGTGCATTTAATCATCCAGTCCTCACTGTTTTTTTCTGATGGGTCTTTTATACTTACTATTTCATTGATTAAAACAATAAGCTTTTGCCTATCATATATATATATATATATATATATATATATATACATACACAAATATATTCTGACCAACCCACAGGCAAGACTTGGACAGGAAACCTGAACTAAAAATGTACAGCAGACAAAAAGAGAAACCAGAGATACTAATGGCTTGTTTGGGTTTTGTTCAATCTTGAAACAGCCTATATTTTAGGCACGACAAAGAAAAGATCTATTTGTTCCATCTGGCTTCCAGATACTCCCACAACCTCATATGTTGGTAAACCTTAATGAATGCTATCTCTACAATGTCCTATATGCTAGTGTTTAAGCAAGTGTTACTATATATCCCAAAGGAATACTGAGTACATGGAATAATTTACTACATTGCTCCCAGCGTAAAAACTTGAACCCCAGAAATACCAACTAGTTCAACTGGGTTCAAAAATCATCTGACTCTACCTACTTAAACTTTCTGAAGCTAAGCCTTGGTACTATGTGTGTGTGTGTGTGTGTGTGTGTGTGTGTGTGTGTGTGTGTGTGTGTAAAACAAAATAATCAATAAAAAATATAACTTGGCTCTATGCTAATTGGTGGAGAAATTCACAAGCTCTTTGTCAGCTTGAAAGCATTTGGTTCATGAGCATCGTATGTCTGGAAGTAGCACATTGTCTACTTTTCATAAAGTCACAAAGAATAAAAGTTCCATTTTTATTCTTAGTACAATACAACTTATCCTCCTCATCCACTGGTTTTGAATCTGTGGATTCCATTAATTATGGTATAAAATTCTTGCAAAAAATTGTAATTTTTCTAAACCTGTTAAGACTTTTTTCTTATTGCACTTTAAACAGTACATGGTAGCAACCTTATGGATTTCATTTCTATTACATTAAAAGAACACTGGAAGACAGAAGTCGGTTATATGAAAACACTGTGCCACTTTACAAATGAGCTTGAGCATCAGCAGATGTTGGTATCTTCTGGGGAATCTCATGACCAATTCTCCCTGTACAGAAAGATAGAATTCTACTTGATTCTAGGTTTTTGACAGCTGGCCTCTCTTCATCACCCACTTTTATATGTTAGAAGATTAATATTAACTTGTTCTTTTTTTGTTTTGAGAGGAAAAATACACAAAATCTTTTATCTGCTCCTCTGATAGTTTTCTTCCTAGCTCCTCCATTTTGTGACTTAATTCTGCAAATTATTTCCGAGCTTACTGTGCACAGAATAAAAAACAAACAACTATGTGGTGTTATTTGTCATGCTAATACTTACGTTAAATTGAACTTAAACTTCCAAAATTAAAGAGAATCTAGATTTATTCCTTAAATGAAGTAAGGATACACTGAAATAAGAGCTTTGTCTCGACCAGCAACAACCAAGCTACTTGAATTGATAAAACACAAGACTATTGAAAGGCAGAATCTATCTCTTCTGAAGCAGGTGGCACGGTAGCACAGAATGCTTGCTGTCAAAATCACCTTTCTATTGATTTGCAACTAGTTTATCCACTACTTCCTAGGTTCTATGCACATGCACTAATCTGTACTGTATAGATTATTTGATCTGAACATTGGGCTCCTTTAATGAGAAAGAAATGAAATGTTCTTTACAAAGTACAAAGTTTTATGCATTTGCTAGCAGTTAAATTTTTCCTCTTGTCACATTCAACCCAGGATCAGGCAACTGTGAAGCCAATCATTAGAAACTCTTGTGGTAGTCAATTTCTTTAAAAGTCAGCTGCAACAAGTTTTATAATGTCTGCAATAACTAGATTGGCAATGTTCTAATGAGATTTTCATCAGAAGAAAATCCCAGTGGGTCATCTTGCACCCTTTAATTTATTCATTATTGTCCCATAGACAGAAATAGAAGAACCAAGAGAGGGATTCTTGTGAATCCATACCGTGATATGGATTTCCAGGTAGTACTGTTATTTAACTGCTCCCTGTACATCAGTATAACAATATTTAACACTGCGTTCATGAAAGACTACATTGTGGGATCAAATGGAGCAAGTATCAAAGTCTTTTCAAAACAAATGACTCATATGGAAAATGCTTTAAGTAAGTCCAAAATAAATCAGGAAACTACATTTGGTGCTCTGTGTCTTATACCCAAGACTTCGCTATATTCCTCTTTTGATATTTTCCTTCCCACTAAAATTTGCCTTTAGTCTGAGTGTTTCAAAAGTTTTATCACCAGCATCTATCGTATTACTAAGCTTTTTTTCTTCTTCTTGTGTTTGCCTTGTAAGTCTCTATATTTGTACACAAAAAGTCTCTATGTCCCTTAATTACACTTCTGAAGCTTCTTTTTATTTACTTCAACTTTTTACAGATATTTTAGTCTCAGAAGCAATGTTTGCTCCTAAAACTTACTGAGAATGCTAAGAAACTTTCACTAATGTATTATATATATATATAGATATAGTATTAGAAACCTAAACTAATAATTTTAAGGTGTTTTTTTGACTCATTGAACAATAGCTACAAACTATTACATTTAACATAAAGGTCATATTTTATGTTAATTACATTTAGAAAATTCATACAATTAATGAGAAGACTATAATTGCTCTAAAGTGTTGAAAATCTTTATAAATGGTTGGTGTAAGGAAAGAAAGTTGTGTTCTCATATCTAATCCTCCATGTGGTCTCTTACAGTGTTACATGTCAGGTAGCTTCTAGAAAAATGACAGTACCTACTGAGAGAATTGTCATGAGACAGATTCATACTTGATTTTGGCATGATGAAAAGAATCTCAGTTTATGAACTCCTGACAGGTCTTAGGATCCCTGGTGGTCCCCAGCCTACCAATGGAGAGCCAAAATTCCACCCACATATAGTATTCAATGGCTTTCTTGCAGTCACCCAGGTTGCTTCTTCTTAGTCAACTTATCAGACCTCTTGAATATCAATGTTCCCTGGAGCACCACCTTTCACGCTGTTTTCCCTCTTGTTCATCTCCTACAGTCTTGGTATCTCCTAAAGTAGATATTTCCAAACTTTCAGCATCATATAATTAAATGACATACTAAATGTCTTTATCTTCACATCTATTGTTATCTCAAAAGTTCTTCCTTATATTGTCTTTTTTTAGAGAAAAAAGGTTGAAATTTGTTCCTCAGAATGACTCAGTGTAGCTAATTGTCATATTCCTTATCTCTCATGGTTATATTTGTGGTGAGAACTTGGCACATTAGTATTTTAATTAGAACTCTGTGTTTTTAACTATAATGTCCATTGTTGTATAATGGATCTGCCACATTTATTACTCCAATCTTACTCATAAAATTTTGTATACTTTGGCCAAAGCATCTACAGACCTCTTTTCAATCACTGCAGTCCTCGGTAACCACATTCCACATGAATGAGTTCATCGAGTAGTCATCTTTCTGACTGTGGCTTATATTGTTTAACAAGATAGTCTTTAGAATCATCCTTTTTTTGCAAATGATATAATTTATTCCTTTTATAAAGCTTACTAGCACTTCCTTACCTACATGTAATACTTATCCATTCAGTCTTCCATGGGCACTTAGGTGGATTCAATGTGTAGGCTATTTGTGGATAGTATTACTGTAACTTGGGAGAATAAATGTTTAAGAAACTTAATTTCTTCTATTATATACCCAGGAGTACTGAGGCTGGATATCACTTTTCAGGATTTTGAGGACCTGAACACCAATTTCCATAATGGTTCTGCTAACTTGTATCCAATTAACAATGTGTAAGGGTTCTATTTTTTATATCCTCACAATCACTTGCTTTCTTCAGTCTTTGATAACAGTAACCCTTCAATCTTTGATAACATTAAGGTGATATCTCATTGTGATTTTCATTTGCCTTTCCCGAATAATATTTTCTTTCTTTTCTTTTTTAGTTTCAATGTTTGACTTTGGTAGTGGCATAATGTTGGAGTAAGGTTCTAAGTATTTTTTCTTCATTTTTTAAAAATTGGAGCACTGGACTGGGCTCCCAAGGCCCAGATGAAGAGCAGAAGGAGGGAGAACATGAGCAAGGAAGTCAGGACCGCGAGGGTTGTGTCCACCCACTGAGACAGTGGGGCTGATCTAATGGGAGCTCACCAAGGCCAGCTGGACTGGGACTGAAGATTAAACCGTACTCTCTGAATGTGACTAACAATGAGGGCAGACTGAGAAGCCAATGATAATGACACCGGGTTTTGATTCTACTGCACGTACTGGCTTTTTGGGAGCCTAGTCTGTTTGGATGCATACCTTCCTAGACCTGGATGGAGGGGGAAGGGCCTTGGACTTCCCAAGGGCAGGGCACCCTGAGTTCTCTTAGGACTGGAGATCGAGGGGGAGGGGGGGGAGTGGAAGGGAAATGGGAGGATAGGAGGAGGTGGAAATTTTAAATAAATAAACAAACAAACAAACAAATAAATAAATAGAAATAGAGTCCTTTGGAATAAACCTTGGAGTGCTACAGATGAAAAAAATGCTGTAAGAAGACATTGTTATTTCTTCTTTAAATGTTTGGTGGAATTTAGCCATAAAGTTACCTTATGCTGGCCTTCACTCTGATGGGAGACTGCTATGTTACTGCCTTATTATTCTTCATTGGTTTATTCAGCTATTTCTGTGATTTGTAATTCAGTACTGGTAGGAAATATCCATCAAGGAACTTCTCCCTTTTAGATTATTCAATTTATTGATACATAATTTTTCATAATAGTCTTCTATGATCATTTGTATTTATCTTTTATCTCGTCCTTTCATATTTTACCTTGGGGTGTAGAAGCATCATGAGCTAATCTAATCCAGAGAATAGCGATGATTCTCTTCTATGTCACATTAAATAAGTGATGAAGTCAAATATGTTTTATCTCCTCAGTACTCCTTAATTCCCCATCCTTTGTGCCCAGAAGTTAATGCTCTCACATCACTCATATGCATTGATATTGTAGTCTCCTAATTTGTCTTCATGACCTCAACTTTAAAATTGCCATCATTTTGCCTGCTAACCCCAACTCCAATAGTTTCTTTAAGCTTGCTTTATCAGTGTAAATCTCATTAAATAATTGCCTTGACTTAATTAAAAACATGTAAACCTCCATTTGTTTTTGGAATAAACTTTATCTCCATACTGTTACTTAAAATGCTTCTCACGATCTGCCCCCATTCATCATCCTTATTTTCTATAGGACTCTGGTAACCTTTATTTTTCCCTGATTTACAGGTATTGTATATTTATCTTCACTGATCCACATTTGTATTCACCCCTCTTTAAAAGGAATAGAGCTCAAGACCAAACATAATTTCTCAGATTCTACAATGTCACCTCTTAATGGGAACTGTAACAAATCTGACATTTGCTTGGTGAAATTGGTCTTTCCCCTTTCTGGCTGCTCTATATGAAACTGTTGTCCCATTTCTGAAGTATAAAATGTTTTAGAATGTCATCTGTTTAAAAGCCATTGCTCTAATTTAGTTTACTCTTAGTCACCTCAGAGAAGGATAGCTTAGCAACTTATGTAATGTGGGTCTAAAAATATCCACATAGCATCTCTCTCTATATACATTACACATAATTTGGATGGGAAGAAATCGTAATAAATAGGAGCAATATGGCATCTTCCAGAAATGAAAGGAAATAATTTACTTTAAAGTCATACAGTTCTTGAGAAATATTTGGCTCTATCATTTTCAGCTCTTTCTATTCCACCATAATAATAGCAAAAGAAATTAGGGCAATTTGGACAACTATAAAGGACCAGATGAAGCACTAAAATAAGTGTTACTCAAATTTTGATGTAGCGAAGAATGTGCTCTCTTGAATAGTTTTATTCATAAACTATAGTTCAGAGAAAAGAACTATTTTACCTTTTCCAAATTCTTTATTGTTAATATCCGTCTGATTTACTTTTCATATGTGGAACATATAGTGCACCATGGTGAGATTTACAGAATTTAATATTTTAATCTCTACTGTTTGTCACTTGTGGCCTCTGCTGAAGGTGGCACAAATCATTATTAATTTCATGGCAAAATCAAAAGGATCATCCATGTCATTATCGGATGCTATTGAGTCTGAGAGCTAGAAAATTCTCCTTGATTTGTTCAATGCAACAGCCCATTTGACCCCAGATACAATGTATTCATGAGTTTCTACTGCCTATGAGTTTCTATTGCTGCTTATAGGAATTGCTGACTTTGTAGAAATTTGATCAAAACATCAAAGATTGCAGAGAAACTGTGTTCGTGCCCTTCAAACCATTGATGGAGTGCCTTAACCTCGCCTTCTCTTGATGCCTTGCATATGGTCATCTGTCTTCCTGACTACTACTTCATATGGCTTATTTGTAAATTCAAGCAAATGTGTTTCTGACTGGCACTGATACATCACTGATGCCAGCATATCAGAGAGGATGAAGCATAAGGAAGCATTTTTTTTGATTCAGATGGAAAATATTTCAGATTTATGAGGAAGTCCTGACAATAGCCGTTCCATGATATCTTCATATAATCAGTATCTCTCCATACCTCTCTTTACCAAATTTTATGACTTCAAAACTTATTCAAAGGACTTATTTTCTTGCTGATCTTAAAGGTATAGTGGGTAGATACGAAGCAAGAGCTGCTTGGCTGAACACCTTACCTCTGGCTTTTCACATACTCGATTTCTACTGCTTTCCAATGACCACTTACAGAGGCATTATGCGCAGAACACCTATTGATGTCCCACTGATATTGATGTGATTTTCCCTGGTGGATTGAGGGCAACCCAGCATATAGTCATTAGTATGTAAAGGTTATGTATAATGGATAATAGAGGAAAATGAAATAGCAGAAGGGAATTTGCACAGGAAACAGAAGCAGTAAACAGTTTCAGTGAAAGATTTTCTTGCGTTATACAGCAAATGCAAAGGGGATTGAAAAAAGATGACTCTTACAGACTCAGAAAGAGTGGTGGGTGAAATGGTTTCATATTTTGAAGTATAATACGGTTTTATTTCAACCACAGAAAGCCATTTAAAAATAATCTTATATAATATAGTTCTTATGTGGCATCTTTCACCTGAATGTGTATTTATGAATTCTTATGTTACTTTTCTGAGACGGTCAGCAATAGGGCAGTAATAGGATAAATCTAAGAAGACAGTGTTTTTTTTTCAGTACTTGGTTTTGAACCTAAGGTCTCAAACATGCTAGGCAAGCACTCTACCATTGAGCTATATAACACCCAGCTTCCGGAAGAGGGTTTTACAAATTTATCTAAAGCCATATAATACCCAGGTCATGATGGAGCAAAGAAGAAAGTCACAGTGTTTGCAATAAGCATTTCCTTTTAAACCCATGCAATGCTATTAGCATTTTGAATGAAATGTTTTGCAATTGGAAAATCTCACAGTAAATATTTTCAAAAGACACCTATTAACCAATCAAACTACTTAGTTCCACTTACCATCACAGAAGATCACCTGATATGTCTAGTTAAATTTTAAAACACCCAGGTAGATTTATTTACTAAACTACAATGTTTACTGGTATGAAAAAAGGAAGCGAGGTCTAATGCTAAAAGCATGTTTTAGGGAATTCATTTCGTCATTAAAAAGTAAAAGAACCATGAGCAATAAGCTTAATATTAGAACCCATGAATGATAATAACAAATGGAAGTTAGAATTCTAGTAATTTTTAACTAATATAAACTACTTTCTACATTTATACCCTATTTCAATTACTTTAATTTTTATGAATTTATTTATTTATACTCCTAATCCTATTATGGGTATCATTTTAAGCATATTATCAGGTTAGTAAATGGAGATCTAAACAGATTAAATGATTCACTCAAGACAAAGTGCTAGTAAATAGGAGAGATTTAAAAATCTATGTTTATAACTGTTGTAGTATGCTACCTTACTATCCTGTCAAATTGATATTCTATATAAAATATCATTCCTTGAAATGACTAAAAACCATGCATTCATTAACAAAATGAAAAATGATCAAACAAGCCTCAGACTATAAAATAAAATTTGTGACATGGCCATCACATCATAATAAAATTTTTAGAAGACAGATTGAATCATAATTTAAACTTATTAACACACACTCTCATATTACGTGAATTAATTTGCTTTAGGGGTTATGTCTTGTATATAAGACATTACTTCTGTGTAGTAAAGTGGACAGAAACAAACACATCTAACACTAAATTGATTTCAACATTCTAAAGTTGAGCAAGAACATTTTGAGGAGTCTTGATGGTACTGCTACATTTCAGATTACTCCTTATTTTGAATATTTTATTTTTAAACACCTATTTACAAAGTTTGTGTGCATGGGTTGGGAACCTATGTCATGGAGTGTGTGTGGAGGTCATCGGACAACTTGCAGGGTAATGTTCTCTACTTCCTCAAAATGGGTTCTGGGGATTGAACTCTGATATTTCAGCTTTGTAGCAACTGCCTTTTCAATGCTAAGCCATTTTCTAGTCCTTATCCTTTATTTTGAGTGATTTCATATTAAAGTCATATTGGAACTGCAATTCTTCTTGATCCTTTCATTCCCTCAAAAGTATTTCTCATTGCAGGTCATTATAAATTAAATAAACACACAATCTGAGTATCCAGGGAAACCTAATATAAAGAAAATAATTTTGATACAAGAAACCATTGTCCATGTTTACTGGAATAGGAATTGCTTGATGGCAATTTTTGAAGCAAGAATCATGGACATCAGCAGAGGCTATGTGCCTTGATTGCTGACACTCCAGTAACATCTTGCAAAAACTATCTGTTGTTTTCTTACCTCTTCCTGTTTCATGGCTCCTATAGAAACTGGTTATGTAAAAACTATCTGTTAATGCTTTAGAAAATTGGAACCAATCAAACGTGCTTTGTTATTTACAAGTATATGAAAATCTAAATATCAGTTTTAACCACTTCTCAGAATCATATTCATTATATCTTAGTAAATAACTCTGCTTCAGTTGGGAAGTGGAATTTCAGGTTAAACTGAAAAGAAGTTGTTAGTGACATATCTAGATAGTTTTCTTTTTTAATCATGATATTTCATTCATCATTGGAACAAGGCTTTCAAAAAACACGTGTTTCTTAAATTATTTACATTTTAAACTGGCAGAACCATTCAAGTAAGGAAATTAACATTCAGTCAAAATAAAATGCCATCCAGAAAAATCAATACAATTTTCTATTAAGTGTGGGTGACTTTAATCAGAGTGACCAAAGAACAACATTTTTTTTCCTTAAAAGTGGAAAGAATGCATACAATTACCCTCCAAAACTCAAGAACCACATACTTTTCAACTTCTTGTGAAGATAAGGCTATCTGTTTTGGTTCTTATGAATTCTTGGGAAGACATTGCACTGAATTTTCTAAAAGCTCCCAAGTGCTTTAATGAAATTGCTACCTGAAAAACTGAGTAGCCATCTTACTGTGTACTTATAATTTAAGAAGCTATTGTAGATTAGTACTTATGACTGCTAATGAGAAAACCGTAACAACCGTTTAATTGAAAGGAACATGGCTAACTACAGCAAGTGCAATCAATAAGACTGTGTTAGTAGTATAAATATTTCTTCTCAAAGAGTGTTCTTTCTACTCCAACAGCAGTATTTAAGGTTGGGAATGAAAAAAAAAAAGAACTAGGAATCCATTTGTTATTACAACACTTAATTATGCTACAAATCTGTGCACCTCAGCACTGAGAGTGAATTCTTCCAAACCAAACAATCTTCGGTTACAAAGAAAACTCATATAAAGGACTTACCAATTACATAGGCTAGCAACAAGGCCAACGTCACTGTGATTGCAGTAGCGCTCAAGGCTGTGCACTTCCAATTGCAGCATCTATACGGTTTGTTAAAAGTGAAGGCAGGTCGGGCAAAGGTGCTCCGAGGCAGCGGCCTGGGAGGTGGTGAGTAGACCGTATTGGATGTCAGAGGGTAGTTCTGACTGGCTGCACTGAAGATAGCAGAGGAACCAGATCCATGTTTGAACAGGAAATGCCTAGTGGAGAAAAACAGAGAAGTTCCCCTGTAAATACCAGAGCCAATTTCTATAAACCCCACAAACTCTACAAATTTCAAAGCATCATACTATGACAAATCTCACCAGACCTGGAAAGGCTAGACAAAAATTTCAGGTAATCCAGTGGTAAATGAATTGTCTTTGGTATTTTTTTTTCATTTCTTCTCTTCCTCCCCATCTCTGCCACTCTGTCCCTTCCTCAATCCCTCCTTTTCTTGCTTTCTTGCTGACTAGTAAATGGTCCAGTTCCATAGTTGATATTCACTATTCTTTTCTCATTCCTTAATTATGATTCTGAAGAGCTGACTGTGTTCTGCCATCAGATTTTGATAATTAGGGCATCCTAGATACCAGTGTTTGGCCATTTCCTCACTATCAAACTTTAAAAACAAGACTTTCAGCAGATATTAATTAATCTTTTATTTTAAAATATCAAACATATGGCTCACTTGAAGCAAGCTATCCCATTCATCCACCAACAACCTTGCACAGTTCACATTTGAACATATCCATTTTTATCTGTTCAGCTCACCTCTTCAATTCTCTAGCTACTCGCTCGTGCTAGTTTTGGAAAGTTGTTGTACAATAAAAAATTTCTCAAAATATTTCAGATTCCAACATTATTATTATATAGAGTTGATATTTTATAGTTTGTTTTCAATATAAAAATTATATGTGAAAACATTCACTGTTAACATATACCATTGCTGGAATTTGACAAATGCCATTACTTGAGCAAAACAAACCTCTATCCAAATGTAGAACAGTCCCATAACTCCAGGAATGCCCTCATTTTTTTCTTAGCAAATTTCTACCTTGATTCCCAGAGACAAACTCAACTCTGCACTTTCTCACCATACATTTATTATGCCTGCTGTGAAACTTTATACATGTGGAGCAACGGTGTTATTATATTAAATACCTACAGAGTGATCACATATTCCTCATTACTATTATAACTGGACCTTTCATAAATAGAGATACACTCATAAGTAAGGACTTGAGACAAACATATATATTTTGACCCTGTACTTTCCTACCCTTGCGAGGTGCTAAGTACCATGTGTTCTACTACATACTCATTAATGCATTCATTCTTTCCTTGTGTGGAACAGGCTATGCTATTTTCCTCATTGGGCTTTTAAGAATGGAAAGGCAAAAATAGGTGTAAAATGTTGTGCAAATTCACCCTGTAAGCAAGTGACAGAGCTAGAATCAGCATACAGGTCATCCAGGCTTTAATGTCCTGAATCTTAACCACTCTACTGTGCCCTCTATGGCAGTAAAATGCACTGCTAAACAAAGCACATTCTAGTGTTACATTTTAATGCACAGTATAAAACCTCTCAGTAAGTGAAAAGTCAACATCACCTTGCAACATATGCCCAAATGTAAAAGATTTATTTCTAGCTTCCACATTTAAAGGAAAAGAGGCATATACATTTAAAGAAAAAAGACCAACAACTCTAATGTGCCAGGTGATGAAAAACGCTGACAATAGAAAATTTTGCTTGAGTATCATGGAGGTTAACTGTTTTCTAAAGGGCTAAGTTACTGAATGAAATTGAGATCCCTGCACCTTTCTAGAGGGCAATTGAACATTATATACTAAAATGTTTTAAATATACATATTATTTATATAACAATTATGCTTTTAGGAGTTGTCTTCAAGAAATGATGCCTATGACACTTTAAGAAGTCACTTATTACAATGACATCTATAATAGCTAAAATAACTTATACATATCCCTAATACTTGATATTTCATTAAGTGATTTTAAAAACTCATGATACATAATCATTGCAAATTGAGCTGTAAACATTAGGAAAAGCATTCACACATAGTACTAAGGAAAAGAAATCAGGCCTCAAGAGGGGCAATAGGAGAAAAAAGCATAACATTCATGAATAAAATGGTAATTTCTGTCAAGTTTAGAATGTAGGGATATTTTATTAATGAAAAATGTTCTTGATCTAATATCAGTTTTATTACTAGGATTAGAAGATTTGTATCTGGTGAATTTACTAATCTTTCTATCTAGAGGGTCAGATACCAAGTCAGTTTCAATAAATGTATTATTGTGATCTTCATGTGTGTGAGGTTGGTACTATTATCCTACTTTCTAGTTGACAAAATGAAGATCCAGAGAATTTTGGTAAAATTTGATAACTGATAATTTTTCTATTACTAACAAGAGACATTTGAGTGTTGAGTTGTACCATTCATTCATGGTTCTACTTCATAAAGTATTACATTACTTTGTACTTATAACAAGCTTATTATAATATCTATATGTCTCTTTTTATAGATGAGAACAAGAAACAAAGAGATGCAAAAACTGGTCCATGCTCCCATTACTAATAATCACCAATGCAAAATTTCCAAACCCCAGTATATTGGCTCCAGAGCCGTTTCTATCAGACCATACACATACTAGGCTTATGTAGCTACTAAAAACATTAAGATTTTATAATTGGTCTGTTAAAGTTCAGAAGAAGCACATTTTGTGCTGAACTTGGCATGGAGGTATTTTTCTGAGCTTTTTATACTGTTCCCTTTTGGACTTAATGAGAAGAATGAGAATGACAGAATCACAAAGTTTGAAGAAACTTTCTTATAACTCTAGCAGCCCAATGCCCTCATTTTCAATGAGAGTAGCTTCAACCTAAAGAATGATAGTGGTTTACTTAAGTAATAGCTAGTTAGTATTATAGATAAAGCTGGTATCGGACATTTTTTTATTTAATATATTTCCATGGTATGATATTATCTGTAACCCTAATCTTCACTAGATAAGCATCATGTTCTAATAACTTATGCTAACTGATTGAAAATTAATAAATACTATCTGTTCAAACCATATTGCAAAATGTATGTGTATTCTATTGTATGTCTTTGTGCTGACTTGTTCTTTTGTTAACTTGGCACATGCTCACGTCATCTGGTTGAGGAATTGCCTCTATCACACTGCCTGTAAACAAGTCTACGGGGATAGTTTCTTGATTAATGATTGATGTGGAAGTGCCTAGTCCACTATCGGATGTACCATCCGTGGGCAGGGGTTCCTAGATGGTATAAAAAAGCACAATGAGCGTGCCATGTGTATCAAGTAGTAAACTCTTTTCCTCCCTGGTTTCTGCTTAAGTTTTTCACTTAGGCCCCTAACTTGAGCTTCCTCAGTGATAAAAGTGTATGGTGAAAGTCGTATTTGATCATATCTTACCACAAAAACAGAAACCCTAAATAAGAAAGAAATTAGACCAGGTTGTGGGATATTGTTGTGACAGATTCTGGACGTGTGTTTTGAGGAGGATTGTGGTAGCATTTGAACTTTAGGGTGGAAAAGACATTGGATGCTTACAGCTCAGTGGGCTCTTCTGTGGGGTCCTGGAAGGTAAGAATATTGAGCAGCACAGATAATAGAGGTCTGCCTTGTGAGGTTTCAGAGGGAAAAAAAACTCTGTTTGGACCTTTCATGTGCGTTTTGAATTAGTACTCTTTGATTGTGGTCTTCTGGAGCTGTGATTAGCAAGAGACTAGTACCACTACAATGAAATCTTTGTTTTGTCGGGATAATAGATGCTTCTCAGCTGGGGCACAGGAATCTACTGTGATTAAGCAGAGACCAGCACATTTCTCTGGGAAGTTTTTCCCCATGGTGAACAAACAGAAGCTGTGATGTAGATAGAGGTGGCTGTACTCTGTGCCGGAGAGGTGGCTGTACTCTGTGCCGGGAACTAAACTTGGTATTTTGCAAGTTTCCCAGGTCTTACTGGTTTTAGAGGAATTAGAGGTTCCTGGAGAGCAGCTGAGGTTTGGTACTATGAGAAACCATTTGATGTTGGATATTGCTCTACATGCTGTGAATAGGTTTTATTACTATTGATTAATAAAGAAGCTGATTTGGCCAATAGCTAGGCAGAATAGATCCAGGCAGAATATCCAAGCAAAGATACAGGGAAGAAGAAGGCAGAGTCTGGGAGATGCCAGAAGCTGGCAGGGAAACAAGATGTGAGGTAGCAAGCCACGAGCCTCATGGTAAAAATACAGAATAATAGAAATGGGATAATTTCCTGGGTGGTGGTGATGCATACTTTTAATCCCAGCGCTTGGGAGGCAGAGACAGGTGGACCTTTGTGATTTTGAGGCACAACTGGTCTACAGAGCGAGTTTCAGGACACACTCCAAAGCTATAGAGAAACCCTGTCTTTAAAAATCAAAAAGGGTTAATTTAAGTTGTAAGAGATAGTTAATAGTAGGCCTGAGCTGATATATCAAATGGTTTGTTAATTAATATTAAGCCTTGGAGTGGTTATTCGGGAACTGGCAGACGAGACAGAAACCTCCAGTTGCAGCCATTGGTGAAGGTAAAGTCTCAGTTTTGGTGAAGATTCCAGCATATTAGAGATGCCAATACCATGTTGGACTACCAAGAACAGCAGCAGCCGTGGAATGGATCTAGCTTGAACTTTAGATAAGCTGTGTGCGCTACCAACCACAGAGTAGAGAAATGAATTCCTTTGGTGCCCAGAAGATCAGGAGTTGCAGATAGCTGACACTGAGCTTTGAACTTTTAGACTTTGGTTTTGTTTTGATTTAATTGTAACTGTGGCCTGACTAACTTCTTTGAGCAAGAAACTATGTAACTTGTTGATTTCACAAGAGCTCAGTTGAGGGACTGAACTTGTAGAGAAACTTGGGAATTTTAGAGAGACTGAAATTTTAAGAGAATTTGGATATATATATATATATATATATATATATTTGTATATACATATTTGTATATATAATTTTCTTTTGGTTTTTAAAGTCAGGGTTTTTCTATGTAGCTTTGGAGCCTGTCCTGGTACTTGCTCTGTAGCTTAGACTGGTCTGGAACTCAAGAGATATGCCTACTTCTGCCTCCTAAGTGCTGGCATTAATGCTATGTGCCACCACCACCTGGTGACTTTGGATATTTTAAAGAGACTGTATTTTTAGTATTTGAATTTTTAAAGACTGTGGGGCTTTGAAATATTTATATTGTCATATTGATACTAATGTGAGATCTTAGAAATGGATAAGAAAAGAAAGGCTATGAATTAATAAGTGATACATTTGTGTGTCAAGTTGACAAGGGGTCAATTGTGCTGGTGCCTTTTTACGTCAACATGATACAAGGTAGAGTGTTCTAAGCAGAGGGAAGCACAATTGAGAAAATGCCTACATAAGACTGTCCTGTAGACCAGACTGTACAGCAGTTTCCAAATCAGTGACTGATATGGGAGTGCCCAAGCCATTTTGGAATGTGACACCCCTTGGTCGGTGATCCTGGGAGGTAAAAGAAAGCAGAGTGAGCAGGCTATGGTGAGCAGCCAGTAAGCAGCATTCCTCTCTGCTTCTGTTTCAGTTCTAGCCCTAAATTCCCTCAACGATGAACTATGAGGTGCAAGTATAAGATGAAACAAACCTTTTTCTCTTCAAGTTGCTTCTTGGTCATAGTAATTTAGTATAGCAACGGAAACCTTAAGTAAGACTCCGAGGATCTGAATTCTGGTATTTATACTTGCATGACAAGTATCCACAGCACCATCTTTTGAGCCTTCTTTTTTTTGAATTTTTTAAATTAATATGAATATTTAAAAAAATGATTCATTTTAAAGACCAACCACAGTTTGTACTCTCCCCTCTCTTCCCTCCTCTCCCCTCCCTCCAATCTACCCCTATACACTCCTCAGAAATGATAAGGCCTCCCATGGGGTGTCAACAAAGCCTTCTTTGTTATAAAAGCCATACGCTCTTATAGCAACTTTTAAAGTCTGTTAAACTGTTTTGAATGAATGGATAAGCATCACAGGACAAACAACTCTTTAGTAGATGAAATAATTGTTATTTTTTCTAAAAGATACCCAATTTATCCCAAAATGGAAGAATGGAGACATGGTATATAATAACAGTAGGAGAAAATATATTTCATTGTATAAGTGACCCATAGCATTGTGTTCATTTCATGTAACTGTGCTTTCTCTTTTAGGTTTTTAAATAACCTGTGTTTTAAAAGGGCAGATCTCTTCTTTATTGCCTGGCGACTTCTCCTAGCCAGAGTTTTCCTCATTGGCCATTGAATTTACTAATGAGCAAGAAATGGAGCAGTTCACAGGTAACAGAGTGGTGTAGTCTTCTTAGCCTCCCACCCTTGCCCTGTGATTATTTTTGAGGTGACAAAATGTCACAGACACAGTATTAATCCTATACAGTCTCACCGTGATATGTTTCTATGGGATAAAGGGGAAACCTAGGAGACTGGACTCTTTTACCTAATGTTTGAAGATAAAAATTCTTCAATCTTTTGCATATTTATGAAGAAGAACAATTGGATTTTCAAGACAATGTGAGTGGCCCTGTATGCTGGGTATTGATTTGGTTTGGTATATCATTAAGAGGTAGAAGAAAGACAGAGAATTGTTGGCTATTATGACGGCAATTACAAGCAATAATCAATATCCCTGAGCACTGTAATTTTATCTGATGTACACCAAAGGATTTCCAAATGCAGTTTCATAAGTAAAATATTACAGATTAATGAATAAATTCAACAGTCACAGCAGAGCAGCATTTAAACTAATTCATGTTTGAGTGGAATCCAAATCATAGTCTTCAGTGATAGTAGATAATAAAATAAGTTCATATACTAAGGTTCTTGTTTTCTTATTAACAAGCCCACACTAAGAGTCTATGCTGAACGCGATCTATACTTTGATGTGCATCCTGAGAAACAGCGATATAAATGCTATGTATTGTCATAAGCTTTGCAGGTCATTGTGGAAAGTGAAACCAGAGCCTAATGTGTTTTCATAATCCTTGAAAAAAGTAGGAGCGTAAAGACAAATGCACAGTGCTAGACTTCAGCTATGTGCTCATAAAATCAGATCATCTGTCTAAGCACATTGCTTTTTCCCTCAGGACCCGAGGATATGCTAAAATGTTGTTATCAATTTCATGCAATTGGTTTTTTTTTCTACAGAGCAAATGATGAAAATGCAGTTCAAGAGTTTATGTGTAGGTAGTGGCTCTTTTTGCATCTGTTTTAATATTCAAGTTCAATTTTAAAAAAAGGGAAAGTAAGATATTACCAAAGGAAATGGGCACATAAGGATATTATAAAAAAAAATCTTCAAGACTGATGAGACCCAGTGGTGGTAAATGGGAGTATAATAAATGCTCCTGTAAGGATTTTAAAATCATCTATGAAAGGGGGAAATGTATTCTCTCTTTTAAGCCCCTATACTACATAATTCTGAATGTATCTGTTAGTATTAAATAATATGATTTAATATGGCACTTAAAATTCTACAGGAAACAGACAGAAATCTACAGCTTTTTCACAACAAATATATAAATAACCAATAGTTTTTCTCTTTTACATCTTGTAAACATTCTTATGAGACATATCTCAGCCTGTATTATTGTAGCTATAAGCATTTGGATCTTTTTTTTTTCCCAAGAGAGCGTGGTTCAACTTGCTTCTACTGGAACCGAGGTTGAATTTCTTTAAAGAAAAGATTATGGGTAGGGTAAAAATTACATTTGTACGGGGCAATGAAATTTAATTACTTATTTTTAAAGTTACTAAATGTAGTTTGGTGATAAAAATCTAAATAATGTATTTCAAACTATGTAGTGCAGTAGTGTTAAGTACTTTGTGAGAAGTTTCTAGAGTTACTTTTCTAGAAAATTTGAACCACTATGTGCTCATTAAACAGCTCTGCCTTTCCCCCAACCACTCACCATTCCACTGTTTGTTTCAATAATTTTGACTCCTTTTCATATGAGGGAACATATTATTTTTATTTTCATGTGTGGCTCATTTTACTTAACATGATGTCATCAAGATTCACCCATGTTGCAGTATGTTACAGCATTTTCTCTCTTTATAAGACCAAATAATATTCCATTGTGTGTAAAACTCACATTTGATTTATTGGTTCACTCCCTTATCAATACGTAGGGTATGTCTATTACTTGGTTATTGGGATGAATGCTTTTGTGAATATATGAAAAGAAATATCTCTATAAGGTCTTATTTTAATTGACTTGGATGCATACTCCAAAGAAGCATTATGGGATCATATGGTAGTTACATTTTTATTTTTCTAAGAAACGTCTGTGTCATTTTCTCATAGAAGCTCGTATGTTTAAGTCTCTCCAGCAGGGCACAAAGGTTTCTTCACATTTTCTCCTCTTCAATGTTTAGTATTTCTTTGGTTTATTTTTATGTTTTATATTTACTTATTTTATTTTATGCATGTGTATATTCTGCTATGTGTGTGTACAAGTACCATGAATATGTCTGGTGCTTGAAGAGTTCAAAAGAGTGCTTCCCACCTCCTAGAACTGGAGTTAGAGGTGGTTGTCAGATTCCCGATATGGGTGCTATGAACTGAACCCAGTACCCGGAAGAACGCAAGTGCTCTTAATTACTGAGCTATTTTTCCAGCCCTTGGACTTCAGTTGTGATAATAGTCTTACTAATATGTTTTTACTTGCATTTCTTTGCTGCTATATTGTATATTTTTCCATATGTATTTTGGGCTTCTGTTGCTTATATTTGGAGATAAAGGTATTCATAGATATCCAAATCCACACATAAAAATAAGAGAAAACATCATTTTGAATCAGCCCATTTTCTTCTCTGATGAGACTATCTCAAAAAGTCTGTGGGAAAGTGTGTCAGTATGAATACTCTGTTTTCCATTAGTTACCCTTTGCAAAGACTCCAATTTAGAATAATACCATTAAAATGTAATAATAAAACTTATATAAATTTTCTTGAGCTTATCAGTATTATGAATTTGAAAATTAAGCAGGGTAAATAATTTTATCCCTCTACTAATAGCTACATAAAGGAGGATTTCATTTTTGTTTCTTATTCTTACTTCCAAATATTCAGACAACCTCTATCAACATGTCCTGTAAACCTTACCTACCAAATATTGATAAAACAGATATACTGTAACATTCATAATTTTAACAGTTCTTATCAATGTTTCTGCATGCCTATAGAAGTCATAATTTTTTAAAGCTTAAACCTTATCTCAGTAATTTATCCTCAAGTGGGACTATTCTATGATCTCCATTAGTACTGTATTTTTTTTTCAAATGCGTTAATCTGTAACAAGAAATATCTGTCATGCTTTTTAATATATCTCTAGATTACATAAATAGCTGAACACAGGAAAAATATCTCAGTTTTTAGGTCTCTTATTTTAGAGGTAAACAAGAAAATATACACACATTGGTTTATATATTTTTTCTTCTTTTACAATGTTTTATTGCGCTTCCCAGAAATTACAAGGAATCTTCAACCATAATACTTCAAAATTATTGCTGTTTAAGCAAGACTTGAACAAGGACAGCAACAATAGAGAAGCTAGAGTAGAGTGGGATATCTCACAGGGTCTAATCTCTGAACAAAGGACTACAGACAAGCAAGGAAGGCTGAGAACAAAAAAAAAGAAATAACCTTCCCCATGGATTCGTCCATTAATTGGTTATTTAATACCAACTGGTCAGCCCTAAATTCATACATATACAAGCAGCACAAATGGACGGAGCAGGTTGTATTTATATAGTTAGGCACACACACATATACACAGACACACAAATGAAGCAATAACAGTAATAATTAAAAAGAGATTGTTAATTCAAGAGATAATGTGGGCACAAGGAGAAGACTGGAGGAAGAACAGGGTGGGGGCAATGATGTAATTATATTTTAACTTAAAAGTATAAAAAAATTAAAATAATTCTCTTGGTTTACTGTGTAGAATGACGCTGAAGGATTCTAAGATTAATGTAAGCACTATGTTTGGGTTTATCAGACTAAAATGATAATTAAATGTCTGAATTCTTTTTAAGTAATATAAACCTAGCAGATAAAGGAAAATTAATTCACAATCTGTTGAAATATCTCAACAGGTAAAGTAGAGAACCACCTATTGCAAGATGTCCTCTGTCCTTCACATGTCTACTGTGGCAAGTACATGCATGTGAACACACACACGTGCACACACAATGCACAGATATTAAATAAATAAGTAAATGTAATAAAAGGTTCATTCATATTTGAACTCTTGTGGAAGACTTTGGTAATTGAAGGATTACTCTAAACAAAAATATGCTAATAATTTTTAAATAGTCACTGTTAATAATGATAGTAAGACAAAGGCATTTGGCAAAAATTTTAATACATGATAAGATATTCTGGTATTTTACTTGAATGTTTTTCTCACTACATTCTCATGATATCCCAGTAATATATAAGAAAACTACATTTTGTAGATGAGGTAATATTAACTTTGTAAATTTCCCAAGATCACACAACTGGTAAGTGATTGACTTGCAAATTAACTTCAGTTTGGTTGAATACTAGAACATAACCTACGTGCCAGTAGGTATGTCTTTGTTTTACATTGCGTTCTATTTCTAGCTTCTGAAAACATAACAAAAATGGGTGTTCAATGTTTTAAATTTCATGCATGAATAATGAAACTCAAGTCACTGTGTGACTCATACTGCTGCTCTTTGAGAATTTTTTATTCTGCTCTTATTCACCTTTCCTTCACTACTCCCTTACCCCACCCTGTTCCCTACTCATCCAATCTACTGGTCTCATGCTTTGGGTTGTGTGGCCTTCTTCTGAAGCAAGGTCAAAATACCAGGAGTTATATTCTCTTATTAGTATTTTTATTGAAAATAGATTTTTTTCGTATGATACATTCTGATCATAGTTTCTCCTCCCTCAGTTCCTCTCAGATTCAACCCCACTTCCTCACCACCCAAATTCTTACTCTTTCTTTATTTCTCTTATTAGAAAACAGAGGTAACTGAACAAATAAACAAGCAAAAAAAACAAGAATAGGATAAAAGAAACAGAAAAATGAGAGCCAAAAGCACAAGAAAGACACACATATCATAAAAACACAAAATTGGAAAATATAACATGTAAGTAAAAGACATGTAAGCTTAAAAAATGCCCAAAGCACTATGCGACAAAAATCTTCCAAATATACCACTGAGTTTGTTTTATGTTGCCCATTTAATCTTTGGCATAGGGCATGTCTTAAATGTGGTTTGTATATCCAGTGAGACTGCATTGGAGAAAATGATTTTTCCTTTCTGAGCAGCTGTCAATTGGAGATAGTTTCTGGTTTGGGGATGTTCACTTCCCCTGACATCACTGGGAACCCATCTGGTTTTGGTCTGGGGAGGCTTGCACACTGCCACAGTAACTGTGAGTTCATATATGTGTTAGTCCTGTTGTGTCTAGAAGGCCTTATTTTCTTGGTGTCTTTCATTCCCACTGGCTCTTGCACTTCTTCTGCCTCTTTTTGATAAATTTCCTGAGATCTGAGGTGGGGGGGGATTTGATGGCTACATCCCCTTTAGGACTGAGTGTACCAAGGGCTCTCACTCTCCGTACATTGTCCAGTTATGGGTCTATGAATTATTCTCATCTACTCCAGGAGGAATCTTCTATCATGATGGCTGAGCAAGACAGTGATCATATTAACTGCCTCTCCTCTCCCAAGAAGCTATCAGTTGTCAATATCTCCTTAACTAAGAGTGGCATTTTGTGCCTACCTCCCCTCTACATTTTGTCCATCAGTGAGTTTGTACAGGTCTTGTGAATGCCATCACAATTACCGTCGTTTCGTATGTGCAGCTTCCCTGCTACGTGCAGAAAACATTGTGTCCTTGAAGTTACCCAACACCTCTTGTTCTTACAATCGTTCCACTTCCTCTCCTGCAATGATATTTGAGCTTTGGGAGGACAGAGTGTGTTAGAAATGTCTCATTTAGGGCTGAGCATTCTAGATTATTGTTCCTTGCACCTTGATCAGTTGTGGGTGTCTGGGTTAACTGCAATCTACTTTAAAAAGAATGTGGTTTATCAGTGCCAGAAAACATTGGTTAGATTTGTAATAGGCCCTAGGAGACAATGTACTATCACTATTACTCTGCTAAATGGTCATAATTTAAAACTGTCTCCTAATGCCTTATTATTATACTCATAGATTAGTGCATCTCTCAAGCATTGTCAGGCAATGCAATCTTAATTCATGTGGTCATCTGTTATTTCTTGCTTCAAAGACAAATGTTTATATATGTAAAGTGGTCAGCTGAATGTTTTAATAGAAATATTTCTGTCAAATCAAAATTAAAGGAAGGAGAAAATTATAGTAAGAAGGTGTTGCATATTGAAAACTATTAGAAAAGTAAAGCTATTGTCCTGTCTCTATGTTTAGCTTGTGGGAGATATTAGGGAATTGTGAAGTAACAATGTATCATACTCCTCCACATAAATCAAACATTTCTGATACAGGATACTTAGAGGTAAAAAAGGACTGTGGTGCTGGTATAGATTGGAACAGAGAACAAAAATAGTGTGAATTCTATAACATTTGATCAAGTTGCATTAATAGATCCTCAAATACATTAAATAAGTATGTACTAACTTGATATTAATGATATTTTCCAAGTAAGCATCTCATTCTTTCTTTAAGTTATACATATATTTCTATATCTAATTGTATATCTAATTTTAATTTAAAACTTGATGTTAAAGGGTTGGAAAAATTGTATAGTAGTTAAGGGTACTTGTTCATGCAGAAAACTGGGCTTTCTTTCCCAGTACCTACATGGTGAATCATAACTCATTAACTCAAGTTCCAGGGGACCCAACGCCATCTTCAGAACTCTGAGGGCACAGCCAAGCATGTGGTGAACATACATGCATGTAGGCAGAACAGTCATTCAATACATATAAAACAAAATATATTAAAAGCTATAAGAGATGAAAGGTAACTATGAAATTAATATTTCCTATTAATACAAATGTTGGATTAGAAGGCTCAGGTCAATACATAAAACTGTTTTAGATAAGTAAGCTTAGTATATTTTAATTAACTTTATATTTAATAGTAATTTGGGTCTTGAAACATGATTTAGAGGATATAATCTTCAAATTGGATAAAAATTAGAAAGTTATTGGTGAGCAAGTTTATAATTTATACATTTTTCTCATGGGGAAATAATTAAAGACTATTCAATGGTTTTCAATAGCTCATTCCCTTTCAGGGAATGCTTGAAACAAGAACAGAATATGTAGCCATGGAAAATTCTGTGAGTATAGCTTTCCCATTAAATCAGATGCCATGGTTTCTGAAAATTGAAAAAAAAATTCTATTTTATAAGTAAGCTTTTGCATTCCTATTCACAAAAGGTAAGGAAGTCAGCTTCTAACTTACATAATTAGAACAACCTGTCAAGTTTACAGACTTGTCTTCCCTTGTTGCTTGGGTTTTTATTTATTTACTTATTTGTTTGTTTATATATTTATTGTGTTGTTAAAGGAAGGGTTGGTAAGCAGTATTATATACATTTATCACCTTTTTATTCATTTTCATTTTCTGCAAACATGTATTTTTCTCATTTATTTTATGAGCTGCTTGACACAATATACTTTTCTGTATCATTTATTTTTATTGAATTGCAATCTACATTAGCAAAGGCATCTTATTGTAAAGAAACAATGTTTCCAATTAATTACAAAAGAATACAAGAAATGCAGAGCCTAAAATTTTCTCATTAAACATTTCAGATTGAGAATCTAGATCATGATGCAAATTTTAGGGGATATTGATTACCCTCTGCCACTACAAACAAAATAGCACTACATATCATCTTTTGTTTTTGAAAGTCTTATTCATATGTGTGTTTAAAGGTGAAGATTATTTTTATAACACTACAAAAGGATACTTGCATTAGTCCACTACCCTATCCAACATAACATATTTCTAGATAAAAGCTCCCAATGGATCTTAGCATCCTATGAAATATCAACTTCAAAATCAAAGTGGTACCCTGTGGCAGAGACTGTATGCCCCTTAAGCAACAACCTTCCACTTTTCCTCTGCACTCAGATACACTCTTTATACCATGTGTTAGGTCACTTAAATGTTGTCATGTAGCCGAGTTCTGGTTAATGAAATATTCAGTGAAAGAAAAGTTACATTTAATACATTTAATATTTAAGATTTGGTTCCTAGAAATTTACTATCTTTGATCATCAATGACCGTGCTTATTCACTGGCTGTAAAGGAACATAATCAATAACTGGAATGGATCTAATAATTTATTTTATGGAATATTATAGAATCACAGAAAGTATAAAGAATTAGCAATTGCATAAGCATATCAAGAATGCTGATCATCTCTCATCTGCTAACGGTAGCCATATCTACATTTTCCCATCAAAACCCTGTATTCATAATGGCTGGTGTCTATAGTAAGTTGAACCAGAATCAGATAATACAACCTCAGAGGCAATCTTACTTTGTTTCTCTAAAACACACAGAAAAATAATTGAAAGCTAGCAAATCCAATATATAAGGTTATGCTGAGCCAATTAAAGTGTCACATATAATGGAGAAAAAAAGAATGAAATCTCATGTAGAATAAAATTTGAAATGAAAGTATATGTGCAGAGATGCAGTAGTTATGCAGCCAAACAAAGAGAATGATGTGGTTTTATCTTTCATTAGGATTGTTTATACACATTGTATTTTCTTCATTGTGAAATAATAGTATCTTAAAAATATTCTTTAATGTTCACTTAGCTTTAAATAATTTTTATTCTTAGTTGCCATAAAATACTAAGATAACAGTAATTTTTATGTTGGAAAAATATAGAGAGAATATTGTATATATATATTAATTCACACACACATACAGAATATGTATGTAAATATAGTAATATATGGGACATGGGACTTGTAGTATATATACAAATCTACATATATGATCCTACCTCATTTGTCAACCAAACCACACATAGCCTCATATTTTCACTCCAAAGGTATCTGATTCAGATGTTAGCATGGAAATCTTTATAGTAATTTTCTTCTGTTGATTGAATTTGTCATCAATTTTCTTCATGGTCATCTGTGTTCTTTGTATTTTTTTGATGTTTACTTTTTTATTTTTTTTATTTTTTATTTATTGAGAAAAGGAAAAAAAAGTATC
>NC_022026.1:5321588-5334082 GCF_000317375.1 Microtus ochrogaster | reverse complement strand
GAGAGAGAGAGAGAGAGAGAGAGAGAGAGAGAGAGAGAGAGAGAGAGATACATTTGCAAACAGGGTTGTGTAATTTGTTTGGTGCTTTAGCACTCAGGCCTCATGTGTTATATATCTAATGAAAGAAGTCAGCAACAATACTCAATAATCTTCCTTCTTCTGCATTCCCAGAGTACAGACCAATTAGACTACCAAATGTGCACATAGCCAATGTATCAAAATATACTTCTTTTACTTAAGACTCTCACAAAGAAATGAGAATCGTGACAAGCTAATTGGAGATAAAATTGTATAAGGAGCTGTCATTGTATTAAAAGGAAACCTTGGGGGAGGTTCAGGACTAAATGCATGTGGTTAGATGGTTTCCAATGTGAGTCACACTATAGATTAGAGACTAAATCCTACAACATTAGCCTTGCAAAAAGAGAAAAAAGGGAAGAACCTGAAGAGAGCTTGTGTATAGAGTGCACAGATTATTATCTGACTCAAACTACTGACAAAAGGATGGGAAAAATGATGGAACAGTATTTTTTGAGTGAGGTTGGAAGTGTTTTCAACTGTGGAATAATTTGGTGATAGGAAGGACCATATGGAGACATTTTATGTTGTCATAATTCGGGGGGGGATGTTTCTTGTTACTGACATGCAGTGGGAGAGGTTATTAAATATCCTATACTGGGCAGTTGTCTCTTCATGATGTACACACCAATTAATTGTTCACCTTGAAATGTCAATGATATTGTTGAGATAACACGATCTAAAACTATTCATTTGATTGGGACATACAGTTTGAATTATCACTATCTTTATGAGAGGGGATTGGGTACTCTTGAAAAATATTCAGGGAAATGTCAAGCATTCATGATTTTATCTTCCCTGCAAATCTCACAGTTTATTACAGCTTGAGGCTGTTTTCACATGCTATTGCTTCATTGTCTAAGCAAATGTCCCTAACTTTAGGGCCAGAGAACATATACAAGCTTATACAACTCATTCATATTTACCTTAAATATTTATTCTTGCTGACCAAACAAGGAAATCTTTGTAAGATATGGAAAGTAAAAGACATTTGCTACTTCAATTTTTAAAAAAAAATGCTTTTCAAATTGTAGCTTTCATGAGGTTGTCACAAAGCACAAATCCAAATCTCTGACTGCTGATTAAAACATGTAGAATAAACAATAATCACATCAATTGAAACAACATTAACTTCCCTCACAATTTGAAAACCCCAGAAACAGTCAAATGGGGATCTTTGCTGTGATTTAAAGCTCAATAAGTCCAATTCCCCTAGAGCACAGGAGAATTTTTGAAAAATCATGCCTTTCCTCTGCAATTGTCTGTCCTTGCTATGTGGATTTTAGAACGTAAAGAGAAACATTTGTTCAAATTAACCACTCCAGTGCAGCACAGGGACACAAATGAGAGAAGGTCAACTTCAAGAGTACAGTGACTCCACGAACGGCTATGACCTATATGATAAACAGAATGAAAAGCCTGTATTTTCTCTATGCATCATTGTCAAAACTTGGAAAAAAACTCCCACCAAAGATTGATAAGATACAACATAAAAATGGCTGGTTGGGACCTGAATCTGACTCTGACAGCATGAAATACTATTCTATTTACTTTACAATTAGAAAATTAAAGTATGAGGAAAGACATTGAAATGCTACTTTTTTCAATTCATGGTGACCCTGGGCTATATGACATTCAATCAGCCTAAAATAGAAACAGAGCCACGTGGTGGTGGCTCACACCTTTAATCCCAGCACTAGGGAGGTGGAGACAGGAAACGATATGGCTGGGCAGAGAGAGGAATATAAGACAAGAGACAGGAGCTCAGGATTCAGTCTAAGGTTTTGTAGAGATGGCATTCAGTCTGAGGACTTGTAGGGACAGGATTGTTCATGTAGTCTGAGGATTTAGTAGAGGTTAAGAAGTAGTGGCTGGCTGCTTTGCTTCTCTGGTCCTTTTCAGTTTTCACCCTCTTTAGTATCTGCTCTGGGTTTTTATTACTAAAACGAATGGGAATTTGTTCTACACTAATTAAGCTTCTAAACACGGGCCTATGTGAGACAAAATTTCTATATAAAGTTGTTTTAAATCGTATGTCCATGAAAATTTTGCATTTTAAAACACAGTCACACACAGATATACACACAAACAGAGATGCAGAGACAGAGACAGAGAGATACACAGAGAATATTTTAAATTTATCAAACAAAGTTTTACAGATCATTCATGTATCGGTGAGATCATCTTTTAAGCTAGCTTTACAATGACCTAGGACTGCTTCTTTAAGTATACTTGTTGGCATCACCACTCCCGCCTGACAGATAGGGACATGTAGCATCTTCATAATTTCCTCTTACGTATTAGATATTCTGAAGGTATCTCAGTAATCAAACTTAAATTTATTTCTCATATGTGGGAATCTCACATAGAATTACCAAGCTTGCAATTACTTATAATTCAACTTAAATTATCAGAAAGCTTAAATTATCAGAATTCTTTCAGTGGAGAAGCAAGTCCCTGGAAGATAAGCCACAGAATGACAGAAATTGCAAACCTAAATGATCTTAAATATTTAGCCTCATTCCCTCATTTGACAGTTGGAGAAAATGAGGTTGTGCTGAAGAAAGAGATGTCATCAATGTCATATACTTATTTAGTGGCAGAGCTGGAATTGGGTTCAAGATTTCTAACTCTGAATCTTGTGCTTCTTCAGTACTCACAGGAGACCATTAAAATTCGCAACTAATATCCATGAGCCACTAGATATTTTATCCACTCTACAATATCTTTTCTGTTTAGAGCACTATATAATAGAAACTCATGTCTAAACTGACAATCGTGAGATCCCTGTGAAAGATTAAATTATTATCATTTGGATTAAAAGGAAAGTGGATTTATATTTAAGAATGGTTTTCAACAAGAATGACAATTTTTTGAAAAGTTTTATTTAACCTTAAGCTAATCAGCAAATCCAATTACCCAGAACCCTTCTATTTTCTGAGCATTTAGCTTCATCAAGATTTTATATGAATAGACTAAAATCTAGGTTATGTTTTTAGGAAGGGAAGATTAACTGAACCATAAGACAATTCACCAGTAGACAAAAGGAGATAGTTTGAAGCTTTCCACATAGCAGAACCATTGTCATATGCAGAGATTAGTGTGCTGGTTCTGTATACTTGAATTCTAGTTCCAGTTCTTATTCTGACTGCCATAAGATCCGTTAAAATTTCACAAAGCCCTGTTACTTTCATGTAAATTGAGACTGCTTCTTATCATATTCACCTTCCAGGTTTGTACAGTCTGAGATAACAAATTAAGTGAAAGTATTTTCAATAGCCAAAATCTATTGACACATATGTGCTTGCATGCCTATAGGTGCACACACGAAACACACACACACATTTATACATATATCCAATACATTATCTAAAAGACAAGGTTTTGACTTTGTTAAAAAAAAAATACTTAGCTGTTGAAAGGTAACCAGGAATGTGTTGCTGCAAAGTTACCTGGTTCTTGACATAATTCACTATAGTAAATGACAAAATTTGAAAGATTGGACTGTCATGTATGAAAGACAATTATTTTAATTGAATTCTGGAGAAACAGAAGATTGTGAATATTTTATGCCAAAAGAAATTAAATTTTCTAAGGAGGCTAATATCATGTTGTAGTTGATAATTCCATAGATGAATCAGAAGCAGCTATAAGTTAGCAGCTGCTTTATCAATGTAAGCCCTGAGGTGTACATATGTCACTATTGAGTACTTTTGTCAGTTATGTGGGACTGCCTAGAGTTCTGTGTATGTATGTCAGATGGAGGAAAGAAATATGACTTATAATCATGACTTGGCAAGGTAGCTGCTTGCCTTTGGGAATATATGATTTAAGTTTGACAGCCGACTTTAAGGGTGGGGAGATTATAATACCACCTTCTGCTATGCTACTGACAAAAGCAACATTTTGTAGATGGGCAATGTAGGGAGTCTCAAACTGTGTCATTACCACAGTGGACGATCTGGAGGCTCAGAAGCTGAACTATTGTGTGGGATCATGCTGTTTCCTTTAGCATCACTTGGTCTTACCTGTAGTTTTCCATATTCTCACTCTCTGGCCTATATGTTCATTTCTGCCTCTCAATAATATCATTATCTTTACTAGTAAATAACTTATGGAATGTAATTCTCCTTTAGTTCCATTTTCAATGTATATAAATGATTTACCTTGATTTAGCTTCTTTTCAACCTACCATCTTACTTAATTTGTCTGTTGCCTCCATAATCTTATGTCCCTACTACTTCAAAACCAAAATTGTGCTGGTTCATCCTCACCATTTCACTAAACTGGCTGCTTAATACTCTTAAGAGAGAGAATCAAAGGTCTCTTCTCATCCAGATTTTATTAGACTCATCTCTAGCGTCTGAAAATTATAATTACCTCTGCCTTGAAAAAAATTTCCTTACTGCTTTGTGCTCTTAGATTATTACTTTTCAATAATTTTGTCCTTTTCTGTAGAGACCTATACCCAGATTCTCATCATTTAGATTTTCATTCTTGCATTAATCTATTTTAAATTGTCCAAGACTTCATGTATCATTCACAGAAATTCATCATTAAGCCTATCAGTGAAACTCTTAATTACCCATATCTCTCATGGGTGAGCTCTAGAATCAAACCGTCACCATATTTTGCTTGCTTGCTTTCTGAGACTTTGTTGTAGTTTCTTTGGTTGTTATTGCTTGGGCTCTTGAAATGAGACGGAGATGTTCTTACTCTATATAGCTCATAGTAACTTGGAACTAACTAATTACATAAAGTTGGCCTCAACACATGGAAATCCTCCATCAATTCCTGAGTTCAGAAATTACAGTATATACTACAATGCCTCGCCCAGAAATATTTAGGTTTGAACTAGATTAATTACATTCTACCTAGTGACCTAGTGGAATATTGTTAAGATTTTCTAACCATTGGTATTAAAACCACAAATTAAAATAAATATGATAAAATAAGCATTCAGAAAATGATAGAAAAGGTGTTTGAGATATGGCTTAGTGAGAAAAGCAATTGCTATACTAGCCTGTGTATCGTAGTTCAAGACCAAGAACCCGACATAACAATGATGACCATTACAGCAAGTTTGAAGGTGAAGACCAGAAAATCCCTGGAACGTGGAAGGCCAGCTAGCTTGGCATATGCACAAGCAAACAATAAAATAATATGGTTTCAACAAAGGTGGAAAGTGAAGACCCAAACCTGTGATTGATCTCTGACATCCACATGTATGCACAATTAAGTATATACACTTGAATAAGGAATACACATGTACACACAGAGAGACTGAAGATAAGAAAGAGATGGTATAGACCCTTTTCCCTCTCCTTCTAGACCTAGATTAATATTTTCAATTATTAACTAAAGAATGAAAAATTCAAAAATATTCTTTAAAAGTATCCTAAAATTTTGAGAATAAAACTGTTCGGTTTCAACCAACATCTCTTCCTTATTTTGGATATATTTTATTGTTTACTTTCACTTATTCTATTTTTCCATGTACCCTCCAAAAATATGGTGTGTGGATTGAGTCAGGTTCTAACTATGCAATTTTTGGTGGCCTGAAACTTAGCTCACAGAGATCTACCTGTCTCTGCCCCTCAAGTGCTGGGATTAGAGGTATGTGCCACTACTCCCACAAAATGCTATAAAAACACAGATAAAGAATTTTTATATGAAAGTTGAGGTAAGAAAATTGATATGGTCTGAATGTGTTAATCCCTTTATAATTTGTGTTTTGTATTCAAATGTCTAATGTGTTGGGAATAAAGGGTGTGATATTTGGACAATTTTTGGGTCAAGAATAGCATTTGTGCCCTTACAAAAGAGAGTCAGGAGAACCTGATAGCACACTGCTACCATGAAAGGACATAACAGCATATGCCATCTATGAAGGCCACACCATCACCAGACACTACTTACTTGTGCCTTAATCCTAGATCTCCAAAGCTCCACAATTATGAGTAATGCATTCTGGCTTTTTACAAATTAACCAGTATAAGTGCTTTTCTTAACTGTTTGAAAGAGGCAGGTGTGAACACCAGTAAAGGAAAACAAAGTTAAAATATTTCTTCTTCCAGATCACATCCATTTAGTTCACAAGTCCTGTATTATTATTTGTCTCTCTATGAGAAAAACTGTATTTTCAACAAGAATATAAGATCATTGAAGGTAGGGTTTTCTTTTATTTTTTTTCTTTGTTGCCACCAGAGTCACACTAGAATAGTGCTGTGACATGGTAGACAAACAATAATTATCTGATGAAATTGTTGAAAGGCATCTATACTGCATTTCATCCATCATAGTATTTATAATGAACTGTTGTTTTTCGTTTAAAGTACTTTTGTTATGCACATTCTTATACCCTCACATCAAAGTGTTTTTTAATAGAATGGGGAAGCAGATGTTACTGTTTATTTGCATATCTGTTTGCCAAAGGGGGCAATTCTTTTTGAGCTTTCTGGCTCTTAAATGAAATACGGAGTATCAAGCTTTCACAGTTCTTGCAGAGATGGTTCAAAGATCTGACGACTAAACCCGATTTTATCTTTTGCTCTTAGAGGACAAACACTTTTGTGTTGTGGAATTAATAAAGAACCAGCTGGTTTCTCCCAATGGGTGAGGTTGAGTGCAATGTCTTTGATAAATACAGAGACACAAACACATACATTTATGTACACACACACACACACACACACACAGAGAGAGAGAGAGAGAGAGAGAGAGAGAGAGAGAGAAATAAACCTCTGCAGAAAAATGGGTCCAAAGGAAAATTAGTTTCTAGCAATTCAAATATATTTTGTACTTTCAATAAAATACATCAGACATGTGTCTAGTAGCTTGACATGACAATGAAAATATTTATTATGATAATCAATTGAGTTTGGAGTGGAAATTTGTTAAAGGCTATTTCTCTTTTGCTCAAAATCCTGTATTTCTGGGTTAAATAATGAATTTGGTAGGAAAGTATGATGATATATGGTTAAGGAAGGCAAAAAGTCGGAGTGACTTCTCTACATTCTAATTTTGGGTTGTTTTGCTCAGATATTACATCAATCAGTTCATTTTCCATTCCCTAAAACACCTGTTTGCATTCACACTTGGATTTCTAAATAAATCTCCATATAAAATTGGATTTCTTCTCATCTCAGAAAAAATTTCCTTTCCTTATAACATATAACAAATTATGTTTACTTATGGTTTTGAGATGAACCTGAGAATGTTTTATTAAAAAGCATACTTACAAATACTATCACAAAAATACACACACAAAAAAAAATCACAGAAGTGCTACAGATTGTTGTGACAGTGAACTCCTATGTGTTGTTTTATATTACTAAAGCTTTGTTTCCAACATCTAAAGAACATATTGTGAATACAAAATTATCTTTATTTAAATTTATTCTATATTTATCATTTATTATAGTCTGAAAAGATTGGTTAATTCCTGTTTTTGTGTAGTAAATAGGATTCATAGGTCCTAGATTAGTTCTCAGAAGTATTTTCTTGTCTTAAAATGAATCTTTAAATCTGTGGCTGAAGATAGATTTGGCTAAACCCAGTGCTGTTCAAGGATTAAAGCATGAGGTATTGCTGAATTTAAGCAGTGTATATGTACATTTCAAGCTTTTTTTTTTCTTTAGTCATTATTGGAGGAAAAAATTATTCCTGTAAATCTATTTTTCTATTGCAAATATTCTAAGGGGAAAAAGCTTTTTTTTTTTTCTTTTTCGAGACAGGGTTTCTCTGTGGCTTTGGAGCCTGTCCTGGAACTAGCTCTGTAGACCAGGCTGGTCTCGAACTCACGGAGATCCACCTGCCTCTGCCTCCCGAGTGCTGGGATTAAAAGCGTGCGCCACCATTGCCCAGCCTAAGGGGAAAAAGCTACTTCTAAATCTTAGGTAGATTTTAGTACTACTGTAAAATACAGAAATATAATTACTGATAGATAGCTTATTTTTATGAGTTAATATGTAAAAGGTATTATTTCATAGATATTCATAATACTGCCATCACCATTAATGAACATTTCTTTCAAATGTTTCTTATTTCCCCAAGACAGACACTAGGTCTAAAAGTATAGCAAGCATCAGTCATACGGATTTCATTTCTCCTTTTAGTCTTTGCCAGTCAGTGTCTTGTGCACCAATTGTTTTTGTTCTTTTAAAAAATAACCCTGTACAGGCTACTTAAGTGTCCTATGGGCCCAAAGCCAATAAAGGCAGTTTGTATCATACCAAGGAACAACCATCTGTCAGCATATGATAAAAATAAAGGGATAGACTTTTCCACTATCCTTCTGACTCGTTCACATAATTCTGGTTCACTTTTGCTAGCTGATGTGGCCATTCTTTTCTTAAATGCACGCTCTCCCTAGCATTGGAAAAATTAACAACAAATATCTAAGTAGGAATTATTTTGGTGAATGAACAAAGTTGGTATATATCACAATCATTTGAAATAGATAAATTACATTTCCAAGAACAGGCCAAACAAACTTCAGGCGTCTTGATCTAGTACTTGACTAAATATTCTAGTGAGTAAAAGACTATATACTCCAAGTTAGAAGATTGACTTGAGAGACACAAAAGAACATAGTTAAGAGAAACAATAATACTGAAAATTTTCCTTAAAGGAGAAGCTGCATAAACAGTTTGAGAAACCGAAGGAAATGTCCCAGTCCTTTGAAGGCTGTGGGTAGCTTTTTGATGTCTCTACAGAAATAAGGACTGATTGATCAGATATTAAAATCTGGTGGGCTACATATACTCAAAGAATGTGTGAACAGGATTGATCAACATACAGAAAGGAAAGCAAAAAGGGGGTATTTTGAAAAACTAGAGAAAAGTAGAAGCAGAGTGAAAATCACATATGGATTCTAAAATAAGCCTTGTCATAGTTGATGTGTGTGCTAGAAACCTATTTTTAATATGAGAAAACTGAGGTTTAAAATTCCACAATGTGCCCTCAGCCTACTACGAAAAAGTGAAATTCAACACCAGATCTAGTGGTTCTACAATCTACTCTTGAAGGCTTTTATCAGAATGGCAAAGTGTCAAAGCCATATGATGACACTGATATGGAGGTTAATTTGACAGGACGTAAATAGGCTGTGTACAAAAGAAACGAATCAACAAAGAATCTGTAGTCTACAGAATACTTATATATTGACACCATGATAAAGAAAGAAACTACAGCAGGGACTTCAGCCTAAAATTTCTTTCTTGTTCATAGCTTAAAAGGCATATTTTTGGGGTTCCATAATATTTACCTTTTAACAGTATCAGAAGGAACACATTTTCCTACAACACTGACACCTTGGCCAAAAAGGTCCAAATGGTTAGGAAGGGGAAGGTTTAATGATGGAGGAAGGTCATTGGTAATAAACAAACTGCCTTGGCCCATTTGATAGGCCATCCTTTAGGTGGGTGGAGTAAGCAGAACAGAATGCTGGGAGGAAGTGAGGTAAGACGCCTCAGACAGACTCCATAGCTCTCCTCTCTGGGGCAGATGCGATGAAGCTCCGACCCAGGATGGACTTAGGCTAGAATCTTCCTGGTAAGAGCACCTTACACACATTATTAGAAATGGGCTAGTCCAGGTGCGAGAGTTAGCTGAGAAGAGGCTAGATATAATGGGCCAAACAGTGTTTGAAAGAATACAGTTTCTGTGTAATTATTTCGGGTGTAAAGCTAGTTGGGTGGCGGGACACAGCCCCACCGTTCCTACTACAACAGTTTAAGGATAACTTAAATAGATGACTGATGAATGTACAGGTGTATGAGTGTGATGATTTCTTCTAGAATGCCTTTTCCTCCAGTTTTCACCAAAATCTTGTGATATAACACAATTTTATGTTTTTTTTCCTCACAGAAGCTTCCATTTTTTTTTCTATCTACCACGTTGCTTCCTCAGCATCGCTATTCCCACATTGGTTAGGTCTGCTTCTTCCAAGTATGTTGGCTTTGGGATTACATAGATATAACTATTTATTATGGAGTTGTTATTCATTTTGTTTTATCGTCACTACCACAGAAAGGAAGCAATGCATAGTCAAACATGTAGATACTGAACCTATATCTTGGAATAAAAACGTTACATAGACTGTTAGTTCCTACCTCTGTGGTGTTTATTAATTTCTTGATTTCTCAATTGGGGATAATATACTAAAGGTACCCCAAATACGGGTATTCATATAAGTATTAAAGCAGTGCATGCATAAGGATCAAGAACAGTACACATGTAACAGTGCTACATTTTTTCGCTAATATTGTTGTGGCTAATACTAGAAGATAAGGTTCTAGAATATAGGGATCCTTGGAGTAGTCACAGAGAACCAGGATCAGTAAGTGTTTAGTGAATACTCTGCAAGACATGCTCAGTAAGCCATAGACTCAGAGATATATGTGGATAGTTGACGTTTTAGAACAGATTGAAGCCAATGTGGCTTTCTGAAATGTAGTGACTCTGAACTTTTATCCTTGTTATCTTATTCCTGCCAGGATCTTAAACTGAATTGAAAATGGTAATATTTATTTGATACTTTCTATGTTCTTGGTTCTGAGCAGATATTTTACATACATATTTTCATTCGGGTCTTAAGACAAACCCACAAGGTGAGGCCTGTGATTTCTCCATGTATCATTTAGAGAAACTGAAGCTGTTGAGTTTCGTAATATATCTACGTCTGTGACAACATCTGTGTCTTAGTCTTGGATGTTGAATCACATATGCCTAAATACATCATAAAGTGTCTTTGATTTTGGTAATGTGCCCATTCTTTGGTTTAAAAAGATAGGTCATCTATAGATATAGTACTGTCACTACCAATGGATGGGCTAGAAGAGGAGGTAAAAGGGTTGATAGCCAAGAAAGGAAAAGTTCATGGTAGGATACAAATCAGAGTATAGTGATTAGTTAGGGTATTATTTCTCTGAATGACAGAAGGCATGTAGTAATCCTAAAGTTGTTCTGGAGATTGATGACAAGATAGTCTCACTAGGTCTCATAGGTTTGTGTCATAAAAACACAAAAAAGGAGTATGGCTCTAAGGATTGGAATACAGTGATGTTAGCATATATTTTATGCAAAAGCATGCCAGGAAAGGCAGTACAATAACATATGCATTTACTTGGGGTAGATTATGAGTGTAAGGAGGGAAACATTTTTAATTGGATGAAGAAAGAAATTGAAAAGGAATAAGAAGGAGAATTTGTCCTTGTGTTATTATTATTGGTGCTATTATTACTACTATTTATCAAATACTTCCTCGGTTCATGGCTGCTCTAAGAATATTGAAAATTTAATTTACTTAATTATCACAACACCCTCATGAACCTCATAAATAGGTTTTACTATCACCCTTATTGTACAGATGATAAGCCTGAAACATGGTGTTGATGAATAACATATACAAGGGCACATACCTTATATCTAGTGGATCAGAACATCTACAATGAGCCATTTGTCCAGATGAATAAAAATATGCCTGTTAACTTTCAATACCAACAGAGAAATGCCATAAGAGAAAAGTACAGTGAACAGAAGTAATTATAATTCTATGGTCACATATTAGTTGTATTATTTACCTAAACACAAATATATAGCAAACTCAACTTGTCTTCTTGGAGACTGCACATCCCAGAAGGTAGGAAAAATGAAATATAGTGAATCAACTAAAATACGGAGAAATTTTGGATTATAGATGATAGCAAGCTTTTGTGAAAGAAATTATTTTATCTTGGAGTTAATATGCATATTATAAAGCAAAAATCCTAGGCTTTAGGAAAACAGTTCTTTAAAGTGCAGTAGGTAGGGTTTCATATCCTAAGACTCTTTAAATTGGAGATTTGTTACTGATAGGAACCTGTGTGTCTCCATTTTCAACCTGTGAAGGACATGTACCTAAATAAGGGCATGAGAACAAAAGATACAAAGTTATAAGAATGTATAATTAAAGTAATGTCAAGAATGCTCTTGTCCAAACTGCGTCTGAGACTCAAGAAAATACTAAGGATTTTAGCAAAGGTTGATTTTAAAAATATGTGTAAAGTAAGAAGAACAAAGAGAAAGAGATATACAATTGTTATCAGAGTGAAAAGTTAGGGAATCTTTTCTTGGTTTCTAGTACTCTTTGCAAAAAAATACCTATGCACTATATATGGCAAACAAACATCAAGAAATATATATTAAAGTGTAAGTTGGGCAAAGGTTCATTAAAAGTATGTGAGCCTGGCAAGACAGCTCAGTTAATAATGTGCTTGCTACATATCTTAATTAAGGGAGCCATCTTAGGGTTGGGAAGAGACTTGGACCTAGAGGGGTTTCCAGGTGCCCAAGGCGATGTCCCCAGTTAGTTCCTGGGGCAGCTGAGGATAGGGAACCTGAAATGATCCTATCCTATAGCCATACTGATGAAT
>NC_022026.1:5319064-5320088 GCF_000317375.1 Microtus ochrogaster | reverse complement strand
TAAACAACCCTTTATTATACTCAATTCTGAGCTAGTATGGGATTTCTTTTTAGCATCAGTCTTCATTTGGAGCCTCATGTTGGATGCCATTTTGTTGTAGGGAGGCTGCTTGTTGGTTCCTGGCTGTTCAGCCCCATAATAACCACACAGAAACTGTATCAATTAAATCACTGCTTGGCCCATTAGTTGTAGTTTCTTACTGGCTAACTCTTACATATTAATTTAACCTATTTCAATTAACCTGTTTATTGCCACAAGGCTGTGGCTTATCGGGTATAGTTTCGTTTGTCTCCAGCAGGGCTACAACATGGCTTCTCCTGACTCTGCCTTCTTTCTCCCAGTATTCAGTTTAGTTTCCTCCACCTAGCTCTGTTCTTTTGCCTTATCACAGGCCAAGACAGTTTATTTAATAACCAATGGTATTCACAGCATATAGAGGGGAATCCCGCATCACAGCTCTGGATACAAGATGTCACAGTATATCTATTACCCTTTACTGGAGCCTATATGGAGGAAATAAGAATGGTATGGGTTGATGGGAAAAAAATGAGAAGCAAAGATCTTCCTTTCTGGGAGCATATGAAAATAACAGGCCCCTAGTATAAAACCAAGGAACAGAAAAATGTTGTAATCGGCCAGTTAAATGCTTATTATGAGATATTTTGTAAAGCTTGCATTTTAGAAAACAACGAAATTATTCTATATGTAAGTTGGTTAAGGTAAAAATAATTTCAGACTGTCTAACATATTTTAACCATGTGAACAGCCAGCATAGACACAAGCTGTAAAAATAGAAGGTCCTATACTTTGAAAGACCCTGAGAAACTTGTAACTTCCTGATTTGACAGATGCTGTCCAAAGATGCTGTTTCAGATAAGACTGTCTGCTTTGTACTTTGCTTTTTACCCTGGACATTTAATGGGGAAGTAAAAAAGAACTAGGACTCTGATGCTTGCCAACTGACTTATGTAGTCAATATGATAGAAAGAAAAAGAATCTTTCTGGCTGAAAGAGAGAGGGGGAG
>NC_022026.1:5293055-5318954 GCF_000317375.1 Microtus ochrogaster | reverse complement strand
GCCGAACCCTCATATGTACATTTGTCCCTATTTTCCCCTGCCAATCCACACCTCCTTTTTGGTACCTGAACCTCACTGAAGCTGGACATTGGCATTTGAGTGTTCTAAATATGTTAATATTCTATCCCAGAGGAGAGATAATTTCTGTGAATTGTATTCTATGGCCATTCCAGAGACTGTGGCATAGAAGAAAGGTGGCAGAAAACTAGAGATAGTAAACATAAATTTAAGTTTTGAAAACGGACAGGGCACAGTAAAAATCATCATGAGATTAAGGTAGAGCAAACCATTAAAATAAGTTTGAGCATTTAGTAACAAAAGTAAGATTAGAAACTATGAGAAGAAAGTATAAAGCACCTAAAAGAATTCATGTTAGGCAAATGCTTCTTTATTTGAGCAGTTATTAGATTGATAGATCAGAAAAAAATGTAGGCACACTGTATCAATCAGCAAGCCATCTGACAATATCCCATGCATGATATGGCTCTAAATAAGATGCAGAAATGTGGGTTGTATGTTAGTACTACTGTGCTGTCTGATAGCAGAACTAGCCTTGCAGAGAGGTTTTCAGTGGTATGCCAGAGATCTCTGACCATATTCTGGCTCTATATACATTTTATCAGTGACTTATATAAAAATGACAATGAATATCTCACCATCTTGCAGATTTATATTAGCATGACAGCAAAATATCTACTTTGCGTGGTAGAATTAGGATTCTGTTACAACTTCGTATTCTATCAGGATGAAATCAAATTATGACAGTTCAAGGGTCTAAATCTAGTCTAGCAATGCCACACTTTTCAAATGTATAATTTAAGAGGTTTCAATTATAGAGTATATAAAATATGGCCTAGCCTTAGACTTTATTAAAAAAGACTTAGAGCCATAGTTACTAGTGTTGTTAACATGTATCAACAGTGTCATATATCCATCAAACTTGCTGACATTGGAGTAGAACGTATCGGCCAAAATCATAGTAAAATAAGGGAGATAAATGATTGTTGGCCATAGCATATATCCCTGGATATGTGAGTCTAGGTGACTGTTAAGAATCCCATATAAGGGGCATCCGGTAGGCTCCCAGGTCTTTCCCTACCAAGCAGTCTTAGGAGGAATTATGAGAAAGACTGTCAAATGCCAGGTTGGTGTCCAAAAATTTTTAATCTTTTAACCACATAGATTTCTTCTTGGCCCTGGACTCAGTGGAATGAGAGAATGACTGGTAGGGTTTGCTTAAAAGCTTAAACTGTAGTACATACGAGATGAAGTAGGATAATCAAATTCCCCTTTACAGGCTTTCGAACCTAGTGCCAAAATGAAATGAAGCAGTTAGCAAAGGTGTAAGCAGATACTGTGGTAGACAAAAGAATGGAGTAACAACATATAACATTTCCCTGTCTTTTAACGCTCAAAATCTATGTCTATAAACTTTGACTTTTCTTTGGGTCTTGACTAGAGTTTCTTGAGTTTTCAGGGACTAAGATCAGTTGAAAATGTGTGCTTTTCAGGGAAACCTGATGAATCTCTGCAACTTGAAGCCAAAGGAGCTGATAAGACTTGAGCTACAGTGAGCTTTAGACTACATGCCTAGAGCAGTTTGGGCAAAGTGGGGTGTGCTTTAAAGAAAGTTATCAAGAATGGAGGTTGAAATCCAGAAATGTGAGGAATATGGGCAGTAATTGGGGAATCACTTAGCTTAACATATCATAGTCATAAATAATGAGAAGTGACAGAGGGGTCTTTATTTGCTGAGCCTCTAAACTTAGGGGATAATTAAGGGCATAATAGAAGTAGCAGATTTGGGTTCAATAGGAATCTTCAAGCAGTTGTTTGAGGTAGAATAAAATATTTCAGTTATTAGTCGATTTCCTTACTGGAGATATATAAAAAGACACAGGTGACCACTTAGTAGAGATAATAATGTCACCTTTCAATGTGCAAAGTTTTTCACAATGCACAAGGCACTTTATATTATACTAGTTTGTTCTTTTTAACACATAAGCATGATAGGCAGTTTTGGGAACATCCTTGGGATGGAAGACAGGACCTAAGTGCTTGCTCCTATGTCTGGAAGACATTTTGTACTTAATTTTACAAATGAGGAAGCTAAGGCTCTAAGAGGTCCTATTATTTAGTTTGTGCATAAGTTACTATGCACTCATTCTTACTTTTTATTGACTAAGTATGAAATAGATATTTTTCAAGGATACATTTGAAAAGTTCTAGTTAATCAGGCCAATAAGGCTTGTAGGTATTTTCAATTTGATTTTTCTGATGCTGAATATATTTTCAAATGGGCTAAAAAGGCTCTCTCCGCAGTCTCACAGGAAAACTTATGTTTGTCTCTACATCGTAGGAAGCTGAGACCAATTAATACATTCCTTGCACAGATACAGAAGGTCCGTGGGTGCAATTTGTACAAACATGCCTAGATGTACATTTCAAATAAGAATAGTTTTCTCTAAATTTGCCTGAGCCTATCTCCATCCTCCTTCCAGATTTCCTGTTATTTGTCTTCCTAGAAGAAGGGACTGTGTTTGCATGACAGAACAGCTAGTTATCCACACTGTTTCCTTAGCCCCACAGACTAGTCAAAAGAAAAATGAGGGAGTAACCTCTCTTTCAAAACTATGAATATTTACATTTTTCTTCAATTTCTTTAATTTATTATTTTTATTTTAGGTTTATGAGTGTTTTACCTTACACGTATGTCTATGTACTATGTGCATGTCTGGTGCCCAGTGAGAGCAAAAGATGGTGTCAGATCTCCAGGGGCTAGAGTTAGATGATTGTGGGAAGTCATGTAGGTGTTAGGAGTTAAACTGAGGTCTACTAGAAGAATAGCCTGGAAGATTAGCTCTTAAATGTTCAGCTATCACTCCTGCCCCTGTAGATTTCCATTATTCATTGCTTCTCTCATTTTATAGACTTCCTCCCTCCAATTACAATAAAAGAAGAAGAAGAACAAGAGGTAGGGGGATAAGGAAAGGAATGGGGATGGAATAAAGGACTGATTTTTTATCAAAATACATTATATGCCTGTATGAAATTTTCAATAAAAAAGAACAATGCACAAACCTTATCATTAGTACTATTCTGAATGTGCTGTCTTCACCACAGATCCTGACTGCTATTGTTGCATGTCCCATTGGAAGGGATCAGAAAAAAAGGGGGCTTACAAACCTTTTTAATCCAGTATATGATGAATGATACAGTTTTCTGGATTTGGGCCACAGCACTTTCAGTGGAAGTAGTGATACTCGCTGATGCCCTCTAATTTAATATGCTACTAGAAAGGAAAGCCTCATAATGTGAGTTTATTAGTCACCCCTTTCAGTTACGATTCTCAGAGGATATTGGGATACAAGTTCATGCCAGACATTGTTTATTGACTGATATATTCTGAACATTGTTTATATAAATTTGTCTTTCTAAAATGATTAAGACATAGAGAAGTCAGCAGGAACTCCTGGAATTTGACAACAGAGTGCTCTTTCTGCTTTACTAGTTTATGTTTTGGTATGTTAACAGAAAGTAACATTTGGGTGGTGATGAAGATTGAATTCAGGGTCTTCTGAACTCCAGGCAAGTGCTCCATCCCTGAGATTTACTACCATCTCAATAAACTGTAATTTTAAAAGAAAGGATGATGGGAAATAGTGAGTAATTTCTCAATTAATCCTATCTAGTTCTGATTATTTCATAGTCTAAGGACCTAGAATGGTAGAGAAATAGAACTTTATTCACAATAAAAACTTATGTAGTGAATTCAGAAACCCAAATGTGTGACATGACAGAAAAACAGTCCTTCAAAATATCATGCTACTTGAATACAATTTTCAAGGTACATATGCAGTTTCCCTTCATAAGGCAAATCTTTTCTGAAGTATTAGAAGGTACTTTCCTTTTCAAGTGATTTTATAATAAATAACATGGCAATGGCCACTATTCCTCCAACTGTTTTCTCTCCTTCCTCCCTCCCTTCCTTCCCTCTCTCTTCTCTCTTCTCTCCCTCCCTCTCTCCTCTCTCCTCTCTCCTTTCTTGAAACACAACACAATTGATTTTCATATTGAGGCTATAGTGACAACTCAGATCATTGCTTCCTTTTATTTTTGGCCGTATCTGAAAATGAGGTATTTATATATATGTTATTTCATGTTGACTCATGCATGTGCTTTGGTCCATGTCTGTGAGTGTGCCTGAATCACTGTTTTCCTGTCTGCCTGGGATGAGATCTGCCCTTTTACTGATGCACCTGATTGTGTATAGTGGTCCGTATTTGTGTTTTTCCGCAGACAACCATGGTGAAAGGAGTTCCTACGATTAGGAACTGTCAATATTCAAGTTTAGTGTCATCAGTAATAGCTTAAGTACCTGGTCTCCAGCGGTATGTTGCTGTTCAAGACCCAGCTGTTATGCAGATGAACTGAATCCTGTGTGCTGGTTGGAGGAGCAGGAGCAGCTGGGCTTGGCTGACTGCGGGTAGTCATTGATCTTCTTTGAAGAGAGTCCACTGTGGGAGGCGGCTTCCTGGCACAGGTGCAGGCATGTGGAGGAGGTGGTGGTGGTGGGAGGGGTCTGAAGGTGAACTGGTTGTGTGGGCTGCTTTGCATGTCTAAAAGGGAGAGAAGAAAAAAAAGCAAATAAAGACTTACTCTCCTACTTTGAGAACACAGCATGACAGACTTACTAGGATTTCAGATAGTATAACCTGTGAGGAGGGGGGAAGGAATTTGAAGTTCAGTCTATCTGTAAAAAAAAAAGTCACTTAACTTACAAAAGCTCGTGCAGCAAGCTTATGAAATGTAAACCATTCACAGTTGCATTTACATGTAAATTCTTCAAGAATATACCAGTAAAAGTAATGAATCCGCCTCACACAATTTGTCATAGTTTTTGCTACTGAACAAATAAATCATCAATGAGATATAAGACTACAGAACAGAAGTGAGCTGATTTCCATCAGTTGCAAAATAACATCTCACTTCAGAAAATACCAGTGAGAGGCACAAATTCGTTGCGAGGAAAATCATTCAGCACTTCAAATAAAAATATAAGGCCACCTTCTGACTTACCTCAGGAACGGATGCTAGCGTGCCTACACAGAAGTAAATCCATACTTCAGAAAAATAGCTCACAAGTGTGTAACTCAACTGCATGAAACTAATCTCTACACCAGATCAACACCACAGAGTGCTGCTTGTAAAAGGCAGGCTAAGAGGACATTGTTCTGGTTACTCTAAGTATTTCCACAGCCATGCAGAGCAAAGTCTGCACACCTTGCCTTTTTTCACATCATTTTAGGAGTCCTGCCAAGTTAACAGTAGGTTAGACAACAGTGGGGAAACTTTTTCCTGCTTGTTTGCACAGGGGGCAAATAGGGACAGCAGTCCTCACACTCCCGATGTTGTTTTGTTGGGTCTTTTTCCACTGCTGTACTCTCAGGCACATATCAAAACAGTTAGTTAGGATCTGGCCCAGGAGAAATACCCCAATTAAGGCTCTTTGAAAAGAAATCACTATTGTTGCAGATAGCCACCTCTCTTCCACAGGAGAAGCATAATAGGCATCAAGTGATTGCTTGTAACACCAGCACGTTCTGGATAAACTTTGTAGACGGCGTGGCTTTGTACCACTTCCCCGATGACAGAGTTGGAAAGCAGAAAAATGCCAGAGGCTTTCAGTGTCTAACAGAGGGCTCAGCTGGTGTGTTCTGAGGCCCACTTTGCAGTTAATGATCAGAGGGAAAAATTACTTCTTTCAGTCTTTTCATTTCAGACATGAATTTTAAAGACACTGGCTTGCTTTTCAAAAAAAAACAAAAAAACAAAAAAATAAAAACCCACCAAAAAACATGACATTACTATCTCAGGAGCAAAGACCATGATAAATTATTGGCTGGATTTTTCTAGTACAGGTGGCTTCCCCTTTAAATAAACTCAATTTATAAAAGTATGAAAGACAAAAGACAGATTTTGTACAAAAGACAGATATGGTAAGGAATGGTAATTATTTTATTTACAGATTCTATTAGGTGTTCAGCTATCCTTATATATTTAAAACACTCTGTTAATTTCCTAAATCACCCCTGTACTCCATGTTTAGCCCAAATCCAATAACCCCTAAAATGTCATCAGTAGTATTTAACATTTCATTAATCTTTTTAAATTTTGTATTCATACTCACATAGACAGAAATATGTTTTGCATTGTTTGAACCCAAGAATGCATAAAGTTCTAAGACACAAAAGACCATTTGACAGATGGGAAATTTGTTTAGGAACCAAAGCAAACTGATAGTTTCACCATGAATAGAACTCGCATATGACTCTGCCAGTGCCTTAGTACAAATAATAAAATTTTCTCCTTCTGATTCTCACGCACAGAATCTTCTGACTTTTCTCAATTTTCACCCATGTTTATGTGTCTGCTTCCTCTTAAACTAATGTAAATTCTAAAACACAGAATGGAAAGTAAAAGAGCATAGAATTTGGAAGAATGGCAAACTTGGCTTGGGGTTCAATTTCTTTCATTCTGAAACTTGATCCATTCACTTATAATATGGATATTACATTTAATATAATATCCCTTTTGTCTAATTTGACTAGTAAAAATGGTGATGAAAATATGCTGATGCGTATTTAAATGTGACTGTTTTTTCTAATTTTTACATTTACTGTTCTTAATATAAGTTTAGCCTTTGAGGTTTCTAACGTGGCATTCATTTGATGGACCATGTGTTTTGTCTTTTCTATTATAATAAAAAATACATTTCTTAGTGAATTACTATGGGATAGTGCTTTTGTATACTGTAAAGATTTGTCACTCATATTTGTTTATAAAAAGCTGATTGGCCAGTACCCAGGCAGGAAGTATAGGCAGGGAAAACAGACTAAGGGAATTCTGAGAAGAGGAAAGGTAGAGGGCCACTCACCAGCCAGACACATAGGAAACAAGTTGAGAATGCCATAATGAGAAAGGTACCAAACCACATGGCTAAAAATAGACAAGAATTATGGGTTAATTTAAGTTGTAGGAGCTAGTTAATAATAATCCTGAGCTAATAAGCCAACCAGTTTATAATTAATATATGCATCTGTGTGTTTCATAGGAACTGAATGACTGCTAGATTGGATGTGACAGAACTTCGGACCACAAATGTAGCCCAAATGTTTGACAAGAATTTTGACATAAAGCCTGAGAAAGCTTAAAATAAAAGGGATTCTAGACAGACAAGAACAGAGTCAAGTGCAGATTCTTGGTAACTGTCTTTTCTTCAGTAGACTCTGATTGCTAAAGGTAAGTAGAGGCATGGCTACATTAAGAGAGCTTCCTCACTCAGCTTTACCACAAAAAAAACTTGCAGCTCTTTTAAGAGGTTCTGCCACAAAGCAATTAAATGGTGTTTATAAGCAGCAGCTGGCATCAGGCATTTTGGTTGTGGCATAGATCTAGAAACTCTGCAGAGTTGTGGAAATAAATATGGCTTCTGCCACCATGAAGCTAGACTCTCAAAGCTAAGGAATGGGGTGGAGCCAACTGCCAAAGCTGCAGCTTCAATCCTAGCCATTTTGCTTAACAGATTAAAGATTCATGTGGTCAGAAAAACATAGAGATGTACAATAAAGACAGATTCAGAGAAAACCTCTTAATGATTTACAGTGTGATTTAAAATATACATAGACTTGGGAAAGAACTTAGAAAAGAAATAGAGTACTCAGGCATGGTGATGCATGTCTTTATTCCCAGTACTTGGGAGACAGAGGCAGGCAGATCTGTGTGAGTTAAAGGTCAGACTGTTCTACAGAGTATTTCCTTGAGTGTTTTCTTTGGGTATCATTCTGATGCATCTACTGAATATCTAGTTGATTGTTCATAGATAGACATGTTTCCTCCTTGAAAGTATTTTTTTAGGACTCTGGGGAAGAACAATACTATCTGAAAGGAGGCATTTTAAATAATGCTCCCACAATATGTCAATAGTAATATTGACACGGCACAGGTTTGGCATCCAAAATTACCTGTAGGAAAGTATTTAATGATGTAAAGAAAAGAGAAGTCATGGTGGTTTTCCATAGTCAGAGAAAGATCTATTTTAGCTCTGATGTGGGAATTCCCTCTGTATGCTATGATTACCATTAATGAATAAAGAACTGCTTTGAGCCCACAGCAGAGTAGGGCAGGGTGGACCAGAGTTAGGTGGAGAGTACTAGACTGAATGCTGGGAGAAAAAAGGGAGGAGTCAGAGAGAAGCCATGGAGCCACCAGAGAGAGACACTGGGAACATTACCCAGTAAGCCACAGACACATGGTGATATACAGATTAATTGAAATGGGTTAAATTAATATAAGAGTTAGCCAACAAGAAGCTAGAACTAATGGGTCAAGCCGTGATTTAATTAATACAATTTCTGTGTGATTATTTCGGGGATGAGCAGCCAGAACGAACAAGTGGCTTCCTCCTACAGAGCTCATGACTAGAACACCTCCAAACAGACACATGATATCCACTAGCCTATAACACAGCTATCTATTTTTTTAAAAGTTATTCAAAATTAAGCTATCATCCAGTAGTATTGTTAAAAGGAAAATCACTCATAATCATTTAGTTTTATTGTTTACAGAATTTCCTTCAAATGCTTGTAAATAGCATATTATGAATAGTGATGAAACCATTTTTAATTAAAAATGCAATATTGATATAATACTTCTGCTGAAGGTAGAATTGCAAAGTAAATCACCTTTAAAATATATGTATATGTTGATACATGTCTATACACTTACAATTAAATATGCATTTTCAGTGATATACATATGTACATTAATCAATTTTACTGTTTATTTTTATTCTAGTATTTCATATGCAAAGACTTTTTAGTGTTAATATTTTTAAATGTTTTCACAGTATTGAAATGTTGTTCTTAGTAGACTATATGCAAGCCTTAACCCTTAAGAAATGCAAATGATCTCAGATTTGTTCGTCTTCTTTTTCTTTTACCTCAGGAAAAAGACAGGGAATGCATTTGTTCCCTCCAAATGAAGTAATTTAATCCTTGGGCTCTGTGAAATGGGATTTCCCAACATTAAACAGTAATGAAAAATACATTAGTGTTCAGTGTCATGAGCGCTAGAGCACTAATTCCAGCAGCTTTGGAGTCTCATGCACTCACTTTCAAATGCTTTTGGTAGTCCAGTGTTCAAGAAAAAGATGCAAAATGGGTGGGGGGTGGGGAGATGGTTACGCAAATATCAATATCCAGACATAGTTCTAAAGCTTTTCTGAAAGTTAAGTAAGTTTTTGGATGGCAAGGTCTAATTCACATAATATACTTAGAAATGAACCAATTTCAGTTCTAAGGTCCCAAAATAACTTATTAAAATAATCTCTCAGTGGGGAAATTTCTTCAAACTGTAGATCTAAGGTATTTTTAGTTGTGGCAGAGTTGTTGGTAGGAGTATATGCTGTAAAAGCAGCACTTTTTCTCCAAAAGGTAAGTGAGAAAGAAGGCAGCATGCATCTTCCCCTACCCATTTTGCAGACAATGTTTAATATGAATCATTGCTAGATAAAACTTTCAGCAGAAATTACAGTATGTCTACTTGGATGTATTGTTTCTCACATTTCATTAACATATGCAGTGAGTTCTGCTACAAGGTATTATATTCATTTCTAAAATTCTTGATACTATGAAAATTACATATGTGAGAAAATATGAAAAACTATGTTGGAGAATGTGATGGATAGTGACAATTATTAGCTTGACAAGTTCTAGAATTGTGGAAAAGACAAGCCAGTGGATAACTGTACGGAGTTATCTTCATTAGTTATTAAGTGAAGAACCACCCCAACTGTAGGTGGCACCATTTCCTAGACTGAGACTATGGATTTAATGAAAAGGTAGAAGGGAGTTGTGCTAAATTATACATTTTTCTATAATTCCTGTCAGTAGAAGCAACGTGCCAAGCCACTTTCTACTTGTACTGCTATGCCTTCCTTGTCATGTTAAGAGTCTGTATCCTCGGACCTATAAGACAGAATAATCCCTTCCTAAGTTGTATCTGTCCTGTATTTTGTCATGTTAAACAGAAGAACTAGTACTCAGTGCAATACCCCCCTAAGAGAAAAATTAGTGACATATTAAAGAAGGTGCTTAGTAAGAGTGGTAGTATAGTTTTTAAATCATTTATTTATTTTTATTTTATGTGCAGTGGTGTTTTGCCAGCATGTATGTCTGTATGAAGGTGTCAGATCTTGAGTAGCTGATATGTGGACGCTGGGCATTCAACCAGGTCCTCATGAAGAACAGTCATTTCTCTCTACCTTTTTATACATTCAAATACACAATGCCAAACAAAGTGTGACATTTTGCTTTCAAAAATATTTGAAATCTGCTTTTGAAAATGGGCATTGGAAGGTTGTAAAGAATGAGACATTAAAAAATATTAGGAGGATTATTTGACTAGGACAGTATTTCTAATGTCAGGTGTGCATAGACAAAGTTCCTAACACATGGTGAGTTGGTGTGTGTAATCATATGTCCATCTTGTGTACTTTTATGTGATATTCAGCTGTATGCACTATTGTTCATTCATCTAGTGCTTGATACCAAAAGGTGGGAAACAAAAATTTTGTCATACATTTAAACTGTTCTAAAGCCTCCAATAACAAGGGAACAAATTAATATTTTCAAAACAAATGTAACATTATTAACTATACGTGAAAAATAACTTTCTTCTGTTGTTAAAATAAATATTACCAGCATTAAAATTATGCCAACTATATTGCTGCTCTTGAAAAATTTAACCAAAGTAGAAACATGATCATTTTTTTACAATATTTCTATATCAAACTGATCACTCTTTACTTAGTAATACTGTGATAATGATCTCTGATATGTTTTTACCCAAATATATCGTGCTGTGTATGTTGGAAAAGGGGATAGATAAATTCCTATAATTTTAGAGAATGTAGCCGGGCGATGGTGGCGCACGCCTTTAATCCCAGCACTCGGGAGGCAGAGACAGGCGGATCACTGTGAGTTCGAGACCAGCCTGGTCTACAGAGCTAGTTCCAGGACAGGCTCCAAAGCCACAGAGAAACCCTGTCTCGAAAAAACCAAAAAAAAAAATTTAGAGAATGTCACAATGAGTCAGAAACTGTATTTCTATTTCCTGGGCTGAGTCTATGCTTCAAGGGGTAGTTACACAATCTGCAATGCTGAAAAAAATTTATAAAGAATATTGGTTTTTCTTTCAATTCTTTTTGTGATAAAACATGACTCAAAGTGTTATAGTTTAAGCAAACATATTATCTTTTACTAAATGAGTTTTCATACATTTGATTGGGGAAATACTAGTGAATTTCCTTAAGGGTTATTGGCCTATGCTCTAACAAATAGTACTATGCAATGAACAGTGTGTTTAAATTGCCTTTATAAGATCAGATAAAAATACTGAAATTCTGAAACAGGTAGACACCAAAGATTTTGAGTAATGGATTATTGACATGTTCATATTTAAAATCTAACTACCTTGCTAAATTCTATTGAGGCAGTATTGATAAATTCCTATAAATACTGTCATAATGTACATGTGCAAAGAACATCATACCAAGGATTATTGCCATAATCACTTTTGTCAGGTGTCTCAAGACTAATTATAAGGCTATGCTTCTTGGTGTTGCTTTCTGAGCTGTTCTCTTAGGTTGGAAAGGAACTGAAAGGAAATGGACTTCAAGGAAGGGGAGGTTTATTATTAGTATTAACCATTACTACTAATTCCAAACATATATGTCTAATTTATAGGATTAAATCATTTACTTATCACAATGAGTTATTATAACCTGTGAGGAGGTAGTTCATAAATTTGAATGTTAGGGCTATCTATTAACTTCATAGTGATCGCTGATCAACAAGTTAATCTTAAGTATATCTGCCAATGGACACTTGCGGTTTCAAACTTACAATTTACTGTAGGACAATGGCACTGGGTTTTGATCCTACTATATCTACTGGCTTTGTGGGAGCCTAGCCTGTTTGGATGCTCATCTTCCTAGACCTGGATGGAGGGGGGAGGACCTTGGACTTCTCACAGGGCAGGAACCCTGACTGCTCTTTGGACTGGAGAGGGAGGGGGAAAGGAGTGGAGGGAGGGGAAGAGAAATGGGAGGCTGGGAGGAGGCGGAAATTTTTTCAGTTAAAAAAAAGGAAAGAGATTTACCAAAAAACATGCAAACAAGTTAGGAAAATCAAGGGTAATTTAGGAAATTTCTATAAATAGTATTATATACAATATCTTATCTTTTTATGAAAATGCTTGCTACTCTGTCCTTACTGATAAATAGAGTAAACTTGAAAAAAAAACCAATTTACTGGTAGTGGATCAAAGATTGAAAAGATGAAAAATTTGGTTTTTTGAAGGAAAGAGAGTAAACAAGCATAGTTTTATCCCTTCCCCAGATGGAAGAATAATTCTTTAATATAAATGCAACTATAATTTTGTCTTTATAAGTTAATTATTTTTATTTTATGTATATTGGTATCTCTCCTGGATGTACATCTGTGCACCATTTGTGTGCCTGGTGCCTACAGCAAAAAGAAAAGAGTGTCAGATCCTTTGGAACTGAAGTGACAGATGGTTGTGAGCAACCATGTGGCAATAAAAACTAAACATGGGTCCTCTGAAACAGGTCTTATTTGCCAAATTATCTCTCCAGTCCCTGTTGTACCTATAGTTTTTTAATAAAATTAGATTTGCCTGTTTAGTAAACCAATATTTGGGAAAGAAAAATAAAATGTATTTAAGAGCTGACCTATGACATGCCAAAGAGGATGAGGAGAAGTCCAAGAGGCTTTAACTTAACAAATATAAAAAAGTGCACAAAACAACTAAAGAAAGCAACAGACCATGAATTTGAAGAGCAGGTATGGGATGGTTCAGAGAGAGAAAAGAGAAGTGAGAAATATAATTGTATTATAATTTCAAAAATGCTAATATTTATTTATTTGTACGGGCATGTGTATGATGCAGACGCATACAAGATCAGAAAGAGACAGGAGAAAGAAAGAAAGAGAAGAATTCGCAATTGAGCAGATGACTGGAGAGGTGTCACAGAATCTCTCAGGATAGGCTACCAATAAATTACAATGAGTTCAATTCGGTTCTGGATTGGCAAACTCTCCATGCTCCCATAGCCCTCTGACACCATTGTAAAGCATATCTCTTTGAAGACTATGGATGAGCCTTTCATTAAGCAATCAAGTAAGATAATATTCCTTTTCTAATTTTTGTTAGTTAGTTGTGTGGGGGTCTTTGTCAAAGCCGCCAGAAGCGAAGGTCAGTGTTGAAATACCTCCCATTATCTGAAATGATTATGTTGAAACTTGTATTTGTACTCTAGGCTTTCTTATGCTTACCTTCAAAGCAAGAGATCAACCTCCAGAAAGTCTAGTTTCTAAGTCTTAATCAGCTCCTTTCCTGTTGTCTGACAGGCTTAACAAGAAAACGTCAGTGAAAACTCCAAAAAAGCAGCATGTCCACAGTTCAATTTTCCCTGCCTTTGCTGTGTTGTGCACTGGATTGCCTTTACGTAGTGAAATTACCCAATCTTAAGCATAATAGTCAATATTTCTGCCTATAAGTGGCTTGTTAGCTAAGTCAATCAACTCTCCAATTCAGATTAAGAGGAGGAAAGTAGGGACTTTACAAACAAGAAAAAGGAGAGAGCTCTAGTAGTAAATATTATGCTTAAATTACTGAAGCAGTGAAATTACATAATTTTCTTGGTAGTAAAACTATAGAATATATCTTTGCTTATATTTTCAGACTAATTTGAATATTTAAAGATTTATTTTAGTGTGTATGTGTTTGTACTTGTGCATGTGTGTGTGTGCATGTGTGTATGTGGAAATGTGTATATATGGAACAGGGTAAAACATTTCTTCAGATTGAAAGGTGTCTGATGTGGATTTTAAGAGCCACAAGTACACTTTTTGTTTGTTTGTTTGTTTTGTTTTTCATTTCTTTTTACTGTAAAGAAAATATTTCCTAAACATTTCATCAGAATGCTCTCTGGTATGTGACCATCCCAGACCAACAGTAGAAAATACAAATATATGAATAAATTGCCATAACTGGGTTAGACAAACATTGATTCTTTTTTGCCACTAAGCTATCTTTCCCAAGATCAAAGAACCCATCTGATATCTGAATAAAACCAAATTCTAGAAACACACAGGAAGTGAGAGAAGTTTTGCTCACTTAACTTTCTGTACTTGCCAAAGGGCACCCACCATTCTTACTTTCCCTGTGGGAACTCCTAGAAGACTTGGCTGCTGAGCCTTCGCACCATTTCTCCAAACTGGCAATTCTATATGCTTTTTAGACTTTTTCTTTTGTTTTTATTGTAATATTTCTTCCTTCCTTCCTTCTAAGCCTTCCTATTATTTTTCTCTTTCAAATTCATGCCATCCTTTTATTTTAACTGTTGTTACTTGCATATGTATAACTAAATATAATCTGCCCAGTCTACAAAATGTTACTTGTATGTATGCTTTCAGGGCTGACCATTTAGTGTCGGATAACCAGTTGGCGTGCTTTTCCTGGAGAAGACTATTTCTCCAACTCGCAGCACTCCTCAGTTTCCTGTAGTTCTCTGTGTAGGGCTGAAGCCTCTTGGGGTTCCCTTATCTATTTCAGCATGTCCACTGGAGACAAACTATGTGTTCTCATAAGAAATTATCCTTAATGTAAGTAGAATTGTAAAGAACCATGATTTATTGTATAGTTTGGGATCTCAAATGTCTTTGTATATTAACTTATGAGAATAACAATTAAAATAAGTGGTGGAGTGTTCTTAACAGAAATTCTATCATCCAGTATATACCACAAAACATGACACAAATAATTGTCATGTTTTACCTTATGATGACATTGATCCCTTGGATTCTACTTTTAGCTAGTGAAGTACACCATAAAGAAAATATAAAAGTTATCTCTGGGATTCCATCTTACACCTGTAAGAATGGACAAGATGAAAAACACTGGTGGCAAGTTCTGCTGGAGAGGATGTGGGGTAAAGGAAACACTCCTGCATTGCAGGTGGGAGTGCAAACTGGTACAGCCCCTTTGGATGTCAGTATGTCGATTTCTCAAAAAATTAGAAAGCAACCTTACTCAAGACACAGCAATACCACTTTTGGGTATATACCCAAAGTATGCTCAATTGTACCACAAGGACATGTGCTCAACTATGTTCACAGCAGCATTGTTTGTCATAACCAGAACCTGGAAACAACTTAAATATCCTTTTGACCAAAGAATGGATAAGGAAAATGTGGTACCTTTATACAACGAAGTACTATGTTGCAGAAAAAAAAAAAAAACATAAAAACAAGACATCTTGAAATTTGCAGGCAAATGGACAGAGTTAGAAAACATTATATTGAGTGGGGTAACCCAGACCCAGAAAGACAAATATTATATGTACTCATTCATAAGTGGCTTTTAGACACAAAGCAAAGAAAACCATCCTACAATTCACAATCCCAGAGAGCCTAGACGAAAACCCCAAGAGAGACATACATGGATCTAATCTACATGGGAAGTAGAAAAAGACAAGATCTTCTGAGTAAATTCAGAGCATGGTGACCACGGGAGAGGGTTGGAGGGGAGGGAAGAGGAAGGGAAACAGAGAAAAATGACTCAATAAAATAAAATAACAGCAAAAATTATCTCTGGATGTTTGATATTTATTTTACACTGAAGCTAAAGTTACATGTAAGTATATAAGTTATTTTCAATACCCAAGATCATTATTTATTGAAAAGCAATTAATGGAAAGTCCTGGATTACTTGTCAGTGAATCGTTTAATACATTAATAACAGATATTCTAGAATTTTATGGTTTTCATTTTCAGGGCTTCATTTGTATTGCACTGTTATAAATGGTCATCTTATATTTGCTCAAAAAGCAATGCATAAAAATTACTGCACTGTTATTTGTGAAAATGGAATTTAGAACATTAAAGCACAAATCAAGAACTTTGGTTCTACTTTGCCTAACACCAGAGTGTCAAATAAATACTGCAAAGGGAAGAAATGAATTCATGGTGCAGGTGTGTCTGTGGCTCCATCTTACTTTCCCTGTACTCCATTTCTAAACTTTTAAGAAAAACATTTTAAGCTATCATATGTTAATTAATGAGAGCATAGTGTATTAATAGCTGCAGAAAGAAAAACAACATAAGCTATAATAACAAAAAGATGAGCTTCAAGAATATTAACAAAATACAGAGACCAGGGAAGCCTAGAGAAGATTTTATTTTTACACAAACTCCTTAAAAGCTGAAAGCAAATATTCTGGTTATAAATACCATTCCCAATCATCCATGCTTGTCTATTTGGTGAGAGAAGTATTCCTGTACTTTACAGTTATACCTTAAACGCAATTTTAGGGACAAAGGGAACCTGTTAGCAATAGTAAGCAGAGTTGTGTAGAGAAATTCAGGCATGGAATAGGCTTCCATTCTGCATAATTGGAACTTAGGGCACTGTTATAACAATATACATAAGATCTTATTGGAAGGCCTTGCTGCTCAGAGGTCACAGTCTATCATGGCCTGGAAGCATTTTCCAAAGCTCTACAAAGTGGGAACTCCCTCTCCAGTGAGACTTCCTGCTTTCTACCTGCTTTTATCTGGAAAATGTCCCTGGGCCCAGGAGGACTGATCTTCTCGAAACACTGTCTCTATGCCTATAAACCAGATTTATCTTTAGTTGGACCCTTGGCACAGATCCCTGCTAAAGCCTCCCCTACTGAAAAATAACTAAGACTTATACTAGGAGCTTTGATATAGGAGCCTGCTGACACATATGAAGCCTTATGACAAGACCATGCCACTTAATGCAAACTAAGGTTTGACCCTAGGCTCTCCAATCCTATATATTTCCTATACTCTGGAATAAAGATGAGTGGATTCACCAAAGTCTCGGAGAGCTGTCTCCATCATACCCACAAACTTACTGAGCCCTGTTCCTTGTTTCTGTTCTCTATACCTTGTAGACCAACGCAGTCAATTATCCCCAGTAAGAATCAGAGCCACAGATCTGAAAGAATAATTTGCTTCACTGATTAACTGAAACACACACACAGAGACACAGAGACACAGACACACAGACACACACACACACACACACACACACAATCCCCACCCAACGGGCAAGATTATTTTTATTCTGATTCTTGGAAAAATTATTTTATACCAACATTGTGTGATTTCTTGTTAAAAGAGAGACCTGAAATTCACAGATAATTTATGGATTTAAGAAGGATAAATGAGAATAAATTGAAGGAAACACCTCTAATACTGGAATTCTCAGCTACATTTGAATTTGACTTCTTGAGAAGGAAAGGGTTGGATAGGCTAGTGAAGGGACATAGGCAAAATACTGAACTTATAAACCATTTTAATAGCTGATTTTCTTATCCATATGTTCATATAATGATAAAATGATCTTACACACACAGTGGGCTTAATGAAGACTTGTTCACTCCTGTTTCTTCTCTAAAAACTGTGAAAATCATTAGAAAAATTATCCATCATGATCAATTTGGCTTCATCCCAGAGATGCAGGGATGGTTCAACATATGAAAATCTTTCAATGTAATCCACCATATAAACAAACTGAAAAATAAAAACCAAATGATCGTCTCAATAAATGCTGAAAAAATATTTGACAAAATACAACATCCCTTCATGATAAAGGTCTTGGAGAGAGCAGGGATACAAGGAGCATACCTAAACATAATAAAAGCAATATACAGTAAGCCAACAGTCAACATCAAACTAAATGAAGAGAAACTCCTAGCGATCCCACTGAAATCAGGAACAAGACAAGGTTGTCCACTCTCTCCATATCTATTCAATATAGTTCTTGAGGTCCTAGCTAGAGCAATAAGACACCAAAAGGAGATAAAAAGGATAAAAATCAGAAAAGAAGAAATCAAACTCTCACTATTTGCGGATGATATGATAGTGTATATAAGCGACCTCAAAAATTCTACCAAGGAACTTCTATAACTCATAAACACTTTACGTAATGTAGCAGGATACAATAGTAACTCAAAAAAAAATCAGTAGCCCTCCTTTACACAGATGATAAATGGGCTGAGAAAGAAACCAGGGAGACATCACCCTTCACAATAGCCACAAATAGCATAAAATATCTCGGAGTAACTCTAACCAAACAGGAAGACCTGTATAACAAGAACTTTACATCTTTGAAGAAAGAAATCTATCCAGGAAATGGAAAGATCTCCCATGCTCTTGGATAGGTAGAAATGGCAATGTTACCAAAAGCAATCTATAGATTCAGTGCAATGCCCATCAAAATCCCAATAAAAATTTTCACAGATCTCTAAAGAACAATACTCAACTTCATATGGAAAAGCACAAAAACCTCAGGCTAGCCAAAACAATCCTGTACAATAAAGGAACTTCTGGAGGCATCACATTCCCTGACTTCAAACTATACTACAGAGCTACAGTACTGAAAACAGCCTGGTATTGGCATAAAACCAGAAAGAAGGACCAATGAAATCAAATCAAAGACTCAGATATTAATCCGAACACCTATGAATACCTGATTTTTGACAAAGAAGCAAAAAATATCAAATGGAAAAAAGAAAGTATATTTAACAAATGGTGTTGACATAACGGGATATCAACATGTGGAAGAATGAAAATAGACCCATATCTATCACCATGCACAAAACTCAAGTCCAAATGGATCAAAGACATCAACATAAAGCCAACCACACTGAACCTCATAACAGAGAAAGTGGGAAGCAGACGTGAACACACTGGCACAGGAGACCACTTCCTAAAGATAACCCCAGTAGCACAGATACTCAGAGAAACAATTAATAAATGGGATCTCCTGAAACTAAAAAGCTTCTGTAAAGCAAAGGACATGGTCAAGAATACAAAATGACAGACTACAAAATAGGAACATATCTTCACCAACCCCACAAAGAAGTCAAGAAATTGGTCATTAGAAGAAATAATTCAATAAAAATTGGAGAGCAGACCTAAATAGAAAACTCTCAATAAAGGTATCTAAAATGGCTGAAAGACACTTAAGGAAATTCTCAACTTCCTTAGCCATCAGAAAAATGCAAATCATAACAACTAAGAGAATCCAGCTTACACCTGTAAGGATGGCTAAGGTAAAAAATGCTGATGACAACTTCTGCTGGAGAGGATGTGGGATAAAGGGAACAATCTTGCATTGCTGGTGGGAGTGCAAACTGGTACAGCCCCTTTGGATATCAGTATGGTGATTTCTCAGAAAATTAGGTATCAACCTACCTCAGGACCCAGCAATATCATTCTTAGGCATATACCCAAAGGATGCTCAGTCATACTAGAAGTATATTTGTTCAGCTGTACTTATAGCAGCATTTTTGTAATAACAAGAGACTGTAAACAACTTAGATGCCCTTCATCTGAAGAATGAATCAAGAAAATGAGGTACATTTACACAATGAATTACTACTCAGTGATAAAAAAAAATGACATCTTGAAATTTACATGCAAATGGATGGAAGTACAAAAAATATTTCGAGTGAGTCAACCCAGACCCAGAAAGACGAGCATGGTATGTATGTACTCAGTCATACGTGGATACTAGCTGTAAAGCAAAGGTTAACAAGCCTATAGTCCATGACCGCAGAGACGCTAAGCAACAAGGAGAACCCTGAGAGAAACATATATATCCCTGGGAAGGGGAAATAGACAAGATCTCCTGACAAAATTGGGAGCATAGGAGTAGGGGGAGAAGGGAGGGTGGAAGGGGAGGAGGAAAGAAGGGGATGGGGAGCAGAACTTGAGGGAACAGGATAGTCAAGATGGGGAAGGACAGAGACAGAGAGCAAGAAAAGGTATCTTGATTGAAAGAGTCATTATGGAGCTAGCAAGAAACCTGGCACTAGAGAGATTCCCAGGAATCCACAAGGATGACACCAGTTAAGCTTCTAAGCAATAGTGGAGAGGGTGCCCGAACTGGGCTTGCCCTGTAGTCAGATTGATGACTATCTTTAATGTCACCATAGAGCCTTCATCTAGCAATTAATAGAAGCAGAGGCAGAGACCTAGAATGGAACTCTGAAGTAAGCTCCCAAAGTCCAGTCAAAGAGTGGGAGGAGTGAGAATATGAACAAAGAGGTCAAGACCGTGATGGGGATACCCACTGAAACAGCAGGTTTTTTTAAGTTAAAAAAGAATTATGAGAAAAAAAAAGCAACACTTCTGTATAAAGAATAAAGCTCTGATTTCCTACCATGAACTATGCTTATATATGATTTGGTTTTGAATCATTTTTACGTTTATCAGGTCTAACTTCTATTTATATGCAATAGGGTTATAGGTCCTCCATACCAAGGCAAAACCGCAGCTCCTCCCCAACCTGCCTTGGCTTCTCTAGCCAGCCACCAGGCAAATTTCCTACAGGTAGGATGCACCAACAACCCCATCCCATCCATAGGACCCTAAAAGCTACAAGTCCCACTCTGCCCCCAAACCCTCATCCCCCCTCCATGCAACGGAGGAATGCTGAAACACAAGCTGCAATTACACAAAGAGGATCAAGAGAAAGGATCAAAAGTAATTAATTTGTTCAACTTTCAATATTTCAAGTCTGTATTCAACCAAGTTTCTTTTGTCAAAAAAATAGCAATTGTTGTTGTAGAGTGTTTTATGATTTCTGATAACTTATTTGGTTACATTATTCACTTTTTACTAGCTGTTTTAAAAGTGTGTGGACATAATTTGTAACTAAAAAGCCTTTTTTAAACCTTTAATGTCCTTTGATTAATTCTTCCATTATTACAACTTTTCATTTCCTCTTTTCAACAGTTTTAGTGAGAGACTAAATAGAGCTATTTTCTGAGATTTCAACTTGGGGATCTATGAAGTTCTATCACTAAGCCTATCTTATAAGCATGGTTTATGGTGAGCTATGCATTTTTAACTTGTTTTATTTTTCCTTCACTATCCAATTCTTCCCTTCAATTATACTACTGCTCATCTCCACAGACACCCTCCAAATTGACTAGATCTTTATGGCTCTCCAAAGAGATACAATGTTCTAGATGCACATCATCCAGAATACATAAATGTTATCTGATAAATTCTTTTGTAGCGATATCTTACCATATGCAGCTTCGAACTATTTATCAATTGTTTTGAGAATTCACTAACAGAAAGAAAGCTAATGAAGTAATAAGAAAATAGCTCAGTTAGGAGTCGTACTGATATGGATGTTTCTCTAAGTGGATCAAGTGAAAAATGCTCATCAAAATAAGCAAATTAGGGGAAGATAGTAAAGTAATATTCAATGTGTATTGACCAGTTGTAATCTTGGACAGCTCCCACCATTGAGATTAATAGAATGTTTACATACCTTTGAAAAACTGAAGAAAAAAAAAGCTCATCTCAAGGGGAAAAACCCAATTACATGAACATAAGAATAAATGAGAATGTGTTTTGAAGACATTATGAATATATATTATGCTGGTAAAGACACTAGTGGTACTACTATAAATTAATAAAAGTCTTCATAGTTGTGATAGATATAAGTTTCATTCAAGAAAATCTCTTGAGCAAGTTAATTTTCAATATTCATTTCAATATAATTTCAGAAAATAGTCAAGGCAATATTTGTGCTTATTATTTATGACATACTAAGAGGGACACAGCATTAGACACAATGATTTTGTGAAGTACTAAAAGAGAGTTCTAGAGTCTTAACTCAGTGGCTGTACAAAAGCTCCTTCCTGACAGTCCAAATGTGCCTAAACCACAAAGTGATTTAAATTCATGGATGGTCCTGATTACAACCTGGATTTGATTCAACTTTGCTTTTGTGTTTGCTTATTCTTTGGCTGTCAAAAAAACATTGTGGAAAACAGAAATGAAATCAGGATTCAGGTGTGCACGTGGACCCATGTTACTTCCCTCGCCCTTTATAAAGTCAAGCTTTCACTCACACTTTGATGTGGTTTTCCAGCAGCATAAAATAACATAAAATTATGGTATTGATACTGTGTGTACTCTCATCTTCATTGGTGATTGGAAACTGCAGCATAAAACATAATTCTGTTTCTCAGGAAGTCATGTCACTCAAGCTTATTGTTCAACTTCTTGCTCTTCAAATTCTAATTTTGGCAGCATTACAGGACCTTGGATCATCAGAAAACACAATACAGAACCCAAGTATGTCACATTTGTTTCTAATTAAAGGCTTCTATTGGCAAGTTTGATCAAAACCTGCGGCATGGTCTCCTACTGGTTATCAAGTTGCCTACAGATATACAGAGAACAAATTCAAATGTAATTCATTATCGAGCTAATATATATCTTTAAATACAGGATTAAAACCTTAGTAGCATGCTATTATTGCTTATGACCATTAACACAAATTGTGAAAAGTAAAAGAAAACAGAAAGTAACCTAATCAGTTATAGAACATTTGTACGCTGTTGCAGAATGAAGAAATGAGCATATTGGTTTCTATTCTTTGGGGTAAAGCAGATCAACTCTACCACACATTCTTTATTATGACTTTAGAGAAGATTACTTACTTATAGAAGATTGTAATAGCCAGAGGAAATGGATGGCTATAATGAAACAGTGATTTCCAGACATATATTTCCTGGCAGTTGCACATATAAATTCCCTGAAATTGTGATGACGCGCATAAGACCCGAGCAAGTGGAAGCCAGACAAAATCATAACACAGAGTTGGGAAATTGTCATAAAGTTCCACCTCTAGCTGAGTAGTTGTTGATAATTAGTAGCTTCCTGGAGTGGGGTGATAAATTTTCTTTAAAGGTGTGCCTCTAGTACGTAGAAAATGTTGCAGTACATTACTACACATGCAAGAGCATATAGCCAGCCCTAATGGAGCTGGATTTTTTTTAGTGACAATACAAAGATAGGTAGTTACAAAATCAGTGGTGGATCTAGGAGGACTTTGGGCAGGGGAGTGGACATGATCAATATATTATTTATTAAATTCTCAAAGGATTAGTGAAAATGTATATAAAAAGATACATCTTTATATAACTTGAGCTTACTGGGTACACCGTGACATTTCTAAGTGATGCTGTAGTTAGTCATAGACATCAGAATCAGATCAACGTGACTTTTTATAATAACTGTGCCATTTACTATGAGTTTGGCAAAGAGCAAATAAATCTTTCAAATCTCTGTTTTCTCATATGTGAAATTGGGAGAATCCAATGTGTGCCTTTGCAGAACACTTGGAAAGATGTGCAAAGAGTACACGCTATTACTAGATGAGTGATGAATTTCTGAACACCATAAAATTTCTAAAATTCAGGTGCCATCTACCAAGTCCATGAAATATACTTGGTTTCAAGATACTTGGTTATTAACAATTGCTCCATTGTAGTTAAAATTCTTTCTAAAATTTTTACCTTCTCCCTTTCTTCTAATAGTTATACAAAGCTATTATTGAAGTCATGCGCAAATATAGGAATTGCTGATGTCTATCCTTTACATTCCCTCTAAGCACTCTGAATACCCTTTATTGGTGAACTTTTTAAAAAAATTCTCAGCTTCTTTTACTCCAGATAGCGAGTTGTGCTTCATGTTGCTCATCTGAGGGCTCTGGATGTATTATCTTCCATATCTCACATACTTAATAATTTGGAGTATGAATCCTTGTTGAAAGTACCCATTTCAACAATACCTCAAAACTTAGCTATTAGAGCAAAAATGTGAAGAGAGCATTTCCATGAATTCAACATTATTGCTTTGTATTTAGGAGGCGCCTTTCATCTACATCCCTCAAAGACTTCCACAAATATTATCTGATGCTTCATTCACTGGACCGAGCTTCAAGCAGAACTGCTTTTCAAAGAGTTTTCTCAAAGTATAAGAGAGACTCCATGAGGGTGGGAGTTTGGATGTCTGAGCAAAGTGGCAGAATGTTCACAACATCTAAAAGTAGTACATATAAAACGCCACGTAACAAACTATGACTGTGACTTAGAAGTATAATGACCCATAGGCACAGTTTTCATAGTAGTTACATAAGCAGAGAGTTTATCATATTGACATTAAGACTAGTTGCTATATTATGAGCTAATAATGTCTGAGCAGTTTTGTCATCATGTAATAATCTTGCTTCACCATGTATCCAAATAGAATTTTAATACATGGCATATTGATGATATTTTATGTTACATGTAAAAAGCACAGGCATCAGTCAAGCTTATATTTCAAATGTTAAACATAATACTTATTACATGTGGCTAATTTAGCTATAGCTAGCTATTTATTATAGTTAATGTCATAATTCTTAAATCTATTCACTTAGAATTGAAATCCATTTTTCTTACAAAAAAGTCAGTGAAAACTGAAAAACAAACCTGGACATAATGCAGATACCTCTACATCATACTTCCTGCATATAAGGCTCAAGGAACATTGCAGAAGAGAGGCCAGAAATATTGTAAGAGCCATGTGGTGAAACAGTATGCTAGACATTGCATAAACAAGACTAAAACAATATCAATATTAAAGAATATGTTTATGTGGAAATGGGAAAATATCAATGAATCTCAGCCTAGACAAAGAAATACAGGTAACTAATGACTTCTGGGAAAAGGAGAAGTAGGCCCTCTCATAGATGAATCTCTTATTGTTTATCCAATGCAGACTGATTATTCCTGAAACTATAAATACACTGTCTTAGCTGGAGTTTCTATTGCTGTGAAGAGACACCATGATGACAACAACTCTCATAAAGGAGAACATTTAACTGGGGCTGGCTTATAGTTCAGAGGTTTATTCTATTATCATCATGGCAGAAAGCATAGCGACACACAGGCAGACATTGTACTGGAGAAGTAGCTGAGAGTTTTACATCTAGATCAGCAGGCAACAGGAAGAGAGAGTGACAATGGACCTAGTGTGAACATTTGAAACCTCAAGGCCCACTTCCAGTGTGTCATGCTTCCTTCAACAAGTTTCACATCTACTCAAAAAAAAAAAACACACACACAAAAAAAAACAAAAACAAAAACCACAGCTCCTAATAGCACCACTACCTATTACCCTAGGGGAATCATTTTCATTCAAGACACCACACACAAATAACGAAAATGGACTCAGAAGGTAGTATTTATATATCTATGGATAATACACATACATACACACATGTATGTATATAACAATACTAATCAAATAAAATAGGCTATAAGCTTGAGAGTCGGAGGTATAGAAAGGGATTTGAGAGAGGATAGTTGGAAGGGGTAGGTGGAGGAGAAGAAGGGGTTAAAGTAATGTAGTTATATATAAATTAAAGTATATTGATAATTTTAAAAGAAGACTGATATAAATTCACATTCCTTGATGGTTCAGCTTCTACAAATTTTATTGTCTGTTAAAATATATACTTGTAAAAGAAAAAAGAAAAAGTTTCCTCCCTCTGTCTCTATAAAGAGTGCACACTGACATGTGTACTCATGCCTGTCATGGTGCACATGTAGAGGTTGGAGTATAGTAGAGTACATCCTTTGGCAGTCAGTTCTATCATTTAATCCCATGTCCTGGGGATCAAATTCAGGTTCTCAGGGTTGGTGGCACTGGATGTTTTTATTAATTGCTGTCCCCAACTCTTCGTTATTATGAACACTGTGGCTATGGTTATTTTAGGAAGACAAATCATTTAGGGACTGTGTAAAACAGTCTTCTTTCTGTAACCCAGGTGAGAAAAAAATGACAACGAAGATCTTAAATTTTACCAAAGCCTAAAAACACAGCATTAATGTATGATTAATGTATGTATCTATCTATTTATGTGTCT
>NC_022026.1:5271812-5292955 GCF_000317375.1 Microtus ochrogaster | reverse complement strand
ATCTATCTATCTATCTATCTATCTATCTTCAATGGAGAAACTAGTAGCTTCATTTACTATATCTTCATATTATTCATATTTTATTGTTCCTCTAGTCTCATATTATACTTTTTATCCATATAAATATTATGCTATAGAATTAGACTATTTGAAAAATAGCAATTATTAATAGTGTGAACACTATTCTAAGGGATATAAATAATTATCATCTCTTGGAAGACAGAACATTTTACAATTATGGATTGTGTCTATCTTGAGATTTAAAAATAAGAGTCTCAGAGCAGGGAAGAAGCAGCTAGTTCGAGGCCTTTGGTACCTTGGCATTAAACTGGCTTCGTTTTCTGGTACTCAGCCATCTCTCTTGGGCTTCTAAGAAAACCACATTAATTGTGTTTACATTGCACTTGCCATTCATCTTTATTGTAACCAATGGAGATAAAATGTTGACTCTGATTTCAATATGGAGTAACTTAAACTGAAATCTATTAATAGGTTACTTTATTTGTACCACAATTTAATTTGCTCAACAAAAATAATTCATTTTCTCTTTCTGATTTTCTGTAGCAAATGTCCTAAGCTCACTAGTAGCTGTATAATACATGCAATTCATAGCAACTTGAACTTATTTGGAGTGCAGTTTTTATTAGAAGTCAATCCAGAAAGTACCATAAAAGATAATGGCTCAAAGAAGACAGTGAGCCATTTACAACTGTGATGTCTCTTTTCTGCATATGGTTCTGTGAGCATCTAACCATATTTACTAATGGAATATTATGTGGAGAAATAAATTCTTTTTTATGGAGCAATTGCCATTCATGACGTCAATCTTTTGCTATATGGAGAATGCCAAGATAGTTTCAAATAAATATCATCAAAATAAAATAGATCTATTTAAGCTGTTAATCATATGTAGGGATTTTTCTTTCCTAAATGCACTTCAGAGTTAAAACAATTGATAATTATGAGGAGAGATTAGGGGCTTAGTAACTCTACAAATAGTAACAGTGCGTATGTTACTCAGTAAAAGAGCTGTAACAATTGGTCATATTAAATAAGCATATAGCATAATGCTTCATAGATATGCCAACATCTAATGACTAACAGTCTTGTGGATACTAAATCTGGTTTCAAAAATCTGCATAAAGGGGATGTAGATCAACTGACACAATGTTTGCCTAGTATACATAAAGATTTGGGTTTGATCTTCAGCATTATATCAACTGTTTAATTGTGTGTGCCCACAACACCAGCACTCGGGTTGTAGATGCAGGAACAACAAAAGTTCAAGGTTATCCTCAACTACATAGTAAGTTTGGGTCCAGTCTAGGTTACTTCAGGGTGAGTTTAAAATAAGTATATGGACAAAAATGTATATATTATACAATATCATAAGAACCATTAAACAAGTTAAACAAAATGTCATGCTTTGTATGTTAAATATATTTAATTTTATGCTTTCTAATCATACTCTAATAAAAACCCAAATGAAAGAATTATACTGACATGTATATATATAGAAACACTCATGGTATTTAATAAATAAGGAGAGCAAATTAAATATGTATAGAAAGAACAATATGTTATATAATACATTTCTATTTCTATACAATGACATAAGGGTATTATCTGGGCCATGGAGTGAGGTTTTGTGGCCATGAAAATATATCCTTGAATGTGCCTTGCCCATTAAAAAATTAAAATTACATTCTGCAAAAATGTTGTTATAATTTGATATCTGCTGTAAATATATACCTATATTCTTCAAAATAAAACATGTAGATGTAACCAATTTATACAATATTTCTATTTATGAAAAATTTTTTAAAACGTATAATGGACACATATATTCTAGAATACTAAAAATCACAAAAAAGTTTATATAGAAGTCAAATGAGTAGAAATATATGAACAATATTTTTTTTCTGAAATGACTTTTAAATTATTGTTCATCTCATGTGACAAAGGAAAACACTCAACACATAGAAAATTCTTATGTAATGGGATAAATATTTCCAAGGTACATATTTAATGAGGAATTCTAATGCATAACATATTTGGAATGCATACAAATTGTCTTAGTCACTGTTCTATTGCTGTGAGGAGATACCATGACCAAGGAAACTTATAAAAAAGTTGTTTCATTTTGGCCTTGCTTACAGCTTTAGAGTAAGTCCATGATCAGGATAGTGAGGAGCATAGACATTCCACTGGAACAGTAGCTATACAGGTTTGCAGGTTGGACACAGAAATTGAGGGCGGGGGGAGAGAGAGAGACAGAAACAGAGACAGAGATCAGGTCTGCATGGGCTTTTGAAACTTCAAAACCCTTCCATCCTTAGTGACATACCTCCTCTGATAGGGTCATACCCCTTAAGCCTTCTCAAAACAGTTCCAAAAACTAGAGGCGCAGTATTCAAATATATGGGCCAATAGGGGCTATTCTCATTCAAACCATGGGTCAAGTCAATAGTAAAAATGAATAACCTGATAAAGGAATAGATAAAATATGTCGAATAGACATTTTCCCAAAGAAGCTCCTCTACAGATGACCAATATAGATATACGAAAAGGTACTCAATATGGCTCTTCAGGGAAAAGTAAACAAAAACCACCGTGAACTGTCTCTTTTTCCCAGTAAGAGGTGCATTCTAAATATTCAGGAAATAAAAAAAAACATTGAAGAATGCTGTTAGAATATAAACTGGTACAGATGCTATGGAAAACAATATTAAAGTTTCCAAACAATAAAAATGGTTGTTTTATGATCGAGCAATCTCACTTAAGGAAATTTATATAAAGTAGTTGAAAACAGGATTTTTCAAAACATATTTGCACACCCATAGTCATTGTAGCAAAGATATGATGTTATCCCACGTATCCATTCACAAATAAAGGTCTAAACAGAATGTGATATATAGAAACAATGGGATTTTATTTAACCATAAGGGAAATCCTACGATTTGTAATGGCACAGATAGAACTGGAAGGTATTTTACCAAAAGAAATAACTCAGACTCAGAAAGACAAATAGTACTAATAGCAGTTATATAAAGAATTTAAAGTAGTGGAACTTTGTAATAAAAGAATTTGTTAGTTCTGGAACTGGTGGATTGGAAAACAGGTTTGATAAACATGTATAGACAAGATGAAAAGTTCTAGATATCTGTTGCAAAACAGCATAAACACAATTCAAATTACTGCAAGCTTATAATTAGTCCATATCACCCATTTTATGGCACATATATCTTACTACAATAAAAATTTAAAGTTTCATCAGTAGCTGGAATGCTTATTTTACTCCAGGCATTTTTTGATGGCATGAGAGTGAGCATTATTTATTTTCATTGACTGAAGGAAAACATTATATAGGAAATGAGTTATAAATTATGATTACATGGTTATAAACAGGGATTTGATGGCGAACACATGCATTGTGGTATTCTTAATTATTATTAGTTTTAGTGGACATTAAAAGTTTTAATGTATTAAATTGCATACAAATAATATGTGTTCTATTCTTTAATTTGTATAGTGGAAATATAAACAAGCACTAGTTTGTAAATAATTAGAGCAGTTGTTAAGTGACAATAAAACTAAAAATCATAATTTTACTAAATATCCAAAATACAGGGAGCAGGTACAGAACTAGATATTTAAGTAAAATAGATTGATAGATGGATAGATAGATAGATAGATAGATAGATAGATAGATAGATAGATAGATAATCTCAGTTCACATTACTATAACAAAATACCATATACTGCATGGCTTGAATAATAGAACATTATATTCTCACAGTTTGGAGACTGTAGTTTAAACTTCAACATGCGGACATCATTGGTTTCTCGGGAGGGGTTTATTCTTAGCTTGCAGATGGCAGGCCTCTTGTCATGTTCTCCTATGTTGACGGAAGAGTGAGTCTCTTCTCATAAGTGCATTATTCTCCCATGAGGGTGAAATTTATTGGCATTATCTAGACCTAATTATTCCCCTAAACCCTATCTCCAAATACAGTCATATTGGTATTTAGAGTAGCAGGATCATGTTTTCTTTCTAGCTAGGACTTCAACATAAGAATTTGGGTGGGGGGGGAGCATAGCTGAGTGTATAGCAGCAACTAATCAGGACAGCATACTAACATAAGATGTATACTTTCACGACAGGTTTTTAAAATGTGTTTATTTTATGAATAACTTAATTTTACATTATGCATAATAGTTGGGCACAGGAAATTTTTTAAAACTTACTTCTTACTGTACTTTGCATCCCACACTATGTAGGATAATTTATGAGCTAACATGCCTTTAAAAATTGTTATGTACACTTGAAATTAAGATATCTAAATTTGGATATAATTAATCTAGAACAGATCGGATCTCAGACATTCTTAGTAAATGGTTTCTTCAGCATTTAATTACTTTCAGTTCTCTGACAGAGAGAGGTGCAAATATCATTCCGTTTATTTATCATCCCATCATCATTCTCATTATAAGACATGGTAAGTTATTGGTATTATAAAGTTGTGGGTGTAATAAATAAATACATTTAAATACAAGATGAGGAAAAATGAGGCATGGGAAATTTATATTATTCTTCCAAGTTCATGTGGTTAACTAATAGAGGCATTTGAGAGGAGCATGCCTTCCTTTACTCCAACTTTAATGGCTTTCTACCATTATAAAACGTGGTTATCAGCATGTCTTTCAGAGAATACAGCAAATGTTGGAGCTAGAAGAGCAAGATGCATTTATGCTTTCTTTATTAACTTTATACTAAAATTATACAAATACATCTGTTATTAAGTATATTCTTCCATTTTACCTAATAGCTGTTTCTATCTGAGCAATCATCACAAGGAACAGTGAGTGGTCATCAAAAAGGAGGTCAGACAAGTATCATGAAAAAAAGGTAAGTGTATATATGAGAACACGAGCGACTGAAAGAGCATGGCCTAGCAAACAGTGTCAGAGTTCCAAAAGAAAGCCCACAAGGTTTTACCGAAAAGTTTAATGATATACAGAGAAGGGAAATGGACCTCTTGTAAAGGAACAAAGCAACTTGGTGGCTTGAGGAATGAATGACATGTGGATATTAAAAAAGAGAAGCAGAAGTAAACAAAGGGATAAAGACAGAGAACAAAAATGACAGATGATTTAATAATTTTCTGACTCCAAACTGGCTATTTAATTATCCAAGGACGAACTTTTAAACTGGCTATTGTTGGGTTTATTATATACTCAAGTCATAATGTTAAAAGTGAATGTCACATCTCTCAAACAGCCCTAAGAGAAGTCATATAAACAACTGAGCATTCAACATGACCTTAGTTTCAGCACTATTTTTCAGTTGCCAATTTCATTACCTTCGAATTATTGTCTGCTGTTGTGAAATGTTTCCTGCTGTGAATGTACTATAATGCATTGTTTTGAACTAAAAGCAGATTGTTTGCCTTCACTGTAAGCATTCTTAACCCAAGGCTCCTGGAAAAAAAATGTTTAACAGAAAATTATATGCTCATTTTTACTTTTGAACCATTTAGAATTTAATTATGTTTTGAAAAAGAGCATTATTAAATTTACCCTCATACTCTTGCGTATGTCTCCCCGCAACCGTTCCTTCCCAACTGCATGGGATATTTTCTTTAATCGACTGTCTCCCCCTACATACTGCCAATGTGTGCCTGAGTGTGGGGCTGTCTACTGGGGCACATTCAGCATAACAGTGGCCACATTTCTGAAGAACTGACTCTCTCTCCCAGCACCCATCAACTGCCAATGGTGTCCCAGCTAGGAATAGGACTTTAAAGAGTGAAATCCACCCCCTTCCATGCTGAGATTTTGGCTGGCTTGTTATTACATAGATTTCGTGCATAGAGATCCAGCTACTGTGATTCATTTGTACAACAGTTCTCTCATGTCCAGAAGCTTCTTTTTGCTTTAGGTAGTTATTAATACAGAGACATTCAACTAGTGCAGAGAATATGGGACTGGGGAATTTCAGCCCTAAACGTGACATCTATATCACTCCTTTCCCCAAGGCTCAGGGAAAACCATGGAAGAAGGGGAAGAAAGAATGAAAGCCAGAGGTAAGGCCGGGCGGTGGTGGCTCATGCCTTTAATTCCAGCACTCGGGAGGCAGAGGCAGCTGTATCTGAGGGTTCGAGCCCAGGTTGGTCTACAAGAGCTAGTTCCAGGACAGGCTCCAAAGCTACAGACAAGTACTGTCTCGAAAAAAAAACGAAAGAAAACAAAAGAGCCAGAGGTAATGGATGACCACAGTGAGATAACTGGGCTATTAGGTTACATCAAATACTAAATTCTATTATAAACATGCACAAATGAAAGCACATCTGTACAAAAGCTTGACGTCAATGGGAAGGCATGAGATATAAAGGCTTTTGTCTTTCCAGAAGCCTTTGTGTTGTTACCCCTACTGTCATATAATTAATTTGTAAGTACTCATTTTATAAATATTAATATAGGTTTCATGTGAAGGTAGTTCCTCGTTTTTAGACCCATTTCTATGTATGATCAGTACTATTCTAGTAAATGAGTCATCCAATCCAGTACTCAATTCATTTGGCAATGTATCCTTGGTCTGCGATTAAATTGAAATAGTCTTCTTAGATGTGCATCTGTCTCTTTCTGGAGGATATTCAAAAGTATTAAGGTGATACTATTTTGTACCCCAAAGCAGATTGAGATCTTGTTGAATACCATTGTAACTGTCACCTTAGGAACCTCCATTTCCAGGATAATTAGTACAAACTAGTAAGTTTTTGCAGGTATGTATGACAACATATAACTATTATTTGCAAGGCTTGACTAAGTTTTGGCCCAGCAATTATTTAGTAATTTATGGTGCAAGTGTTTATTAATGTGACTTTATCAAAGGTAATCCAATATTTTTATGTTAACATTCCTGACTTCTATAAAGGCATAAGTATTCTTTATAGACAATATATTTTCATGGGAAACTTTTCTGTGCTCCTGGAAAGAGGAACATGGGAAATGAACATGGGCAAGGATAGGGATGGGTTGTACAATTGATAGAGAGATGTAAATCTTCGTCTTGACATTTCAATTTTATAACCAATTAGGTGTCTTTGCAGCTGTGAAGTATAAGGAACACAAAAACATGGGAAAAAATAAGAATCAAAGAAATCTAATGGGCGTTACTGTGCTGAAGTAATGGTGTACAGCACTTTGGTGTTATGCAAGACAGTACCTGGTGACAATTGTTTCCAAGTGCTTATTTCTGAACCTTTTATACATGTGCCTATTTTTGTCCTCCAAATAAGTAGCAAATCTTAAGGGTAGGGAACGTCTTGTGTTATTAATCCATGTATGACCTAATGCCAAGCCTCACTAGATAAGCTTGATGGCTGGGTGAAAGCTGGGCTCTAGTTTCTTCAACTAAATTGAACCAAAGGTCAATGGAATACATTTTTTGAAGAATGCTTTGCTGAAAATAAATGGTTTTTATTAGAAAATGTCAAATTTATTTTAAAGTTCAATTAGAATAATTACATTGAATAAAGCTTTAAAGATTAAAAAGATAGAATTTTATTCATAATTCTATTCTAAGCTTCTGCATGTTTTTTCCTGGCAAACTCCATTGCTTACCATTCAATAGACCATTGGTTATTTCTATCTCTACACCTTCACTTTATATGTATTCCTCATGTCCGAAGATCAATCCTGTCTTTTTCAGTATAAAGTTTCTTAAATCTTGGCACATGCCTTTTATCCAAGCACTCAGGGAGGCAGAGGCAGGTGGATCTCTGTGAGTTTGAGGACAGCCTGGTCTACATAGTGAGTTCAAGGACAGCCAGGGCTACACAGAGAAACCTTGTCTCAAAAAACAAAAAACAAAAACAAACAATAACAAAGTTCTTGCAATCTAAAGGAAAAGTAGATGAAGAGGAAGGAGAATCTACTTAAATGCATTTGTTCAAAAATGACATCATGATAGCTAATATTCTATATCCTAATTTTAAAAAGAAATTAAACATAAGCAGCTATTTCTTATTCTGATCTCCAAGAACACGGTATTTTAGATGTAGCTACTGAAACCATGTGGTACCAGGGAGAGAAGAGATACAGAAAATAAATAGCAGATCCAAACCCAGACCCTGTACCATACAGATACCAGGAAATACAATCTTGTTACTCAAGTTTCTATGATAAGATTCAATTTCACTTTTTGAACACACACACACTTATATTAAATTCTCATCACTTAAGAAAGTTTGAGTAAGACTATGTGCCTGTGAATTCTAATGTAGCTTCTTTTATTAAACCTTTTATTTATGTAGCATGTGTGTGCATACATGTGGGTACCACTGCATGTGTATGGAGGTCAGAAAACAACTTGTGGGAGGCAGTTCAGAGGTCTTCTTCCACAATGTTAATTACAGAACTTGAACTCAGGTCACATGGCTTGGCAGTCTGCATCTTTACCTGCTCAGCCATCTCTCAAGCTCTGTGGCTATGTTTTTATTTTGGACTGTTTTAATTTTGCTAACAGAGGATAACGCTTTGGGGAAGGCACACAGTCAGTACTCAACAAAATTCAGATGGAGAAAACTGGACAACTCCTCCCCCAAATCATGAAATTTAAGCTCAATTTTTTAACAAGGCTAGAGCTGAACACAGGTGCTCCATAACGATGTTTTACTAAACATTGCTTTTTCAAATAAATAGCTTGCCAGCCTTCCTCTTCACTGTTATGGATATCTTTCTATTAGAGCTCTGCAAACGTGTTTATGACATATTTTTGCCAAAGGCTAACTTTAGCAGCAGTGCCATGTATCAAAAAGGATGTGTCATATAAGCAAATTATATAATCTAAAGCCGTGCATTCTTCCCATTATTTTAGCAAGTGTCGTTTTAAAGTGTGGTGATCTGTATCAGACTTTTCTAGGAGGCTGAAAATGTAAACTGTACTTGAATTGATGTCACTGATGTCTTTTATTCAGAATGGGAAGCACTTTGTCAAACTTATTTTCATATATATCTAGTGTGACTAGATACCCTCAAGGAAATTATTTTTCATGAATGAATTTGAAGGATTAAAAGGTTCACCAAAGTCACACAAAATACATAACTATGAAGTATAGTCTCATTTTATGGCTATCACCTCCTTACACTTACATAGTGTTTTATGGTTTGCAAAGCACTTTGAAATATATTATCTCCTTTGTTCCCTATGACAGGAGTCTGTGAGATAGACATGGAGGGCACCATTCCATTTTATATATAAAAACCCAAGAAGTTAACTGACTTTACCAAGGTCACAGAGATATATAGCAAAAAGAAAGCAGGAAAAGATCCAAATTCTTTCTTTCCCTACTGAGGATTTTGAGACAGAGTCTCTTTACATAGCCTTTGCTGTCTTGGAATTCATTTTGTAGACCAAACTGGCCTTGAACTCACAGAGATATGCCTGCCTCTGCCTCCCAAGTATGGATATTAAAGGTCTGTGCCACCACGCAACAGCCTCGTTGCTCAGCTTCTAAACCAGTATTCTTTTGATTTTGAATCTACTCTTTGCCCCCAGCCTTTCTATTTTTAATGTTGTTTCCAGGAGTTCAATTATAATCAATTGATGAGCTATGAAACCAATATTTTTTAAAAAAATAAAAAAGAATAGAATATATTTAATCACAGTCAGTAAAGAAATTAATTGTTCCATGAAACTTTGATTTCAGTTTTATAGAGTATGATTTAAAATCTGTTTTTATTTTTTTGGTTTTTTCGAGACAGGGTTTCTCTGTAGCTTTGGAGCCTGTCCTAGAACTCCCTTTGTAGACCAGACTGGCCTCGAAAAATCTGTTTTTAAATGTGGAATACAGTGAGACAAATAAATGGAAAAACATTGATCTACAACCTATTAATACAACTAATTTATTCAAAAGTTGTGTATCATGGTAAAATTCCTATGCTATTGGTTTTTACTTGAAAGTAATTATGGATAATGAATATGGTATGTTTTGCTTATCCTTAGTTAAACATTAATTTATTAATTATGTTGAGATTTTCTTTGAATATTTTTTATTTTTCCTATTTTTTTGAAATTATAATTACATCATTTTTCTTTATCTTTCCTCCCAAGTACCTCTACTTGCCACCTTTCAAATTCATGGCCTTTTTTTAATGGTTGTGACATGAAGATAACCTGGTAAGTCTGAATAATGTTACTTGTACTGAAATATTTTCAGTTCTGAAAATATACATACTAGTATTGAATAATACACATATTGGTATATTAGAAAGTAAACATTTGGTATTGGATACCTAATTGGTATGTTCTTTCCTGGAGAAGACTATTTCTCCCACTCCTAGCATTTTTTAGGTTCCTATAGTTTTTTTGTGTAAGGTAAAAACTCATGGACTTTTTTCTTTTCATTTTGGTATGTACATTGGAGTAGTTATTCTTGTTCAGTTCATGTTTGGGTGATCATTTGCTGAGACTTTATGGGTGTAGCTTTCGAAACTACTAGGAGACACAGTCTCATACCAAACTCTCTGATCTTCTTATAGTCTTTCCATCACCTCTTCTTCAGTGTTCCCTGAGCCTTCACTGAGGATGTTTTATTGTAGATGCATAAATTGGTATTGGACTCACCAACTGTAATTTCATTAGATTTCAATTTCTATAGTGGCTTTGCCTGTTGTAAATAGAAGTTTCCTTGATGCTAGGTGGTTGAATACTTTTAGGAGTTGTATCTGAATATTTTAACTTAAAAATGAAGATTTAAAAATGGTTGTGATAGTGTTTAGCTATTTCTACATGAAAAATGTGCTAGTTGTACTTTATAAAGAAAACATGCTATAAAATATTTTATTAATTAAATATATTAAGGACAATGTTAAAAACATTGTTTGTACATAAAATATACTTGGATTGACCTATTAGATTCTGATCAAAATAAAAAAGTGCTATTTCTAAAATTCATCAGAAGCTTATTTATTATCTGTGTTTCCAATAAATAATCAAAATTAATTAATTGATTATCATTTTATTAACTATGATGAATAATATAGAAGTTCATTTTCTATGAGAAACAGTTCAAAATCATTGGTAGAGCATATAGTCCCCGACAGCTTCCATTACACCAAAGACTTGCACTTACACATCTCCATTGTACTATCTATACTGCTTTTGCTTTGATGCTCTTGTGACCTACCTTTCTTAGGTAAACTTAAAGTAAGTTTGGAGGGCTGGAGAGATGGCTCAGCGGTTAAGAACACTGCCTGTTTTTCCAAAGATACTGAGTTCAATTCCCAGCAACCACATGGTGGCTCATAACCATCTGTAATGTGATCTCGTGCCTTCTTCTGGCTTGCAGTTATGTGTACAGGCAGAACACTGTATATATAATAAATAAATCTTTAAAAAAGTAAGGAATCACATACAAAAATTACTTTTTTATTATCAGACTGGTCAATAGTCTATTGGTATATTATATATATTTATCAATAATTTGTTGAGAAGATAAATGCACATATTTTTAAATACTGATTTTAAACACATTTTCTTTAGTAACTGTTTGATGTGTTCTTTTCTGTGGCCAAGTTACAGAAATAAAAAATCCGCAATTTCAATTTCTTTCTCTACCTGTTGAACTACATGCCAGTAATGATGGAGAAGTTGAATTTTTCACAGAGCATAAAAAAGCATTTCCTAAAAATCTAATATTTTGATCTTCATGTGCAAAATATCTGAACTAAAGTTGAAAAAATATACTAGAATATTTAAATTTGCATCATCAACAAAAAAGAAAACTGCTACAGAGTAGAAGATATCTATTTGATGAATTCTCTTATTATTTGTAATTGCTCACCACAAGACCGAAAAGTCTGACTGTTAATCACTACTTAGAGACTGCTGCCCACAATCATAACTGGTCTTTTATTTTTTCAGTTTTATATATCTTATAATTAAATGATATATGTCTGTGATATATCTAATAAAGTTGTTTTAAGTCAGTACAAATTCAGAGTTCCACAGTCAAACAATATGCAGAGAGTGAGAGACGCTAGAACTCTCAGCCCTAAAGTGGGGTGTCTCCATCAAATCCCTCCACTCAAGGCTCAGGGAACCCTACAGAAGAGGAGACAGAAAGAGTATAAGAGCCAGGGGGGATGGAGGACACTAGGAATACAAAGCCTACTAAATCAGTCTGATCAGTACAGGTATGAACTCACATAGTCCAAGGCAGAATGCACAGAGTACACATGGATCTGCACCACACAGGGTCCTTGAGCTGAAAGAAATGGACACATGGACCTAACCGAGAAGTTATCCCCAGTTGACAAGCCCTTGTAAATGAAAATTTCGTTTTCTCTATGGAAGTCTCACTGGGAAAACAAACTACTCTTCAGGGCAGAATACAGGCCCAGCAACAGATGGTCAATAAAAAAATCTAAGTGGTATCTTGGGAGGTTCCTTGTCTCATAATATTGTGTCAGGGACTTTTGTTTTCTTCTTTTTTTCTTATTTTTTTTAAATAATCTTTTGTATTTTGTATTTTTACATTTATTTTTATTTATTTACTTTTAAACCTATAGGTCCTTTGCGTATATATAATGGCTTCGGGTTTCCTGTTCGTAGAGGAGTCTTTAGTTTATGAATGAGTGGGTCTCTGCATCTATATCTGATTCTTGTGCCTTTTCTAGGAACTTTTCCTTCCATTTATTGTTTTTTTCAATGTGTTTTATCTTGTTATATTTTATGTTATTATTAGTTTTTGGAAGCCTGTTTGGTGGGAGGGGATGTGGGAAGGAACAGGGAGGTTGTAGAGGGTTGGGAAACTATAATCAGTATATATTTTATGAGGAAAAATTTCAATAAAAGGGGAAAAGTCAGTGCAGTAGGTGATTTATTATTGTTATTTTAAGGTGTAGCATATCATGATATATAGTTTTTGTATTCCCTTTTGTCAAAACTTTATTTGAAGGATTTATAACCCTTTGGAAATTAGTTCTTTGGTTAATAATAGAAACCACACCTCTCTAAACTAAACCATCATTGTAACAAATATAAGGAAATATTTAGAGAAACAAAGTTTGTCATATGATTCTAACCAACAAAATAATTTTAATGAGTGAACATCTATTAAAAGAATCCTCAAGATGCTGTAATTATTATTCATTTTCTAGAATTGTTGCACCATGAAGCTTTATGCTTCTATGGGGACTTTAATGTTTATGTTTTGTGACGGCTGCATTGACTATTAAAAAGCAATTTGGCTGACATTTTAGGTCTTTTGTTGCCAGTTTTAATTGGATTGTTCATCAAGCATCAACTCCCCCGTTAACTGCAAAAATTTGAGGCCAACGTCAGTTTACAGTAACGACTGTTTAATGATTTTATCCTGTCAGTATGCAAGCTTCGTATGGATATGTGCATGATTAGTTTCATATCAAGACCTGTAATTAAATAATTGAAGCCTAAACAGAATGGATATCAAACACCAACACACATTTAATAAAGACTCAGAAGCTTATCAAAATGCTGATTAGCAGTTAAAAGTCAATGCTTTGAGTTCATCTGCTGTTACTATACTTAGAATATTCCAGCACATAATTGTTGAAAGTTTTAGCCCAAGGTTAAAAGATAGGAATTCTTTTTAACATGGTGGTAAGATTGGGTTTTCAAAAGGCAAATTATATCCAAGGTATGCCTAATATCTATCTGTCGGCCTGGTTGAGAAAACTTATTTTAACTATAATTTCAGGGAATAAAATAAGAAAACATATAAATCCTATATGGAGCAAAATTATTATTGTCAATCATCCATAATCTTATTCCTTAAAGCATTTTTCTATATTTACTATTCAATATATAACATACTATACTCTAACATATTTTCTAACTCACAAAGTGCAAGAATAAAGAAGTGCTTTTATTCTAATTTTCTTAAGTTACAACTATTAAAGTCCAGATAGGTATGGTGCCTTATATAAGGTCTCATATATCTAACTAATGAAAGTGTGAAAAAAAATCTAGATTAGGAAATCTCAGTAAGTAAATAATCTCTGTGTAGTAAATCAATGAGTTTCAAACACAATTGTAGGTAGAAAGGCACATATGGCTAAGCTTAATTTTTGTTTTTTCTTTCTATCCATTCAATTCTTCTCCTTGTAGGGAATTAACTCTATTCACTCTTTTTCTACTACTAATAATTCCAGTCAATTTTCATGCAACTGCCAACATAAGAATATTATTTTGTTAAAGTGTTTCCTTAATTTTTGAGATTATAATTATATCATTTCCCTTCCACATTCCTCCCTCTAAATTCTTGATGTATTCCTAATCTTCTCTCTTAAATTCATGAGCTCTTTTTAAAAATTTTGAATATATATATATATATAATCAACAATTATATATATAATATATATATATATAATCACATACACATTTTGCAGCCTCAATTTTTTCAATTTGTGCATCTTGAGATCCTTCTAAATAAGTACAAAGGTATCTTTCTTGCCATTTTCTTCTTTTAATCTGCATAGCAGTGTCTTGCAATGACACTATAGCTTATTTATTCAATGTGTTGTGACATTATCAACAACTCCTTGAAAATGGTTTAGATACGAATATAATTTCACCCTACATATAAATGGATATTCTTATTTGCAAAATAGAAATATTGATATTAATGACAACAAGCTGAAAGCTATGCACAGTATGCATAGCACTCAGGAACAATAAGAAAAAAACAAAGTAAAACCACTTTCTTTCAGATCTCAATTGCCTAAGTAAGGTGTTTCCCAGAGTTCACTAGTATAGACAAATGATATTGTATGTTATTCTTAGAATGTTTACAGTGCAGCAGGCCCGTAGAATTTTTTACTTTTATTTTCTATTCGAAAGTATAAGATTTCAAAATCCATCTTCAGTCCAATAGATCATGCACCTGCTTTCTGTTCATGGTAACCCATATATAACCTGCATTTTAAAACAGTTCCATTTCACATTAGAATGGAAAGCCTGCCTACGCTGCTACAGTATAATGAAAGACATTAGGAAGACAGACCAATTAAGGGGAAAAGCAGATTCTATATTAAATGATGGATCCCAGATTCCCATTTCATGAAACATGTACTCATGTCACATGCCAAATTCCCATTAACTTCAAGAAGGAATTATGCACAGAAGAAATATGCAGGCTGAAGAGGGAAGGATAAATTAGTCCAGAGCAATCCTTAAATGTCAGTTTAGAATGCAGCGAGTACCTTCAATTATGTGTGGGAATGTTGTTCAGATTGGATATTATCTACTCCTCTCTTGTCTCTGACCACACAGTCACAATGAGCAGGGGGCGGAATTGCTTTAATGGAGAAAAGACACGAACCGTTTGAATTGCAAGTGTAACTAAAGAAGAAATACAAATATACGAATCAGAAAAATGTAACCATTTCACAAAAAAAAATAGCTTAAGAAAAGGAAATTGTGCTTTCCATCAACGCAGAAGGAATTTATGCTTCACAAAATCAATAAAAATATTTTAAGATCCTATTGATTTCAGGTTAATTTGGAAGGAGCAAATCTTATTAATTACTGAGTGCAAATAATCTTTGCTATATATTTTACAGTTACTTCCAAGTGTAATTCATGAATGGCAGTACTATACTAATGTTCTACAGAGGCGTTTAGCTCACTGATTTAAAGATACACAATAATTACAAAAATCATTATTGATTTCTGGTAATAGTTGATTCTTCTAAAAAAAAGGTAAACTGAACTCCTTACATTCTTCATAGAGCCATTTCCAGGTGAAAATTCAGAGCACTTTTCATTTTACCCCCACTAAACTGATGATATGTTTTAAAATGTGAGACTTCGTTATGTTAAATTACCTAAAAATCTATCACTTATGTGCCCTCTAAAATGTGATAAAGATTTACAAACCCAGTCTCCAATTCTGAATGTATAATCGGTAGATAACACTTCAAAATTAGCTTAATAGGAAGGTTAAAGGAATATTACAACAAGGAAATGTTCATAATAAAACTAATTATAAAGGGGCTTGTTATAAAATGAGATATGCAATTCTTTATTATTTCTATTAAAATGAGCTTTAAAATCTGTCATGAATGATTTTGACCCAGGTTTTCATGGTATTTGTCACAAGATGGGACCTTATACCTGTGGTAATAAGCTCGCAGTTGGCTTCTTACATTCAGTTTTTACAGGACTCAGGAACTCAAACCTTCTTAAGAAAAGTAAGTCTTTATTGGTGAAATAAAACTTTACAACATACACAACTATCCAAGTGGGTCACCATGGGATTATGTCCTTGCTGTTTTTAGTAGATGATAGAAAACAGGAAGCATTTAGAGCAATTTCCTTGAAACAAGCAATAACCCACACTGAAACTAGAGAAATATGCCTTTCTAGTGCTCTCTCAAACAAGATCTTTGCTCTTCTTCCAGTGAAATCATAGTAAGCTTGGTCAATCATTTTCTAGTATCCCTACCTAGAATGTCTGTGACCTCTTCTGGTTGCTCTGAAAGCAATATAATTTTCTCTGAAGTTAGACACATCGGGATTTACGCTAACATCATGATTTCTTATGTTATAAAGGTAAAGTTTGTTTTTTTTCAATCAAGCTACATAGAAGTTGTATAAAGTAATTAGGCATTTCAGTTCTGTCAATAATGTAATACCAGAAAGCGAAAAGCCCAAACAAAACACAACAATAGAAAGAACTCCACAATATCCAACTTTAATACCATACTCCAAAACACCTAAAAAAGCTGGGTTAATAACAAAGGGATTCATTTTCTAGCTCTTTTCATCTTTATTTTATTTGAAGTGGAGAATAGTGGCATAAGAAATGAAAAGACAAAACCAAAACCCAATAGGCTAAGTAGCCAAACCCACAGTGGTAGGAATTGTAAACTAGAGTTGTATAATCTTTGGTATAAACTATAACTCTCTGGTTAAGAATAAGTGAAAGACATGAGTTTTAAGAGTCATGAGAACAGATATCTAGTCTTTAAAAGGCTGGCAGTTGCAGTGGGGGTATAAGAAGTCCAGGTATATGCACCCTTATTATGCTACACTCAAAAGGGTACTCTAGAAGAAGCTATTCTCTTTTGCACAAGGCAGTGACAAAAAAGATTTTTTGCTGTGAACTTGGCTTTGTCTGAAAATAATTAAAAATATTCCTGAGTATTTATAACCATGGATATATTGAGGGCAGATGTAGAACTGAATTTGTCCTACGCATATATTTTAACTACTGTCAATATGAGAGATTAATATGAAAGTAGCCAGACATCCTGGCCGAGACAAAGGCAAGTGAGGTCACCATCCACAGTTGAAAATTAGATGAGAAAATCCACTTCAAATAAAAGATGAAAAGAGCTACAAAACAAATTCCTACAATTTCAGATAATGTATTCGTTTGGAATTTATAAACTAAATATATTTAAAACAGCAAGAGAAATAATGGAAAACATAAGAACATAACATTATATTAAAATAATTAATAGAATCCTAAAAATAATATAGTATATAAAATGTAATGGAGTTGGAGTTTTCTAGTAGAATTTTTAGGGTCACACACACACACACACACACACACACACACACACACACACACACACACACATATATATGTTTGTACTTTTCCATCAGTTATCTTAGTGCTCTATCTTAAACTTCATGTACTATATTAAATAGATATGGAGAAAGTGGACAGCCTTGTCATGTTTCTATTTTTAGAGGAATTATTTTGAGTTTTTCTTCATTTAATTTGATGCTGGCTGTAGGCTTGATGCACATTGTCTTTATTATGTCTAGGAATGTCTTTTGTATCCCTAATCTCTCCAGGACGTTTATCATGACAGTGTTGGGTTTTGTTGAAGGCTTTTGGCATTTAGTGAGATGAACATTTTCTTCTTTTATTTGAAGTGGATTTTCTCATCTAATTTTCAACTGTGGATGGTGATTTCACTTGCATTTCTCTCGGCCAGGATGTCTGGCTACTTTCATATTTATGTCTCATATTGACAGTAGTTAAAATATATGCGTGGGACAAATTCAGTCCTACACCTGTCCTTAATATATCCATGGTTATAAATACTCAGGAATATTTTTAATTATTTTCTGATCTGACAAAGCCAAGTTCACAGCAAACAACCTTTTTTTGTCACTGCCTTGTTTTCTTTCAGTTTATTGATGTGGTGGACTACATTTATTGATTTTTGTATGTTGAATGATACCTGCATCTCTGGGAGAAAGCCTATTTCATCATGGTGAATGACTTTCTTGATGTGCTCTTCAATTCTGGATACAAAATTAATTAAAAAATCGAGAATATACTTTAAATATACTGAGAAAGAAATAAGAGCAACAAAACACTTTACAATAGCCTCAAATAATATACAAAACATCTTGGGGTAATTCTAATCAAGTTACTGAAAGACTTGTATGATAAAACTTCAAGTCTTTGAAGAACAAAACTGAAGACAAGACAATATCAGAAGATGGAAATATCTCCTGTTCTCAAGTATCAATAAGATTAACATAGTAAAAATGACCATCCTACCAAAAGGAATTTACAGAGTTAAATCAATCCCCATCAAAATTTTAACACGATTCTTTACAGCCCTTGAAAGGACAATTCTCAACTTCATATGGAAAAAAGAAAAAAAACCCGTACAGTGTAAACAATTCTGAACAATAGATGAACTGCTGGGGGTCTTAGCATCCCTAATTTCAAGTTATACTACAGAGGTATAGTAATGAAAACCATATGGTATTAATATAAAGACAGACATGTTGATTAATGGACTAGAATTGAAGACCCAGACATAAATCTACACACCAATGGACACCTGATTTTTGATGATGTAGCCAGAAATACAAACTGGATAAAAGAAAGTATCTTCAACAAGGTGCTGGTCAAACTGGACATCTCATGTAGAAGAATGAAAATAGATCCATATTTTCCACCCTGCACAAAACTCAAGTCCATGTGCATTGAGCACCTCAATATAAAGGACACATTATTTGGATACCCACTGAAACAGCCTACCTGAGCTAATGTGAGCCCACCAACTCCAGCGTGACTGGGAGGTAACCAACATAGGCCTTCTGAGCGTGGCTGGCAGTTGTATGGCTGGGCCAGACTGTGCACCACTGGAGGTAAGATGAGGATTTTCCCCAACTGTTTGTTTTGCCTTTTTGGAACCAATTTTCTTTGAAGGGATACCTTGCTCAGCCTAGACTTTGTTGACTCCTCATGGGAAGCCTTACCTTCTCTGAGGAGTGGATGTGGGGTGGGAAGCAGGGGAGGGAGGAAATGGGAACTAAATTTGGCATGTAAACTGAGAAAAGATTTTTTTAAATAAATTAATCAAAAAGAGAGAAAAAGATACACTAAACCTGCTAGAAGAGAAAGTAGGGGACAGTCTTGAACACATTGACACAGGAGACAACATTCTGAGCAGAGCGCATAAAGAGAAGGCACTAAGGTCAACAAGTTAAAAATGAGATCTCATGAAACTGAAAACTTCTATAATGCAAAGGACACCATCAATAGGAAAAAGCAGCAGCCTACATAATGGGAAAAATATCTTTCCCAACCCCACATCCGACAGAAGGCTGATCTTCAGAATATATAAATAACTCAGGAAATTAAATATCAAAAACCAAAATAATCCAATTTAAAATGGGGGTACAGATCTAAACAGAGAATTAACAATAAAGGAATCTCAAATGTGAGGAACACTTAAGAAATGTTTAATACCCTGAGCCATCAAAGAAATAGAAATCAAAATTATTTTAAGATTTCATCTTACATCTATCAGCATGGCTAAGATCGGTAGAAAAAGATACCATTCAGTTCCAATGGCATCATAGACAGGAGCTTGGTTCTCAACCTTCTGAAGCCAGCAATTATTCCCATGTTGAATTCTCACTTCGTAGACGCATTTCAATCCAATGACTGACCATGGTTAGGGTATTAATACAGATAAGTTTTATTGTAGCACTCTCTACTGACCTGTTTTGCAGTTTGGATTGGTTTTACTCAGTCTTTCTCCTTTTCCACACGTAACAAATTCTACTCTGTGTTCTGAAGGTTATTGCTTTCTTCTCCACTCCATTATCCTACTACGATCCCCTCCAATATTTATTATTTTATCTTACCTTCAATCTTTTTATTTGATGGTCATGATGTGAAATGACACAGACAAAAAGTGAATATAAAAAACATAAAACAACAGGGTAGTATAGTCCAACTACTTATAATGGGGCTGTAACTACAATGACAATATATTTTCTTTTTATTTATTTTTTTATTGGTTTTTATTGAGCTTTACATTTTTCTCTGTTCCCCTCCCTGCCTCTCCCATTCCCCCTTTTACCCTCCTCCAAGGTGCCCATGATCCCATTTTACTCAGGAGATCTTGTCTTTTTCTATTTCCATGTAGAGTAGATCTGTGTAAGCCTCTCTTAGTGTCCTCATTGTTGTCTAGGTTCTCTGGGATTGTGATTTGTAGGCTGATTTTCTTTGCTTTATGTTTAAAAACCACCTCTGAGTGAGTACATGTGATAATTGTCTTTCTGTGTCTGGGTTACCTCACTCAAAATAATGGTTTCTAGCTCCATCCATTTACCTGCAAATTTCAAGATGTTGTTATTTATAAAAGCTGTTCAATAGCCTGTGCAAAGATGAAAAAGAGTGGGTTTTTTTTTTTTACCAGTGTGAATAAATCACTCCCCTTAATCCTTTTTCTTTCAGTCTCATGGACAACGAGCTTTAGCAAACCAAAACTTTCTCACTTGCTTCAAATTCTATCACAATAGCTCCATTTATGGGATGGCTGGCAATCAGACATCAGGGTTAGTTGGGGTTTTGTTTATTTGGTTCGTTTGTTTTTATTTTCATATAAAATTTATACCTTACCAATGTTTCCCTCCACTTCTCTCTTATGTCCTCATTCCCTACTGTTCTTTTCCCTTTTAAAAAAATTTCACTTATTGGAAAGGAAGAAGTGAAACTTTCTTTATTTGCAGATGATATGATAGTGTACATAAGTGACCCCCAAAACTCCACCAAAGAACTTTTACAGCTGATAAACACCTTTAGTAATGTGGCAGGATACAAGATCAA
>NC_022026.1:5264874-5269377 GCF_000317375.1 Microtus ochrogaster | reverse complement strand
AGAAGGGTGGGCGGAGGGGGAGGGAAATGGGAGGCTGGGAGGAGGCGGAAACTTGTTTTTTTTTTCCTTTTCTCAATAAAAAAAATAGAAAAAAAATTTCACTTATTGGTTCTTTCTGTAACTTCTGGTTCTATTTAAAGTCGTTACATATTCTCAGTTTCAAGGTTGGGACTCCTTTCTCTGGCAATCACTGGTTCTTACAATCCTAAAATGATTTTTGGGAAAGTTATCTTAGTAAAAATGTTGATGCTCACCATATCACTGGCTTTTTGACTGAAGAATTTTGCAAAAATTACTACGCAACTTTTGACATCTCTGATAAAAGTGTCCCTTATTTTGTCTCATTTAATTTAAATTTAGTCTTTATCCAAGTTTTCTTTATTATATTTCCTTGATGTATGAACACAGCATAGGGGAAATACTATATTTACTTCCCAATATCTTTCTATACAATAATATTAAAAATGAAACATGAAGTTGCATTCTCTAGATTCATGAAAGTCGTTCATACAAACTATATAATGCTTAATTTTCCATGTAAGAATAATTTGAGTAACATGGGCTAGCACAATTTTCATGTGGATAATAAAATCTTTATTTTGTGTGGGTCATATAGCCAACATTTTATTCATTTATCCTGGAATTGACCGATTTTCATGATCCAGGAAATTTCATAACACACAGGATTATTTTACTAAATGTTTATTTAAGTAGAACTTTGAAAACAAAATTTGCTTTTGAAGACTGAAATAAATGAACATTATATTGCTTTATTTTTAGCATTCTAAATTGCTTCAGCTGAGGAATCGGGGATGCATTATATTTCCAATAAATTCTAGGTCAGAAAAATGGTAGGAGAAGTTCCAGGTGCCAAGAAGACCAAGTCAATTCAGCTTGAGGAAGATCATTTATAAATTTTGCATTTAAATTAATAAATAGCATCTAAACTGATTTTAATTTTATTGAGAGCTGAATTTCTGCTACCTTATCTATCTCTATAGAAATAAAACCCCTGAAATTCTTGAATCTCTAATTGATTTACCGCTTTTCTTAAAACGCATGTTCCTGTGTATGTGTACGACCTTTTAAGAAATAATTATATATTTAAATAGCTGCCAATTATAATTACCCAGGCAAGTCATCTCCATTTAAAACTATGAACAGTTGCAGGGTTCTGATGTAATGGATGGAGTTTGCAACCTGTATGTAAGTGTCCCATACATATCAGAGACTGAAAGCTGACAGATTAAAATAAATTTCTGGAAAATGACTGTACGTGGTCTTAGTCTAACCACCAGTATTTTATAGTAATTTTCTGATGGATTGCCATGAAGTATTTTGAGAACAACTTATCATTCAACAATTGTAAGCACAGGTTGTAGCTCATTTCCTTAGGAAAACTGCTGGAAATTGAAGAAACCATAAAAAGTTTATATTGCTCAAAGAAAATCCATTTTTCATGTTTCTTTTGTAAATTGTAGGTCAGTACTCATTACACACATTTTTTTTCATGTGTCTCTACTGCAAAGCTTTTGTTTGGCAGTATTAAGGATTGTAACTAGAGTGCTGAACATACTAGGCAGATGTTCTATCTCTGAGCTGTACTCCCTACCTCTGTTGTGCTTTTATTAAAATTGCACTTATTATAGAATACACATTTGAGTCATTTAAGGATATAGAAGAAACTATGTAGGGCGTCCCTAATTTAATCATAGTCGCAGCTTTCCTAATACTTCAAAATGGGTGTCATTGAGGGAATGGTTCTCAAATTACCTTTTATGTTTAGGTTTTAGGGAATGTAATGGGGCCAGAGGCGTAGGTATATAATTGTAAGTTTTACTCTCTTACGTGCCTTGAAGTCCAATATACTAGTATGGTGAAAATACTGGAAATTTTAAAACACTTACCTCCCTTATGTTTGTTTCTATTTTACATGTTTTCAGCCTGATGATCAGCAGAGGTCTGAAAATACTAAAGAGCAACTTCTTGAAATAAAGAGTTTGAACAATTTTAAATTGTGCACCATTCTGAGTAACATGAGAAGAATCTCATGCTATCATGTCTGGCATGTAAATCAACCTTTGTCTAACATAGCTGTACTACATATTCATACTTCCTACTAATAGTAGCCATTTCTGTCTTCAGATCAGCTGTCTTAGTATCAGAGTGTTTGTATTCAAGTAACCCTTCCTTGACAAAATAATATCGATCAGAAAGTACAAGGCTGCTGGATTTATGGTGCCTAATTAATAGATTAATTACAGATGAATGTGTATCTGAGAACCCACCATATATCTATTTAGGGTTTACTAAAATCTAAGGCTTCATGCCTCCAGTAAGGGTCCTGGGATGAATGTAACTTCTGAGGAATGTGAGCAGGAATATAAATATATATATATATATATATATATATATATATATATATCACTGTTCCAACTGGAAGTAACTTACTAAACTTGGGAGATGCAAACCCTATTGGTAATATGAGTTGCACATCTTTAAATTTCTCACACTTGATAACATTCACAATATAACTTTTGATTCTCACAGATATACAGAGCTGTAGCTGATACCACTTCCACTTTATAGAGGAAAATATCGAGGCACAGAGTTCAGTGGCTGGTTTAAGGCTACACTATTTGAAGTTCATTGTGCCATGGAGCCACCTGATGAAAGGGCTAGGAAATAGAAAACTTGCAAAATGAACCTAACTTTTTAGGTTCATTTAGGTTTTGAGGCTGACCTCAAATAGCCATCCTGCCCAGCTTTTATTTCGATGTAAGATAATTATTAGCAAGAAGGGTCAAAAGAAGTTCTAGATTATCTTTAATTTTTAAAGAGTGTTATCCTGACTAGTGTGGATGCAGAATTGAGCTCATGGAAAATTCTCCAACAAGGTCTGCGTTATAATAGATACTTACTTCGTACATAAATATACAGAGGAGGTGAGGTAAAATTGTGCCAATAAAATCGTATTTTCACACTCCTTGCCCAAGCCCTCATTTGTTAACTTATTATCTCATTCTGAAATGTTTCAGGTTAAAATTATTAGCCTCCAAGGACCAATGTGTACTTATATACATCAAACAGTAAATTTTCCTAAGAAAATATGGTTGTTAGCATCTAAGAAATATAGTTCTGCTACAGTAAGAGAAATTCAAACAGTTGGGGATTTTCAGCACGTACTACTTTATTTGTTGCCTCCCCTGATTTTGAATTCAAGATGGCATTTGCGGATACTATTATTTCAGTTAAGCATCTCACTTTGAATACAAGTCAGATGGCTTATAACAGGGGTGTTTTGCAACTGTGGCTTAAAGCAACCACACCCATCTGCAAATGACTCTGTAGCCTTGGGGCATTGCAAAGTGAGGTCATCAGCAGGGACAAGCAGAGCCTTCAAACAGTGATGGAAAAATCATTATTTTCCCACCTCTGTTAATTAGGTAGATGTCTGAAGCTGGAGACAAGTAAACTAGACACAGTACCAAGAACTGTGAGAAGGCGTACAAGGAATGGATATTTTTGGAGCATCATTAAAGAGCTTTAAACGGAAAAGTACTATTATACATGTAAGTCCAAGTACTAGCATGACCTTAGCTCTTCTCTTCCCTCTTACCATCTCTTACTCTTTGCCTCTCCTTTGGGAAGAACTTTTGAGGTATCACCTTTCACATTTAGATATGTGGGCACTTGTATTCTTATGCCATGCCAATCTGATAGGTCTCCCTGTTGTCAATATCCCTTGCTTTGTGACTTCCGAACATCTTTTGCTCTGTCCCCACTTTACCAGACCACTCTATTATAGCATCTCATTATTCGTTTCCCTTTATGAGAGCCTACTTGACTAGTTAACTTATTCCCAATAAGTCTCTCAAAAGTAATGGGTATTTTATTTCCCTCATGAAATAAATGAAATTAAATTTTAAAATTATAGTTGAACATTTTTGTGGGCCAGGTATTAGTTATTTACCATAGTCTATAATATTGATATATATTTGTCAAATGAAGGAATAAAACACAAACTCCAGCTTAGGCTCCAATAGTCTTTGCATAGTCCTGATAACTGTCTCTCTCCTAAATCTGTTTATCATTCAGGATCCAGTGTGTGTTGCCTTATATTTGTATTTTTCTTCATAGATATGTTTTATTATTTAGACCAATTTTCACATATAAAATGCTTTATTTTATATTTTCATTATTCCAACTCATTGGAAAAACAGAAAATTAATAGGACATTAAAAATGAATTGTTTAGTAACTGTTGAACTTTAAAAGTAAATTTTTTTCTTGCCTTTCTTTTATTTATTTCCATCATTCTTTGCTTCTCTTATTTTAAAATGTGTTTTTTTTCCTATTGAATTTAATCCCTAGCCTAACTCATCCTGACATTTCAAAACAATAGAAAACAGGAAGAAGCAAAGGAATTATGTGCTTTGTGGTTCAAGTATATTAGTGCTGGTACATCCCTGCTCCTTTTAATTTAGAAATTCTCTCATATTTT
>NC_022026.1:5252403-5264774 GCF_000317375.1 Microtus ochrogaster | reverse complement strand
ACACACACACACACACACACACTCGCAAGTGCACACACTTGAATCTTGTGCACTAGAGCACTCCTATATGTATTTTCTCTTACAACAAAAATTTTGAAGGTAAATATATTATTTCTGCCATATTCCCTCCTTTTTCTCCCTCCCTCTTTACTTTGCTTCTGCCCTTTGCCACTCTCTTTGTCGCTCTCCTTTTCACTTTCTTCTTCCCCCTCCTTTTTTTGTGTGAAAGAGAGCAAATTCAGGGTGTTTTCCTTGCTAGGCAAGCAATTCAGTGTAATGAGGTACATTCTCAGCTCTGTAGTTTCCTGTAATTCTTAAACACTAGAGCATTATTAGCCTATAGACTAGGCAAACCACTATACGCAAATTATCAATATATTGTCCATTTTGGACACCTTTCCATCTCTAAACGTAGTCACCGTATTCTATTACTTAATATTTAGTATTATTTATTATAATTATTATTATTATTATCTTTGCATTATCACCCAAAGACCTTATACATCAAGACTTCATTATCGCTCAGTGAAACTGTTAAAATTTTATCAATAATTTATTCTACTTTTAGCATCATCCTGTCTACTTTATTGTCGACACTATAACTAGAATGTACTTTCTAGCAACTAAATCTGACAAGCCATGGCAGAGACTACACAGCTCTTCACTAATCTGTCTGTTTTCCTTGTATTCTATGAGACACATCCAGGGTCCACTATTCTTTTACATGGAAAGAGGAAGGTATATGTCTGATGCCAAAAAGTAGAAGAATTTAGCACTACTTCTGGGCCTGATAAAACATCCATTCATGGTTTTCTTTGCTTCTTTCCCTTCACCTGTTTTGATGCAAACAAACATGTTAACATCTCATGCCTCATATTGAAGGCAGTGAAGAGGGAAGGATGAAAAGAAGTGTGGGCCCTGCATGAGTCCCCAGAGAACTGCTCTCTAATCAAAAACTTTTAAGTGGTATTTAGATGAATGAAAGATAAACTACTATTTTGAGCCTCTATTTTAGGTTATTCGATAAGAGAATGTAGAGTTGTAACTAACCCATCATGCTGATGCTACAGTTGAAATTCTTTGCCCACTGACTATCATATTCTAAGTAATTTCCTTAAAGTGGCATGTATAAGACTATGTACAAGCTAAACGTGACTCGTTTTAGCCTCATTCAATCTTTCACATCGGTATTAGCAATGTCTTATACATCAATCTCAATGTACTAGTTGATATTAGCAAAAAGACAAAATATTCATGTCAATGTTCATACTTGTATTGTCATCCTAGAATCAAGTTTTCTTTGTTTTATATTCTTTTCAGCATTCATGAAGAAATTTATATCATTCCTACCACAATTTTGCTAATTTTCCTATGGAGAGCTTATTCTGTCAGACATATTGTAACATCATGGAATTAAACATAGTTTAGCTGTCCATATATCTGTTTTTAAACAGGTGTTAAATTGTACCACAAGGACATGTGCTCAACTATGTTCACGGCAGCATTATTTGTCATAGCCAGAACCTGGAAACAACCTAAATGCCCCTCAACTGAAGAATGGATAAGGAAAATGTGGTCCATTTACACAATGGAGTACTACACAGCAGAAAAAGAATAATGGCATCGTGAAATTTGCAGACAAATGGATGGCTCTAGAAAACATCATATTGAGTGAGGTAACCCAGACCCAGAAAGACAAATATCATATGTACTCACTCATAAGTGGCTTTTAGACACAAAGCAAAGAAAACCATCCTATAATTCACAACCCCAGAGAACCTAGACAACACTTAGGACCCTAAGAGAGACATACATTGATCTAATCTACAGGAGAAGTAGAAAAAGACAAGATCTCCTGAGTAAATTGGGAGCATGGGGACCTTGGGAGAGAGGTGAAGAGGAGGGGAGGAAGGGAGGGAAGCAGAGAAAAATGTAGAGCTCAATAGAAATTAATAAAAAGCAAATCAATGAGATCCAAATCAAGGGTATCCCACATCGGGAAGTATAACTAAGTCTCCTTTCTTCTTTTCCTGACTATTGCCTGCCATTCACAAAGGTAAAGCTTCTGTGATTATTCTTTTCCTATTTGGAGACTCAAATATCATGACATTATTTTCTTGACACAAACATTACTAATAAAACGGTCTATCTTTGGATTTGAGAATCAGGATCAAAGCATAGGCAGACTGAGTCATGTTTTAAAATGAAGTGGCATACCCATGGAAAATCAGAAATGTGTCTCTTTCTGGTCACACAAAGTGAGACTCAAACAGCTTATCTGTAGGGGTAAATATACAAACATGCACAACGAAATACACAAAATAATTGAGACTGTGGGAATTACTGAGTTCTTTCCAGTTCTTTAGTTCTTTTTATTTATTTTTCTTTTTAGTTCTGTGCATGTTTTTGGCATATGAGTGCAGTACACACAGAGAGCAGCAGAAGGTGCTAGATCCCCTAGAGGCAGATTTTGAGCTGTCTTATGTGTGCTAGGAAATGAACCTGTCTTTGTAAGTGCAGTACAGTGTTTTCACTGTCGAAACATCTCCACAGCCTCCTGCTAGACCTTTGGTTCCCTATGTTTTTGGTAACTTACCATCAGGAGAGTCTTGTTTACGTCTCAATCTATATTTATACTCTTTGGCCTATTTTGAAGGTTTGGGATAGGGTAATAGTTTGAAAGCTAAGTTTTAGAAGCAATATGAAACTGAAAATAAACACTCTTTCAGATACAAAGTAAAGGTCATGGTAGGAGTTGGAGGACAGGAAATGGAGGGGCTGAAATGATGTAAATACAGTACTTACAGGTCAAATTCTCAAACAATATTTTAAAAGTAAAGGTCATTGATTCAGAATAAAATAAGGAGAAAACAATAAATGTCTGTATTAGGGACCTAGTCTACATAATATTTTTTAATGATATATTTTAGGGAAAAAAATCAGCCAGACATGATTAAATTGGTTTTCTCATAGTTCTGAAGGTTTTGTTTTTTTTTTTTTTTTGAGACAGGGTTTCTCTGTGGCTTTGGAGCCTTTCCTGGAACTAGCTCTATAGACCAGGCTGGTCTCGAACTCACAGAGATCCGCCTGCCTCTGCCTCGCGAGTGCTGGGATTAGTTCTGAACGTTTTAAGAAAGAATGCTCTATCATAAAAATATTGTTCGCAGAAAAGAGGAGCCAGAAAAAAAAAACACCGTTACCATTATTGTGGTTTCTCAGTTTGTCTAGTTAAAGGGATTCCCTTGACTAAAGAACTAATGTATCTGACATAGGGCCAGGCATACCTTGTATCATGTTACCAGAATTCAATCTCCCAACTAGCACCTTTGTACTCATATCAATCCTTGTAAAGGAGACTGCCATTTATCTTTTGATTTCCCATGTAGCTTCCCAATAATATAAGCAGACAGTCAAGGCAGATTTTGTACGTTATAGGTATTATATATAGTTAAAGTAGATGGGAAACCCAAGAGATCACTTTACACTAGGATAAAACATTTATTGGCGATACAAACAGCTCACATGGGGGAAGATTGATACTTTATTTTAAATGCGTAATTATAATACTTTTGCACAAAGCAAAGCAATGGTTAGCAGCTATGGAACTATTACAGCAGTAAGCCATATATTATGCACAATTTTATATTTATAATTTAAAACATTTTTACATTTGTTTACTTTTCCATTGACTTTAAGTGATTGAAAATGTAGTGTGTGAGAACCTTTGTCAACTTTAGAAAATTTTAGCTTTCTATATTTGTGTACATTTTATGGTAGTATATGACAAAATAGAATATTTATCCATATTTTATGTGTTAATGGCATACATAACATTTTCTTTTTGTCACAATTTCTAACATATGTGGTTCACCTATAAGTTTTTACAAGTTATTTTAAGTCTCAAAAACCGCGAGGGGTGCACCCACCCACTGCGACAGTGGGGCTGATCTATTGAGAGCTCACCAAGGCCAGCTGGACTGGGTCTGAAAAAGCATGGGATAAAACCGGACTCTCTGAACATGGCGAACAATGAGGGCTGATGAGAAGCCAAGGACAATGGCACTGGGTTTTGATCCTACTGCATGTACTGGCTTTGTAGGAGCCTAACCAGTCTGGATGCTCACCTTCCTAGACCTGGATGGAGGGGGGAGGACCTTGGACTTCCCACAGAGCAGGGAACCCTGACAGCTCTTTGGACTGGAGAGGGAGGGGGAGAGGAGTGGGGGGAGGGGAAAAGGAGTGGGGGAGGGGGAGGGAAATGGGAGGCTGGGAGGAGGCGGAAATTTTTTTCAATAAAAAAATAAAAAATATCTAAGCATAATTAGAATTTCAAAGTTTAAGGCTATGTTGCTTACAGAGAAACTGAATTTCATATTATGAATTGATGAGTTCAAGATAAGGTAGACCCTTGCAATCAATGAAGCCTTTATGGTCTAATAAAACAGAATGAAGTATCAGATAAGACAGGATAATACTTTAGTAAAACACAGAATAGTCTCTTTCCAGAGACAGAGTTCCCAACCAGACTTTTAGACAGTGAGTCTCTTTTGTTGTTCTTTGTGGTAAATATCTCAGATGGTAATATTTCAGACTAAATGTAAATAACAAAACTTGCTCAGCAGTACTTACTTGATTTGAATGGTCAATGAATATTTGGAATATCTTATAATACCTATTTAAGGTTAATATATTTGTTTTAGCTATCAACTATATACAAGTCTTGCATTTTCTTAAGGATATAACAGGCCAAAGTTACAAAATACACATGCATAAATATACTTGAACACTTCTAAAGGAAGAAGAAGAATAGACAGTACAATAATTTTCAATTTAAAGCATAATGATTAACTATGCATTTATTTTAAGACAAGAAGAAAACTGTCTTCTATGTGCACTACCTTAACCCTGTTTGGTCCTGATAATGAGTTGATATTTGCAAAGGAATTCAAATGGGTGGATGAGAATTTACTTCTGCCACAGTGTCATTAGACATGTGCTCTAGCTAGTGTAATTAAATACATGTTTTGTCACATTGTATTTTAGCTAAAAAACCACACACACACACATACACAAACAGAAATTACAGTAAGCTGTTTTACAAGACAGTCTATTTTTTCTATACTATGCCTCCAAATACATACCCATACCAACATATGTTTATAGAATAGCAAAAAACTAAAAGTAAACTTGAATGAGTTACAAATAATTCAGTGTTTAAATTATTATTTTCTCTAACATTTGTAAAATTCTTAAGCTAGTACTATGCACAAATTGAACATTTCTGAAAAACAAAATTCTTGATATGAAAGATTAAGAGGAATTAATAGGAATGTTAAGATATTATTAAGCAGAATTGAAAGTCTGAAAAGATCAATAGATCAATGGAGGCTTGGTGCTGCAGTGGCTAATTGCTGTAGTTTAACAAGTTACTAATTTTGCATTAAAATCAGTGGGTGTTTTTAGACAAGACAAGCTACTTCAGAGTCCTTTCTTTTTCTTCCAAGACTGCTTGCGGCTATCTCCACAAGACTTGGGCTTTCATCATTTTATCAAACACAGGGGAGGGGCTGATTAAACCCCAGTTCTCACTGAGGGTCTGGGCAGTTAAAGAGTACTTAGAGACTACCTGGAGAGACTACCTGGAAGTTTTCTCAGTGATGTGACAATTGATATGTTGTCTACATTCTTATAAATAACCTGCTGCTCATGCTTATGAGTGATTTTAAGCAAATCAGTGGGTAAAAAAAAAAAAAGAGACATTGGAATAGGCTTGTGTGGAAAAGAAAGATACCAGTGGAAGAAAGAGAAAATAGTTGAAGTCTCTGGGTCAGTCAAAATTCTCCAAACTCAGTGTAGATTGTGAAATAGTTAAACAGCTTTAAAACAAAGCTACTTCATAAACCAATTCTAAATACACTACCATATTCTCTAAAGCTTTGAAGAATATCAGTTCTCCAGCAACCTTGCAGTGAGCACTTATTTGAGAAAGAAGTCAATGGGAAAGAGGAGAGTCAACCATTATTGCTTTTGAATTGAATGGAACACAAGTAACTTGGTTGAGTCCAGGTAAATTTATTTTTCTATGTCCCTCACTAAATAACTGAAATGCATAAACAAACACAAGAAAAGATTTAATTTGAGCTAAAAGCTTTTCATGAATTTATTATTTGTATATGTGTGTGTGTTTAACCAAACCACAAGCAATGCCCGTAACAGAAATAAAGCATAAGTGAATAAGTTAATCAGCCATATTATTTAGGTGTCCACTGTAAGGATATTAATTTGTTAATGTATGCAGAACTACATTAAAATTCTCAATTAGCATCAGTCCTTGTTGTAAAATTTAGGCAAGCAGAAAAGTTCAGCTACATTAGCACATATTACTTGCCATAATGGCTTGCTTCTAGGTAACCTGTTTTATTCTAAATACCGAAAAATCCCAGTTAATGAATTTGCCAAAGATTTCATATATGTGTGAACTTGTGTATGTTTCCTCTCATTAAATCTGAGTTAGCATTCTGATTCTCACCTTAGTTTATCAACATATGACTATGCATTCTAATTATAATCATTTCTGAAGGTGCGAAAGGATACAACATGACCTGTCTTATTCTTTGTGGCCATTATTTGTTTATCTCTTCACTCGATGCTTGATCATGTACTGAAAGCCTCAAAGCAAAAGCCTTGGTGCACAAAATATTTCACTATGGTTCAATTTTTTTAAAAAAGAAATCCACAAGGTATTAGACAAGACTATATATGAAAGAGAAATAATTCCAGCGAGGCACTATATGATGAAATTTAATTTTCTTCTACTCTGTTAATATTAACAGGCAAAAAAACCTTCTTTCCATTATCTCATCATAAGCAGTTTTTCAAATCAGGCCCCATACTCACACTCATGCTGTCGCTGATAATGGATCTCGTGTCATAGTAACAGAGCAGAGAGTACCTGATAATAAGCACAATTATCAAACATCAAAAATGTAGATCAAAGTGGATTTCCCGCCTTTCCCGCATGCGGTCACTTCACAGCATTTCATATCATGTGGTCGGGTGGGATATATTAATTTTCTCCGTGAAAAGAATGACGTGACTGGCACATTTTCGTTTGAAGCTGATGATAAGAAGAGTTATTATTTTGATCCTATTTTAATGGTTTGCATATATAGGAGTAGTTGTCTCATGATTTCCGTTTCGGAGCTGATAGAAAACCTTCAGGGAGATATTAAGCTCAATATGAAGGATGGATCAAGGAAAGGGTTTTATTTCTTTCTGATAGCCCAATATTTCCTCTGTCTGGGGAACACCCGACCTATCTTTGAGGGGGACTGAATTATATCAGCTGGAACCTAGGAGTACACTAGAAACTTACCAATCTGAATTATTTCAATAACTCAAGCAACCACATTTCCATCATTATCCCTGTCTTCTCTACATTCCTTTTTCAAAAATCTTCCCTGAAGCATTTCCCTGTGGCATAATTTGCATTCTGTTTTTATGTCAAATATTGAGTGTAAATTATATGTGAGGAATTCCATATTCAATTCCTGGAACCTGAATTTTGTTCTGAATTTTTGTCTTTTATTTGGGTAGAACATAAGAAAATATACCAGCGAAATAGGAATTAATACTCTTAATACCAACTTAAATTGAAATATTGTTCATAATGGAAGTAAAGAAAATGTTTTGGTTTTATTTTGCAAGTATATACTTATAAGTCCTGAAAACCAGGCATTTCCAGTAATGAAATCTTTAGAGTCATAAGTTTAGGCCACTTCTCAGCCAAATAATAAGAGAAAATATTTTTCCTTATTTGCTATGAAGATTTTGAACATATTTGCTAAGAGGGAGGGAAATAGACCATTTGCGAAAGGAAAAGGGCAAGCCCATATGCACAATGACAGATGGGACCAAGTCATGAAAATAAAAATACTTCTCTTGATATCTTAAAAAGAAAGTCATTTCAAACAGGCAAAACACTTTCAAATTAGTGATTTAAAAAGAATTTTTAGTATAAAATTTTAAAAGATTTTAAGTATTTTGTGGTTACAAAATAACCAGCCATTATTCATAAGAGATAATTTTGCTTTGTTTCACCAATTCCAGTCAATTAAAGATTCCTTAATTCCGTCATAGCAACACACTTCTGGCTTGTAAGAAAATAGGTTAGTTCCTAAACATTGTTTTTAATGTATGGCTAATCTAATTCAAAACCATATCACTAAGAAATAAAGTATATGGATTACTCAATTAACTAACATACTTGATTTTTCTCTGCGGTGTAGATTGGCTCTGAACATAGAACACCTGTTGGAATTGTATTATAGCAGTTAGATACAAGTTTCTGACGCTTAATATGCCATGCAAGAAAATAATTTTATAGCATTTTCCTCATGGGAGAAAATATGGATGAAGGCTTTGAAATGGAAAATCTCATCAATAAGTTATGGTCAATATCACAGGCTTAGAAGAGGGTAGCGGTTTCTGTAATGATTGGTAAATAGTGTTCCTGAAACAATTTTCAAAGGACAAAGTCATAGAAACAAAACAAAAATTAAAATTGAACTAAAGAAAAAAAGAAAGAAAGAATAAAAAGGAAGGTTGTGTTAATATTATAGATCTACCCCTGTAATTATTCTACAAACCACAAAACATATGCAGCGTATAGAAAAAAAACAAAAACAATGCGTAGTAACATTACTATAGTACCAGTGGCAAAACCCTACTTGTTAGAATATAATAATGGGCTTACAATCACATGTTACATTACATCCCATTAATATATGTAGAGAATGTTTAAGACAAGATTGTAGGACTGAACTAAGAAAGATATTGGAAAATGATTGCTCAAGCCAAAATCAAAATACACCATATAATAACTTGACTAATTTATGAATTGCTGAACTTCTGTGTGCCTGTTTCTACACCAACAGAAATTGACTTACAACAAACATTTCATAGCTTTCTGCAAACAATCAAATGACTTAGTTCATCTTATATATTTAAAGTTCTGACTCATTCATATAGATGATTGTTAAGCAATTATTATTAATGAAAGTATGCTCGGAAAAAAAATCTATAGGTAAATACACTAATAGGCCTGGTTCTCTGCAAAATTTCCAACTGACTTATTTTCTTTCCTACTACATTTCTCCCTATTTGTTTTGTTTCCTTGTCATTAGTTTTTTCTCCCAAGTGGCCCTTTAGATTTTGCGTCTGCTTTCTTCTTCTTTTGCAAGAAAATTTATTTTATGTATGTGAGTATTTTTCTTCCATGTGTGTATGCATTCCACATACAGGATTGATACAGGTCAGAGAAGAGTATCAGATTCACTGGGATTGGAGTTATGGATGGTTGTGAGCTGCCACGTGGGTGCTGGAAACCTAATTTGGGTCCTTTGCAAGAGCAGTTGTTGCTCTTAACCATTAAGCAATCTCTATTCCTAATTCTGCTTTCTTAATTAGACATGCATAATCCGCACATGCTTTGCAAGTCCTACTTTATCCCGGCATTGATGACTTATTCTCTGGCACATTCTTTCAGCGGACTCTCAGGAGACAGCATCTGATAATGATGGAACATCATAGAGATAGACATTTTGAAAAGAACCATCAATGCCTGAAACCAAAGAAATAACTTTCTTGGGAATGTCAAGATCCATGATTACCCTACATGCTGTTGTTTGTTGGTTCTTTTCAGTTTCTTGAAGATTACCACTTGTGCATAGGTTCACATATCCAGCTGGAATTCAATATACAGTAGTCAAAGTAGTAGATGACAAACATTCAGCATGAAACATAGGTTTTTATTAATTATATTTGTACTCTGACATTTTTCATACCTGTATTAAAGGCATTGTAATTCCTTTTGCCTTTTAACCATAATAAAGTACACCCTCACTCTTCAAATACCTCTGGACATGGTGAAGTCACTGCAATCTTGAACTCCTATCAGTTGCAGCTACCTGCATAGAGCCTGCACAAAACTGGCATGGCTTTTATAGATGGGGAGAGTTCATGGAAACGTTTTTCCTTGCTGAGTTACAGGCTACTGAAAGATTATTAGAAAGTGGGAGTGTGAGTCCACTAAGCTCCAATGGTTAGTTCCAAACCCATCCATGGTCAAACAAATTTTCCTAGGTAAACTCAGTAGGTCATAAAGCATAACTCTTAATTCCACTATTTTCACCACGCATTTTTTTCCTCTTGTAAACACAATGGGGGTGCAATGAGGTATTCCGTTGGCTCAGTAGAAATATGGAGTTTTTCCTTTTCTTCATTACCTACATTAGATCCATCATCAAATTCTACTGAATGTCTTCGGAAGTATATCTTGTCTCTATCCAATTCTCTCTCTTTCCCTTTTCATGACTTACACGTATTACTGCAATAGCTTGTTTCCTGTACTGCTTAATTCCAATATTAGCCTTTTAATCTGTTTCCTATATAATAAAAAGCAGCATAAGAAGGTTTCAAAAATTATTTTCTGTCAAAATTGAAGACCATAGATATCACAAGGTCTACCCCTACACACACAAAAAGATCGAAACCAAAAACCCAAATGGCTACTGTTCAGTAAGTTTATTCAGATTAGCATCCTAGAATATAGAACAAATGAAATTGAAAAATTATGTATCAAGGGACTACAAATGATTGGAAGGAAGAAGAAGCATATTGTATTGACTGTCCACTGTTCTAGTCTTAAATACCTTTGCTCTTGAGCACTATGGAACAAAGATTATTCTCATCATACATATAATATTTTATCAGAATATTTTACCAAAACCTTCAGAATATACATTCATCTCCTTAGAACATGAAGTATGAGCAGGACTGTGCAATATATGGTCTCTAGGATGAATCATATACTAATTCAAGAACAAATTTTATATATATAAAATGCATGAGATGACCAGAAGGAAAAACACTAGAAATTATAAAATAAAGGATCATTTGAAATTGCAGAAGCTTTTTGAAACTAACAAAATGTTCTTGAACAAATAGTAACAAAAAAACCCTAAAAAAATAAAGTTAAAATCTTCTCAAAACATTTGAAAATAGATATACAGCATAATAAAAGTAAGCACAGAAGTACTGAGAGAAGTTTATAGCAATAAGCAATCACAAAATGCTTTCAAATAAATAATCTGACTCAAATAATTGTAGCTCAAAAACTACAAAAGTAATAACAAATAAAATCCAAAATTACTGAAAGAAATAATATACATGGAGACAGAAGTAAATGAAATAGAAACTAAAAACCAAAGAAATGAACCGTGGATATTCTTAAAACAAGTTAAAGACAAACATTTTCAAGTTTAACCACAAAAAGATTGAAGACCTCATTGCAGGAAATCTAAGATGAAAAGGGAGGCATTACAATTCAGAGAATGAAATGATAGTTGTGAAACTATAAATCAAATTTGAGAAAGTCTATAAGAAAAGTATTGGTCAGAGCACACATAATCTAACAAATGTGAGCCATGAAGGTCTAGAAAATTTCAACAGAACAAAAATGGGTAAGGAGACTGGATCAGTTATAAATAAAGTGACTCCTGATCATAAATCGCTAAGACTAGAAGACTTCACTGCTAAATTCTACCAAGCTGTCATAGGAGAACTAATATCAGTTCTCAAACTACAAAAAATTAAGATGAAGAATACATTTTTAACACAGTCTGTGAGGTCAGTATTACTGAATACCCAAATCAGAAAAGGACACAATTAGAAAATATAAGTATCAGAGTTCAGATCTCTGAAAACCAGGTAAATTACCATTGGGTACAGTGGTCCACCAATAATTCCTGGAGCTGGTTCCTCAGATTACCCATATTAGCAAGCACTGGATTCAAATGAGAGAGTGTGGAGAATGAGGGAGGAAGATGTGAATATTTTTTAACAAAACCTTAATATCAAACCTAGTAGCACATCCAAAAAAATCATTCAGAGCTAGCGATAGAGGCCCATACTTATAATTCCAAAACTTGAGAGATGGAGGCAAGAGGATCAGAAATATAAGGTCATGTTAGCTACATAGTTTAAGGCTAGCCTGGTCTACAGGAAACTCTGTCTCACAAAGGAACAAAAATAGAATATTCAGGACATTCTTTAACATATTCACATAAGATTTATTTCAGGTCAAAAAAGATAATTGAGCATACTAAAATCAATAAATCACATAAATAGACTAAAGGGTCAAAATCATATCATATCTCTGGAAAGCCTACTCTTTTCTGAAGCGAAATGGAAGAGTAGATCTGGAGAAGAGACAGGGACTGGAAGGAGTGGAGGGAGGGGAAACTGCATTCGAGATGTACTGTATGAAAGAATAATTTAAAGAGGAGCATGGGATGTACTCACTCATATTT
>NC_022026.1:5234473-5251963 GCF_000317375.1 Microtus ochrogaster | reverse complement strand
GAGCCTAGGCAGTTTGGATGCTCACCTTACTAGACCTGGATGGAGGTGGGTGGTCCTTGGACTTCCCACAGGGCAGGGAACCCTGATAGCTCTATGGGCTGACGAGGGAGGGGAACTTGATTGGGGGAGGGGGAGGGAAATGGGAGGCGGTGGTGGGGAAGAGACAGAAATCTTTAATAAATAAATAAATTTAAAAAAATACATGATAATCTCAGTAGGTGTAGAAAAGAATTCTTCAAAATTTCATAAACATCCTTTAATAATCAAATCTCTGTACAAATTAAGTACAACATGTTAAAGACAATTTATGACAACCCATGTTTGACATCATGTACAGAATGGGGTAAACCTGAATGCTTTGCATCTAAAATCTGGAAGAAGGCAAGACCATCCATTCTCATCATGCACTCTCAACACAGTGTTTGGAATTCTTATGCAGTAATTAGGCCACAGAGAGTGATGTAAGGCATGAAAATAGAAAAGGAAGATGTCAAATTATTCCCGTTTTTTATGTATAGAAAAAGTTAAATACTACATCAAAAGACTATTAGAAGTGTTAAACAAATTCAGAAAATATGAAAGATTAAAAAACATTAAAAAACTTTCAGCATTTTTATGTATTAGTAATATACTTGTTCAGCAGAAAGCCATGAAATCAAGCCCATAAAATGAAGTGGTAAGCCAGGGAATAAATGACCTTTACAATGAAACTTATACAATTCTGAAGAAACAAATACAAAACAGACTTATTGAAAAATTCCAATATTCATGGACTATAATGATTAATATTATTAAAATTAAACTATCTATTGAAGGCTGGAGAGATTGCTCTGTGGTTAAGTGTACTGGCTGCTCTTGTAGAGAACTCAGGGTTATTTCCCAAGAGCAACATGGTGGCCCACAATCATCTATAACGCTAGTTCCATAGGATCTGGTACGCTTTTCTGGCCTCCATGGGCACTAGTTATACACATGGTACACAGACATACATGCAGTCAAAATACCTATCCTATATACATTAACTAATTAAATAATTCTCTCTCTCTTTCTCTCTTTCTCTCTCTCTCTCTCTCTCTCTCTCTATATATATATATATATACACACACACACACTAATGCCTAAAGCAATTTATGGATATGAGTTAGTCCCCATTAAAGTAGCAATGACATTCTTTATATAACTACCAAAGCAATTGCAAAATACACCAAAAACCACAGAAATATTAAGATTAAAGTCAGTACAAAGCTGGAAATATCCCAACATCTGATATCAAGACAAATTAGGGCACTATAGTATGCAAGGCAGCATGGGAGTGCTATTAAAACTGACATTGACCCATGGACACAAGAGACACTAGAAATGAAAACATATTTGTAGTTAACTACTTCTCAGGAAAGAAACAAAAAACATACATCAGAGAAGGAACAATTTAATAAGAAATGCTCTATATTCACATATAATAAAATGGATGGATGATGTAAATGTTAGACTTCAAACCATGAAGTGGCTAGAATAAGAATAAAGAAACATAAAGAAAATGCTTCAAGATATAAATATAGGCAATGATGTTTATAAGAGCCCCCAAAGCAGCAGCAACAACCACAACAGATAAATGAGATTAATTGTTTCATAAATCACACTTTTGAGTGCTTGGCCAATGAGATGAAATTACCAAACCAATGATACACTCTTCATTTTCAAGGTTAGTTGCAGTATTTATCAAGAGAGATCAACATATGTGCTTGGAGTGTATGAGTGGATAAGTAAAATGTGTGATTTTAAAAACAAAAATAAAAAAAAAACTAGAAAAAAGGAGCTCAATGTCTCCAAAGCTAAATAGCAAGGAGAATGCCTTATTTGATCAGTATATATTTTGAACATACAAGTAAATAGCACAAATTGACTCATAAATCTCCACAACTATTGTGTGAAAATCCAAAAGTTAAATTTCAAAAAAGGTACACTGGGTGGTATAGTCATCAAATTCCAGTAACTCGGAACTGGTAAGGTTAGGAAGGAGTTTAAAAATTTCAAGGTAATCCTTGGTAATTTAATAAGATTCTGTCTCAAAACAAAGAGTAAAAATGGACTAACACAACAACACAAAGTGTCAGGATGTAGTCAAGTGCTAAAATGCTTGCCTAGCACACACAATGTGAGGGTTCATTTCTCAATTTTGAAAAAAAAAATTCAAGCTCATTCCATGCATAGGAAAAAATTTAAACATCGTGCCTCCACAACATTTTATCAGTTAGTATTATCAACCAGAAAGAATCTAAGACGACCCAAGAGATGAGCCTTTGGGCATGTTTATGGGATTTGATTAATTGGGCTGGGAAGACTTACTGACTGTGAGTAGTAACACTTTCCTGAGTAAGGATCTTAAAGTATATAGAGGGATAAAGGGAAGTGGGTAGCATTTATGCATTCATTCCTGTTTCCAGTTGCTTTGAATTCCTGTTGCCTTGACTTCCCTTCAGTATTACCTCTAGTGTTTGGCATAAAGTAAGTACTCACTAAATATATCCAGATGGATGAACAAAGATTAGCTTCATTAGCTTATGAATGTTTTTTGTCAAAGGATACCTTTTATCTCATCAACCTAAAAGCTGGAGACACTTCTAATTGCCACAACAAAAATAGCTACAGTAAAACAATTTTTGTGTGACATTTTTATGGTACATCAGCCTACACAATACCTACCATTATCATAAAATGCCTTTACTTTAAGTCTTCTCCCATTTTAGATGGTTTAGTCATTTCCTTTATAGATAACAAGAAAAAAATGCTCTCAGAGTTTAAATAGGTGGTACTGTATTTTTCTTTTCTTTTCTCATTTGAGGTGGTAGTTTCTGTGTACTCATTCAGTAATATGATGTTAAAATTTCTCTCAGGCCATATGACCAAGTTTAAAATGAAAGGCCTGAATACAATAGCTCTAGACTCAACTTTGCTCTTGCAATGTGATTCTAAAGATGACCTCACAGGAAAAATTCAAAAAATTATAATGTAGGCATTTTCTTTGTAAAGATTAAAAATGATGATATGCAAGATATTCGTCAGTATTGCTATAGGGTAGGGTCGTTTCAGGTTCCCTATACTCATCTGCCCAAGGAACTAACTGGGGGACATCGCCTTGGGCTCCTGGGAGCCACTCTAGGTTCAAGTCTCTTGCCAGCCCTAAGGTGGCTCCCTTAACTAAGAATTGTGCTTCCGTGCTCCCCTATCCAGCCTTCCTTTATCCCAATCATCCTGTTTCCCCAAGTTCCCCCCATCCTCCCCTTCTCACTTTTCTCTCCCCATCTCCCCTTATCCCCAACCCACCCTACCCCCAAGATCCCACTTTCCTCCCCGGCAATTTTGTCTACTTCCCATAGGCAAGAGGATAACTATATGTTTTTCCTTGGGTTCACCTTCTTATTTAGCTTCTTTAGGTTCACCAATTGTAGACTCCATGACCCTTATTTATGGCTAGAAACCAATTATGAGTGAGTACATCCCATGTTCATCTTTTTGGGTCTGGGTTACCTCACTCAGGATAGTGTTTTCTATTTCCATCCATTTGCATGCAAAATTCGAGAAGTCATTGTTTTTTTACAGCAGCGTAGTACTCTACTGTGTATATATTCCACACTTTCTTCATCCATTCTTCCATTGAAGGACATCTAGGTTGTTTCCAGGATTTGGCTATTACAAATAGTACTGCTATGAACATAGTAGAATGGATGGAGATAGAGACAGAGACCCACACTGGAGCACTGGACTGAGCTCCCAAGGTCCCAATGAGGAGCGGAAGGAGGGAGAAGATGAGCAAGGAAGTCAGGACCACGAGGGGTGTACCCACCTACTGAGACAGTGGAGCTGATCTATTGGGAGCTCACCAAGGCCAGCTGGACTATGACTGAAAAAGCATGGGATAAAACCGGTCTCTCTGAACATGGCGAACAATGAGGGATGATGAGAAGCCAAGGACAATGGCACAGGGTTTTGATCCTATTTCATCTTCTGGCTTTGTGGGAGCCTAGCCAGTTTGGATGTTCACCTTCCTAGACATGGACGGAAGGGGGAGGACCTTGGACTTTCCACAGGGCAGGGAACCCTGACTGCTCTTTGGACTGGAAGGGAGGGGGAGAGGAGTGGGTGAGGGGGAGAAGGATGGGAGGAGGGGGAGGGAAATGGGAGGCTGGGAGGAGGGGGAAACTTTTTTTTTTCCTTTTCTCAATTAAAAAAAATTATGGTAAAAGTATGAGAAAAATACAACCCTCATTCAAGCATGAAAAAAAGATTAATAATGGTTTCTTGGTTCTATTTCATCCTAATAACACTCTAATGATGTCAACAAAAAGTCACTCTCATCCACCTTCAAGGACTTAGCTAGTCATAGTCCAAGAGAATTATTTATCTTCTTACAAGAAAAAAAAGAGGCACTTCACCTCCAGACTTCCCATTGAAGTCCAAGGAGACTATGACAATCTTATTTTTGTTATCTTTGCAATGCTGTAATTGCTTGGTGTGAGAAGAAAGTAATTTCTTCTGGGTAACTCATGTCCCTAACTCCTTTAAGTGCTTTTCATCTCAGATTAAATATTAATTTGAAGTATGTCTGTGCTTATTTAGTGCCGCAGGTCCCAGTCACAAATTGTGGTAGCACACGTTTTTTTAGTTCGCAGCACAGGATGATATGCACTATATTGATTTTTCCACCAGGGGTCACTATTTTGGAATGGCTAATCGACCCTACTGCCCTTTGCCTAATGCACTTCTCTCTCCAGGTCAATTTATAAAGTCTGGACATCTCAGTTTTAAAATCCAGGACAATTGCTCTGTTTCCTTTAAAAAGAAGAAAAGACTCAAAGCAAGCACACCAACCATGAGACCAGAAACAGGCATTAGATTTTAAGAATATTGTAGTCTCTGAGAAAAATCTAATTTTCCTCTCTAATAGAAATAGTATGGTCTATAGAATGGTGATAATGTCGACAAAGCTTATCAATCTTTATTTCCTGGAGTGTCAAATAAACATTAATTATTTAAATCTCAACTGTAAAGTTTACATATAAGAAACTTTGGTAGTTATGATTAAAAATGGACTTTTTCATGAAAGAAACATTTTCATGACTTATGAGTGATATAGGCATAATAATTGAATTTCATAATGACATTTAAAACAGTTGATTTCAATGAATACTTCTATTTCTGCTCATTACTGTTCTGTGAGATTGTCATATGAATAAACAACATTTGCCTAATTTGACTCAATTCATCTCTGAATTGAAACAGTCATTTCCTATTGTCTACATACTGGCTTCTGAATTGATTTTCATTGTTAGATTCACTCAGAAATGTGTAAGACCTGTATTTGTTTTATTGTCCAAAGGGGACATTAAACTCTTTCAACAATCAAGTTTCAGCTACGTTTTGTACCATGGTGTACTACATATGGTACTCAATCAAATACTTATTGAACTGACATTAAGGTTAATGTGACTGAATTGGTTCGGTAGATCTGGATTTCTCTCACCAGCTCCATATGTGGATAAGGACTGATTTATTCTAGTGTATTCTCATATTATGAAGGTTCCTTGAACCTGCCAATGACCATTTCTGGGTTCCTTTAACCTTTGGCTTTTTATTCACTGGTTATTTCTAAAAGTTGCTAATTCAGATATATTACCTTGATAAGGTAGGAGGGCTTAAGGACAGGAAGTCGAGAAATTCCTACGTAAATCCCTGGAGTTCCTAAACTGTAATTTACAAGACAGTGATGTGACCAACTTTACCCCGAAAAGCTAAGTGTTCATAAAACATCCCAACAGAACTAGCTAGTGTTCGATGCAGTATAGAATGATTTCGTTGTTTTTAATAAAGGAATATGAGTATCCAATAAAGTGAGATACAAAATTATGAGTCTAAGTGGTCCAATTACCCTACAAACAAAGTATTGTATCCCCAGTGTGGGTGAAAATAAAGAGGGATTGTTATGCACAAGTTATTTGTGAATGGATAAATTGTTGTGAATAAAATGAATTTATACTGATAGATAACAGGGTTCATTTTTCTGTTGTTGTTGCTGTTCTTATCCCTTACAGGAAACCACTACCTTGAAGTACATATGTGAAACTGCTTGTTAAGTATTAGCAAGATCAGAAGGCTTTAAGGTAAAACCCCTCCATCAGAGTAAACAGTTTGTAAAACAAAAGCCTGGTCAGAAGAATGGGATCTAAGGCACATCTCTGGTCCTGGGAGGAAATATGGCATCCTAAACTGCCTGGAAGGTTATTAATTGATAACTATCTAAACCTGGGTCCAGGAGTCCAGAACCATACAAGATCATTATCTAACAAGAGACTTTCTGATAAAGAACAAGGACATGGCTTTCTTTACCCTTTTCTGTAAGAGTCCATACAAGTAGGGTTGGTCAGTCATCTGGACATCAAAATGTCCCCCAGGGAAGTTGTCTCTTTCAGACAACTTTAAAAATAGTATAAAGCCTATTTTCAATGGAAGTCTGTACAATGGTCTCTGAGCCCATTGTCCATTCTTTCCCCTTGAATATTTGCCTTCTATAGCAGTCTCTTTAGTCACTGTTCACTCTCATTCTTTGAGAGTGCTCCTGCTTTACACTGGAGCAAACACGGAACTCTGTGTGTATGTGTCTGTGTGTATGTGTGTGTGTCTGTGTGTATGTATGTGTGTATGTGTGTGTTTGTGCGTCTGTGTCTGTGTGTGTATGTGTGTGTGTCTGTGTGTGTCTCTGTGTGTGTATGTGTGTCTGCATGTGTTGGCTTTTTTTTTAATTCTTTAGATAGAGATCACAAGGACTGGGAGTTAAGGAGAGGCCAGACTAAGATCTTGGTGATAGGTAAGTATTTCTATTTTTCTATTTCTTAATGACATTTCACTTTTTTCTTGTTTCCAGCTGTCATCTCTTCCTGGTCTTGCCCGTTTCTTCACCTGAATATCATCAGTTCTTCCCTTAGGTTTCACTGCTTATTCATAGAGAACACTCAAGATCTCCCAAAGCAAACTGTATCCACCCTCATCATTCTGGTTTTTAAGTCATTTCATATAAGAATTCCTATAATACTGTCGATCAGTTTGTGTACTTATTTCTATGCTGGTTGTGTATTTAATGGTGGGATTCAGACTTCCTAGGCTCCATGGGGTTAGAAACCACCTTAACCTAATTTATAACTTAACCTGAACATGGTTCTTTACATATAACAAATTCAATAAGCATTTATGGAAGAAAAATAACTACAATTTGACAGGTAATAGTAGTTGTAATACAATTTGTCTGTGAACATAATTCTAGCAACATACTTTCATTTTCCATTCAAACCATACATGTGGCATTATGTAAAGAAAAGCAACTTGAAGCCATGTGTAATTAAGAGTACAAGTTACACCGCATGCTGTATAGGAAACTAAAGCACTAAGATATAGATATTTTTTAAATTTTATAGATGATATTACCATGTTCCCACAAATTTTAATGTTTTTTAAAAAACTTAATTGGCAGTAATTGCACTATTTACATGTTAATGATCAACACCTGGCCCCAGCTGGGTATAAAGAGACTGACAATGTTTTTCTCTCACCTCCCTGGCAAGCAACTAAGCATATGCAATTTTAAAGAGACCTGCTTGCCAGAAATAACACATTCATAATTGGTAGGACAATGTGAAATTAGTTCACACATTGCACCATTCTCAAACAAATGCATAATATTATTCATGTTTAAAAGCTTTATGACTCAAAGAGGACCTTATTTCCTACACTCGGTGATTATTCACAATTATTAAATTATTCCTGTCAATGAATGTGCCAGAACCCAGCTAAATAGAAGCCCAAGTAGTCTCTTGTAATAAGAGACCAGTTCCTGCCTCAATCCCTTGAAAAATCAGAGTTTCCTTTGAAGTCATTCAAAATCTATAATTAAATATGGTAATTTCCTCCTGCCTCTATCCTATGATATTTTGAATCAGTATAGTTTTGATTGGATTTCCCCCTACAAGCCCAAAACCAATTAAGAAGTATTGAAAAGTGATTTCCAATAACAAAGATTTTTTGAGTCACAAAATGATTCTTGAAAGATTTTGGCATATCATTATCTCCCACCTAATAGCTGTTATTAATGGAAGGTGAAAAAAGAGAGAACAAGTCTTGAATTATACTTGTTCATAGAATTATATTTTACCAGTTGATATAAGGAATTTGATATTGCTATTTTATTTAAAAACACATACAAATCAACCATTATGAATATAATATTTCCCAGTCTTCTCAGCATTAAATAGCAAACACTTTTCTGAGGTAGACAAAGGATGCTCAAGGATCACTCTTCACATAAAAATGTTTATAGTAAAAGTAGGGAGGCAAAATACTAATAACTGCATTCAGAGATAACAAAGAAGGCATTAATTCAAAAGAGAGGAGAGAGCTTATGGTCAGGAAAATCTATAGAAAACCCTGTAAAGGGAAGATGAGAGAAAAGAAGGCTGGAAACCACTATGTGCCAGGAAGCATGATACGTAGTTTATCTCATTTAACTTATTCGAAGCCACATAGACATAGACCAATGATATGCCAACATGTGATTTTCTAGATCAGCTACATTCTAACCTGAAGGAGGGAGAGTAAAAGTTGGGTGCATGGGGATGGGGTGGGGTAGGGTAAGGGGAGATGGGGAGAGAGAAGGGAGAAGGGGAGGATGGGGAGAGCTTGGGAGAGTGGGATGATTGAGATGGAGGAAGGGTGGATATGGGAGCAGGGAAGTAGATATCTTAATTAAGGGCACCATCTTAGGGTTGGCAAGCGACTTGACTCTAGAGGAGTTCCCAGGTGTCCAAGGAGATGTCTCCAGCTTGTTCCTTGGGCAGCAGAGGAGAGGGTGCCTTAACTGGCCTTATCCCATAGCCGCACTGATGAATAACTTGCATATGACCATAGAACCTTCATCCAGCGATGGATGGAGATAGAGACAGAGACCCACATTGGAGCACTGGACTGAGTTCCCAAGGTCCAAATGAAGAGTATAAGGAGGGAGAACATGAGCAAGGAAGTCAGGACTGTGAGGGGTGCGTCCACCCACTGAGACGGTGGGACTGATCTAATGGGAGCTCACCAAGGCCAGCTGGACTGGGACTTGATGGAGGAAAGTCATTGGTTAAAAAAATAAAGAAACTGCTTGGCTGGCCCTCATAGATTAAAACATAGGTGGGAGGAGTAAACAGAACAGAATGCTGGGAGGAAGAGGAAGTGAGCTCAGACTCGACAGCTCTCCTCTCAGGGGCAGACGCCTGAGAGAGATGCCATGCTCCCGGCTCCTGGGCGGACGCGGGGATAGCTCTGCTCTCTGAAGCACACGTGATGAAGCTCAGACCCAGGATGGACATAGGCTAGAATCTCCCTGGTAAGCCACCTCGTGGGCTATACTAGAAATGGGCTAGTCCAGGTGTGAGAGTTAGCCTAGAAGAGGCTAGATAGAAATGGGCCAAGCAGTGATTAAAAGAATACAGTGTCTGTGTAATTATTTCGGGTAAAGCTAGCCAGGTGGAGGGAAGCACAGTTCACCGCTCCTATTACTACAGGGACTGATGGAGCATGTGATCAAACCGGACTCTCTGAATGTGGCTGACAATGAGGACTGACTGAGAAGCCAAGGACAATGGCACTGAGTTTTGATCCTACTGCATATACTAGCTTTGTGGGAGCCTAGTCTGTTTGGATGCTCACCTTCCTAGACCTGGATGGAGGGGGGAGGACCTTGGACTTTCCACAGGGCAGGGAACCCTGACTGCTCTTAGGACTGGAGAGGGAGGGGGAGGGAAGAGTGGGAGGAAAATGGGAAGAGGGGAGAAGGTGGAAATTTTTAATAAATATATAAATAATAGTAAAAAGAATGGAAAAAGATAACGAGAGAATGATATAACCAATGAGAAGACTTTCGTTAAAGTGTCCTGTGCTGATATTACTGCAGCATTGAATATGTTGAGAAGACGTTCCAAGTAGCATCAAATGAACACTAAAGAAAGTGACAGGTGATATTTCCAATCAGGAGATATTTTTTGAAAGGGATAAAAAGGGCAGAAATTTAAGTCAAACAAGTTACCAGGCAAAATGGACGTATTAGCTTTTCAGAGACTGATGGAGTAAAAGGAGGCAAGCAAAGAATGGGGTCAGTGACATATGGTGAGGAAATGACGACTCCCACAACGGAGCCAGAATACTGTCTCTTGAAGGGATAGGTATCTCCATCCCTAGGCAGAGCATCTACATATGAACTCAATAACATCATGCTCACAAATATACTGTATTCGCACATTTCTGAGGCAAGAGAACTCTCACACACATTTATCGTGATAAACAGAATCGGCCCAGCTTTTGAGGAAGTTAATCTGGCATTGTTTGTCAGCCCCTGTCAAGATTTATCAAAATTAAAAATGTACAGCTACTTTAGAATAAATTTTACTTCTAACACTTAAATTGAATAGTAGGGTATACATAAAAACCTTCATGCTTTTAAAAATGCTAAATGAATTAGACTTACAGTAGTGTTCATCAAGAAGCTATAAGTGTTTGAATCTTAAATGCCCACCACCTCCCGAAACCATGTGTAAAGTCCATGTGTAAACCTTGTAATGTTCCAGAAGGACTTTATTAGGAGGTGGCGAAACATTTAAGTAATGGCGTCTTTTTGGGGGGCTTTGGTTCACTGGGTTATGCCCATGAAGAGGATATTAAGAAACTGAATCAACTACAAATTCTCTCTGCAAGGCATTGCTATCCTTATTTGTGTCCTGTCAAGGGTCCAAAGCAAACAGTGCCAATCAATGAGAGGATGGAGCCTCTGGAAATGGCAGTTAAAACTATTTTCTTTATAAGTGTATTAACAGATATTTTGTTATGGTGAATAGTTGCTAACTGCTATAGTGGCACTGGGTTACTAGAAACATATATTTAAGCATTTGGTAACTCAGCATCAGTTGAACATAATGGCCTTTGTGACCTTTTTGCTTAGAGGCTGGCATGATGGCTCAGCCAGTAATGGAGCCTGCTGCCAAGTCTGAGACCTGAGTAACAGCACACAGGCGCATATGATGGAGGAGAGAAGTGAGTCCCATAAGTTGTCTTCTGACATCCGCATGTGCGTGTGTGTGTGCGCGTGTATGCTCCACCAAATAAATACACAAAATCCTGATTCTTTTTAAAGACCTTTCTATTTACTTAGTTTTTCTAATGAACAGTTTTTTTTTTCATTTTACATGCCAACCTTTGTTCCCCCTCCCACTCGTCCTCCAGTTGCCCCCCACTTTCCCATGAAAAGTCAACAAAGTCTGGCATATCAAGTTGAGACAGGACAAAGACCCCACCTTGTATTAAGGCTGAGCAAGGGAATGAGCTCCAAAAAGCCAGTTCACGCACTGGGGATAAATCGTCATGCCACTGCCTGTGGGCCCACAGAGTGCCCAAGCCACAGAATGACCCATATTCAGAAGGCCTAGTTCGGTCCTATGCAGTTTACCCAGCTGTCAGTACAGGGTCAGGGGCTAGGGAGAAACCTGGTATTTATTTAGTTTTACCTGACTGAGTCCAATCAGTACTTTGCATATGTGCACAGGTTTAGGTTCATCTACTGGGGCATGGGAATCCTACCCATGGCCTGAAGAAAACAGACTCTTCTTCCAGCTGCTAACGACAGCAAATAGCTCCTCAGCTAAGGGGTGGGTCCTCAAAAGCCCCACCTCCATGTGCAATTTTAACTTTATTGTATTTAGGTCCTAGAGTACTCTCCCTAAAAAAATGTTATGTGTTAAAAGCTTTTTCTGGGCTCTATGCATTGCTAGAAATGGGTCCATAGAGAACTGATAGGCTCATGGGGGCTCTGAAGTCATTGATATTAGCACAGGGATAGTTGTAGAAATCGATGTTATTATTGGGAGGTGATAGACAGGTTAAGAGAGAGGGCTTGGCTAGAAGCAAGTCTTTGGGGAAAAAGGCTCTGAGGTTCAATTTCAATCTCTTTGCTCTCTTTCCTCCACACTTGAGTCGCTTTGCTCCAGCAAATTCCTTGTTCCAGGATGTTCAGCATCATTACAGGCCCAGAGCAGTAGTACAAGACATCAGAAACCATAATCCAAGCTATGTTTTTCTTCCTTTAAACTGCTCCTCACAGATATTTTTCAAAGGAATTCCAAAAAATTGGTATAAAAGAAATAGAGCCAATAATTATTGTAATTACCTGAAGACATAGTTCAAAAACTTTTAGAAATATTTTGTGGGCGATATTTGGAAAAGAGTGGAAAAACAAACCAGAGAATCCCAGAATGCTATATCTAGCGATTGGGGGCAATTCTGGTGGGATCTCAGACCAGGATACCAACAGAAATGTGGACAGTAAATACTCTCTCATCATATTCTCATTTTCAGATGAGCTGAATATCAGTTATGCATATTGTTTTGTGGTTAAACTTTGATCTATATTTTACCAATGGCTTTGTGTCTCTTCAGTTCTTGTTCTCTCTCTCTCTCTCTCTCTCTCTCTCTCTCTCTCTCTCTCTCTCTCTCTCTCTCTGTTCATTTTCCTTCAAAACTGCCACAACAACTGCACCCATTTGGGGTTTGTCTTTAGACCCACCATTCACATTTATCCTCCCCTGTCCTTCCCTCAGTCTTAAGTTACCATGTCAGTGGATTCAGCCCTTTTCCTTCTCCATAGAAGAAACAGCAGTGGTTTCCTGCTCTTGCTTTAGCCAGGGGGCTAGCATCTTCCATGTTCAGCTGCTCTGTCTTTCCATAATCCAATGTTAAGCATCTTCGCTTTAGTTCCTATTATACCTTTTCTGTTTAGACTCCAAACGACACAGGAAAGCAACATAAAGAGCTGTGATTAAGGGTGGAGAAGAAGAAAGGTCTGATTGGCAATGATTGTCAGGAATAATTCCAATTTTGGACCTGCCTTATTTAACTAAATCCTACGGGCATGAGCTGAAACTGAAACTAACTTCCAGCGCCAGGACTGTGGTAAACAAGCCTTAAAAGAATTTAACATTTTCACTAAATCAAGCAAGGAAATAAATTATTTCTGTCTTTATGGTGTATACTCAATGTTTCCATCAGCAAGTGTTCCAAACAATTAATTAAATGTCTAAAGTAGCCCTAACCAGTACTGAAAGTAAATGCAGGCATCAGTAGTAATGCATGATCAATTGAATGTATTTATGACTGTTCCCTCATTATTTCCTAATGAGGACTTCTTGAAGCCATGCATGGTTGTAGATGTCTGGCAGGCTACTACATCAATACATTGGGTCTGTCAGAGTGAGCTCAGGGTTATAGAGATGCTTATTTGTACATTTCATGAAGCCAATATGCATAGAAGAAAGAGTGTGCTCGGTGTCATCCATCTCATCACATCCTGTAGACTGACTGCAAATATACTATGGAACAAAACGGTGAAAGTCTTCTTCAAATTTCATAATGAAAATATTCTGTTTGGTATCATGAACTAAGGAGTTGAATAATCTTTCCTGAAACCTAAACAGCTCTGTGAAAGCTGGACGCTTTTATTCCAACACTGATTTCATTATACTGCGAAAGATAATGTTCTAATTGGGACTTTCCAAAATTCTAGATATTAAATTTTAAATGACTATTGTCCTTTGAAATAGTTGCCAAGAAAGTTATGGGCAGAAACTAAATAGATTCTTTCTTTAAAACACCATCAGTATTTTAGGTATAATTTTCAATAGTAAAATAATTTTGTTAATTAAAAAAGTACTTTAGGTGCATAAAGAAAATCTTATATAAACACTGTACTCAGGGAAATAAAACTGATTTAAGGTGTTGTGAATGCTCAGTTTATTTTGAGGTTAAGCTCATTTGAAAATGAAGAAAAGTATCTTCTCACATTGTAAAAACGTTGGTGAAGAAGAATTAGATTTAAAGTTTTCATAAAGACCAAAATACATTTTGTTTCCCCCCAAATATTTTAAAGTTGTTCTATTTGTAAATGTTTTCAAGAGTAATCACAATCATGAATCAGCTGTCATAAAGGCAAAATCAGTTATTGTGTGTAGGAAGTTCTTGTGTCAGCAATAATGTAAAGAGAGAAGATGATCAAAGAGATGTTGATATAATACACAGAAATACTACTTCTGACAAGGTTGCCCTCAGATTGTAAGAATTCTAGATCAGAGCTGGGAAGATGGCTCAGTCAGCGAAGATCTGCCACTCCAGCATAAAACCCTCAGTTTGATCTTCAGCACCTACGTAGAAAAAATTAAATGCCGAACATGGTGGTGTGAACATGTAGCTCCAGGCCCTGCTGAGCTGGGGTTTAAATGAGAGACCTTGGCTACAAAATGGACAGGAAGAACAATCTAGGAATCTAGCTCTGGCTTCCTCATGCTAGTGAACATACTCTTATTCACATTCACATGGACATATTCACATATACAAAAATCTAAATAATAGAGATAAACTATATACAAGGTCTTCATAGGCAGATCATTTCCTATGAAATATAGTTATAGTTCATATTAAAAAGTATAAATGTGTATGGATATGTTTTGCATTTCTTTGCACACCATTTTCCAAATATACAATCGTTCAACAGATGGAATAATGGAATATCTCTAAAAGCACTTGCTCTTGCAATATAGAAGAATGAATGTTAATTTGCATATAACTGTATTTAGGTGTTCACAAAAGCTTATAAAGGCAAAAAATTTGGTCTCTCTGGAGTATTTTATGCTTTCTACTATCTTCATGTATAAATTTGCTTTAAAAAGATTTTAAAATTAAAATATAGTTATATCACTCCTCCTTTCCCTTTTTTTCTTTCCATTCCATGTAATACCCTTTGTTCCCTCTGATCCTGTTTTTTTGTTCCCTCTGATCCTGTTTTTTATTTCCTTTAATTGTTGATCTGTTCCTAAATATGTAAATACAACCTTCACTGTCTATTAGTATTATGTTTAATTGCATACATATGATTTCAAAGATTACCACTTGATATTGGATAAGCAATTGTGGGGCTCTTCTCCCAAAGACTATTCATTTCTCCTGCTTTAAGCATTCCTTAGTTTCCTGCAGTTCTTTGTCAAGTGTTGAGACCCTATGGGATTTACCACTTCCATGTTAGCATGACTGTTGGTGTCACCTGTGTTCAGGTTTTGTTTAGGCAGCCTTGTTGGTGGGACTTTGTGGATGTAGCTACTCATCCATTTTATCCCAGCCAGAATAGGAAAAATTAACAAAACAACCTAGAGAGAATGCTGAACGGAATGTGAGGACAGTGGAACCCTCATTCAATGCTAGTGGTATTGCAAACCAATCAGGCTTCTCTGGAAATCAAGGTGGAGAACCCACAAAAATCTCAAAGTAAATCTACTCTAAGAAACAGTTATATCACGCCTTGCTTTATGCACACAGGATGCAATATTCTATTCCACATATACCTGTTCAGTCATGTCCATTGCAGGTCTAGTCACAATATCCAGCATATAGAAATGTCTTAAATGTCTTTTTAAGTGACAAATGGATAAAATGTTGTTCATATACACTATGATATACTGTGTAATGGTAATGACAATGAAATCATGAAATTCTCATTAAATGGAAGGGAATAGAAATGATTGTAAGTGTGGTGTGACCCAGACTCAGAAATCCAAACATCGCATGCTCTCTTTCATCTATGGCTTATAGTTCCAAATCTTCAGATGTGAGTATGAACCCCAAATAATCACAGAAATCAGGAAAGTGAAGGGGCCACTGTGAAAGGGGGGATGAGTAATAGAGAGAAGAATAGAAGGGTATGGCAATTTGAAGGGGCAAATGGGAAAAACAGGGGATGCTTCAGCTAGGGAGGTGGACGTATGTCAATATAGAATAAAGAGACTGATGAGGGTACAATAACAGTAAGGAAAACTGAAAAATATATAAGAAATCTTATTATTTACTTACCTAAATTTGCTTTTAATCTACAGATCAAGGGGATGAATCTCAGCTCCATATTTACAATCACAATTCATCAATTGTTTTAGAATGAAGACATTTAACTACAGAAAAATGTATAAAATGGCTCATTTGGTCTTAAACTAAAAACAATTAAGTTACTTTTTATTAGTGTTTATCATTATCATTGGTTATAATAAGAACAAAATACTTTCTAGTTATATTTATACATCTTTTATAGACAAGTTATATATTTCAGTTACTTTAAGAGTACATGTGGGTATTTGAATTAGAATGGCCTTCATGGGCTCATATATGCTAATTCCTAATTGGTGGAATTGTTAGGGAATGACTGGGTGTGTGGCCTTGTTGGAGATGTGTCACTGAGAGTGAGTGGGCTTTGAGTTTCCAAAGCCCATACCATTACCTGTTTCCTCTTTCTTTCTCTCTTATCCATGGTTATGTCTCGGCATGTAAGCTCTCTGCTGCTTATCCAGTGCTATGCCTACCCTTGCCTCCTTGCTCGCTGCCATACTCCCTGCCATGATGATCATGGATTCCCCCTCTGAAACTGTAAGCCCCCATTAAATTCTTTCCGTAAGTTTCTTTGGTCAGGGTGTTTGGTTATAGCAATAAAAAATAACTAAGACCATGTACATTGTAAAATTTTTTACAACTGTAGCACTATTTGAGAGAAACTTTACATTAACTACCTTATTCAATTGCCAAAAGAAAGCTTATTCTGCTTTTAGTCTCTTTTAAGGAAAGAGGTGCTAAAACTAACCAAAAGTTCCAAGATTTGAAGAAACTTGCCCAAAGCACACAGCAATTTAAAGAAAGAAGCCTCCGATGTCCTTTTATCCTCTCTAATTGCCTTATTGTCACTCTATGGACAATCTACAAGCAAATGGAAGAATTGGAAGGGGAAAATAAGATTACATGCCCTAAGACTACAACAATATAACTCCATTTATTCCCCGAAGAAAGAACAAAGAAAAAATTCTAGAAAATGTTACAGAATTATTTGTGCATTTTATCTAATGTATGACAAAGCTTAATAATGTCCTATGGCTTCTCTTAATGGTCAGGGAAGCCTGTGATGTTTTTATTTAATTTTTAAAATGCAGTTTGAAAAGGTTAAATTAGGGCCACCAATGTAACTTAATGGCAGAGTCCTTGCCTGGCATGTGGCAAGGCTCTGGGTTTAAAAGCTATCCATACAAACAAAGTTTAAAATAAAAAGAAACTGAAATAAAATTTTCTATTAATTAGAAACCAATTAATGAGATAACTATTTTTCTTATTGTGTATATTAATGAAAGCATTTCTTTGTTTAGCCTGCTTTTCTCACAGATGTGTAGGATGAGTAAATGTGATAACATATATAAAGAGCTCAGAACACTGCTTCCTAAGATTGCGTATTTTTTAATTTTTTTTTCATGGTTTTAGATGCCTATGGTCTAGGCATAACTCTATATTATAGAGAGAAGAATGGAGGTAAAAGGGGGCAGGGATAAGAGAGAGAGAGAG
>NC_022026.1:5222502-5234373 GCF_000317375.1 Microtus ochrogaster | reverse complement strand
AGAGAGAAGAAGAGATGATGGAGGGAAATTTGTCATAAGGAACTGGCTTATTCAGTGTTAGAGGATGGCCAAGTCCCCAAACCTCCAAAGTAAGCATAAATAACTTGAGAGAGAGAGAGAGAGAGAGAGAGAGAGAGAGAGAGAGAGAGAGAGAGAGAATGTGCATTTCAAGAACTCACTATCTCAGAACATACTACAAAGGCTACATGTATCTTCTATCAGTATTAGGACTACTTATGATGTGATAAGATTAGAACTTATTTTATTGTTCTCTCAGGATGTTGTTCTCTGAATGTCTAAAATATCTAAAATGATAATGATCTGAGATTTTTATGAATGTACAGAATAGGTAGGTTGGGCTGTTACCACATCTCATTGTGAAAAGTGTTTAAATAAGAGGTAGAACTGTACGTAGCAGTTATTTCACGGTATCACTAACTCCTGTTCTGCATTAGCAATATAATTCAACATTCACAGGAGAGAGGCTTTGTCTGTCCATGTGTGAGCCACAAAGAAATCATTATTCCAATACAATACAGAAGGAAAATTTTGTTACGATAGAGATTTCTGCACAATATTGAAAATTTCTAATTGGTGCAAATCTTTAGCATTGATGTCATGACATTTGATGGGGTCTGGTACACAGGTCTGTAGTTCCAGAGGCAGAGTATGGCAAGTGTGAGGTCAGCCTGAAAGACCCCCTATCAAAACACACCCTTCAGATTGTTTAGGAAAATGAAGAGCAATTGAAAACTGGGTATTTTGAAATATGCAGTTTTCATGTTTTTTTTTGTCCATAGGCCTTTGAAATATGAAATGAAAATATTCCAACTGGCCTTCCTTTGTCATTTTGTTTTCAAAGATATGGAGACGTCAGCTCAGGAGCTGACTGCTCTGCCTACTCATTCTTTTATAAGCTATCTCTTCACAGTCTGGAATAGCTAAGGACAAATAGGTGAGCTTCTCTTAACTAAGGAACTTTACGTAGATATTCATTGATGTGGGCCTTGGGAATAGTTTTGCTATTTTTGAGAATAGTAGCAGTACTCTCTTTCATTGGGCACAGTAGCACATACTTATAATCTCAGTATTTGGAAGGTTGAGGGTGAAGAATCAAGAATTCAAGGTGAGTCACAGTTACTTTGTGAGTTATAGAATAGCCTGGCAACAAAAGACTGTCTCAAAATCTTAAGAGTACATTGTCTCGTGCAATAGAAAGTTTATGGTTTAAAATGGCGAATTTTCATCTCAGATTACTAGGATGTACCTATGGCATGGTGATAATATACTGTGTAATGATAATAGCAATGTAAACTGGGGGAGAGACTATTAACTACCCAGAGAAGTGTATTCCTCTATTATGCCATATTCACAGAGTTACAGTAATATGACTGCTCTTGCAGATTTCACATTCCTGATTCGTGGTTTGTGTATAGGAAAACACACTCATCACTTAAGTGTTGATGAAATAATATGAAAGAGATAAATCCTTGCCCCTACACAGTCACAGACTGTATGCAGTGGATGTGTTTGTTCACCTTCTACAGACTATTATGCGATAGTTCAATAATCTTTTTTAGATCATGTTTTTACAGTTGACAAGCCTTTTTACAACATAATAAATGGAGATAATATGTATATACTTATGACTGTTTAAAGATGTTTTCATAACATGTGTTCATGGCATACATTCATGTTCATATTTTAGTTTATAACTGACATATAACTTTCCCATATAACACTTTCTGATATGCCTTTCAATATCTATCAGGTTTTGCCTTGTTTGCCTCTTCCTTACGAGACTTGCAATCCTTTCAGAGTTCTGTTTGTGTATGTCTTATGTCTTTGCCAGAGCAAGCTTCATGAGTGTGAGTTCATATCTTATTCTCCTGTGTACTTTCTACAGTTCCAATGTAAGATCTCTCTCCTAAAGTGTATTTTGACTGAATGAAGGACTGAAACATTTGAGCTTCATGCTGTTTGTTCATAATCTGCTGCTGTAACCATAGAAGCCTGGAGCAAGTACACATTTGTCATGGGCAACAGAGACTGAAAAGAGTCTAGGTCTCAAGATTGATGTGACAAATTGAACTTGCAGTAGCCATTACCTACAATCTGCTGTCTTCCACTCTTTGCTGCCTTCTATTTCTAAAATGCCATAGGACAAAAGAAGATGCAAGCAAGTAATAGACAGCAGTTAACCTAGAAGAATTTATATTCATAACTTGACTATGAGAAAGCACTCGATGTCAATAGCTTTTGTTCTATTATAAAAGTTTAATAGAGTCAAATACTAATGACCCATGCACCACTTGAGTACAATAACCACACTGATGCATTAAGATATTTCTCTTTTACTTTGTGTCTCACCACAATTCTACAATGTGGTATAGATCTATAATCTGTATTTTAGAATAAAGAGCATTAGTACTTGGTAAACCTGGATATTTGCCTGAAATTTTCAAAGAAATTGCTTAGATGAGCAATCAGCATGAAAAAATGTTTGAAATAATGGTGACCTCTGAGATACTATTTAAAATAGATCTCCTTATAAATTTGCACATAAGACCTTTGGCTGAGATAATTTTCCTGTCAATATAAATCAATAAAAGATAGAAAGGTTGGGGCACAGTGATCTCTGAAATGTTTTTCGTCTTTGTATCATCATCCATTAATTCAACTTAATTACTTGTGCTAATCAAAGTAGAAACTTAAGAGAAAACAATTTAGACACTTAGAGATATTGTTTTATCTGTAGCCTTAAGAAGAAGTAGGCAAATATTTTATTCTTATAAAGTAATTTTCCCCCATCTTTTGGAAATATTTTAAATTTCTAAAAGTAATGTAGTTTTCCATATTAGTAAATTTCCTCATTGCTGTGCTAGAATACCTGCCAAACCAATTTTAAAAATGGGTTTCTTGTTTTACATTTCAATTATAGAACATCATAACAGTGGAAGTCACAGCAGCTATTCACATTGTATTGACCACCAAGAGGTAGAGAATGATGAACCTTGATGCTCAGTTCACTTTGTCTTTTTTATTCAATTAAGGGCATCAAATTGTGGAATGTGCTTCCCATGTTTAAGGTGGGTTTATTTCCATCTCAGTTAATCTTATCTAAAGCTAAATTGCCTTAATAGACTTGCCAGGAGGTTTGTCTCCTAGTTGATGGTAGGTAGGTTGTTGAACTTTTCAGTGTCTTTGTTTGTTTGTTTTCTTTTTGCTTTATTTTTGGTTGGTTGGTTGGTTTTGTTTTCAGAGATTGGGTTTTATCTGTGTTACAGCTAAGGCTGTCCTGGAATTCACTCTGTAGGCCAGGCCTCAAACTCACAGAGATTCACCTGCCTATGCCTCTTGAATGCTGGGATTAAATGCCTGCTCTTCCAAGGTTCTGAGTTCAGTTCCCAGCAACCATATGGCAGTTCACAGCTATCTGTAATGTGATCTGGTACCCTCTTGAGGAAGAGACCATCAACTTAGACCATGAAACCCAATGTAGACAAGTTCAAGTTCAACAGAATCACCATATATAGGCTGCCCATGCATGCTTCAGTATTGCCAGGGCATAAATTTCATTCATTCATTCATTCATTCATTCATTCATTCATTTTATGATTCTAGGATCCATCACGTGGGCAATCAATATTTGATATCAGAGTTTTCCACACAAATATAACAAAAATTTGGTGCTTTGAGAGTTTTTAGTTGCGTGTAGTGTTTTGGTGATATATAACCACCCCTACTCTAATTCTTCCAAGAGAATTCTTCCTCTGTTACCTACCAATTCAATTGTGTTTTGCTTTTGTAAAAGAATTCAAGGCCAATTTGACCACTGTATTCTTAGATGTATGGTCTTCCACTGACCTGAGGTCACCTTACCAGGGGCTACATTCTTAGAGACAGCTGTCTCCCCATTTCCCTGCAGCTAACAATTGTCATTAGTTCTACAGCTAGGGGTGAGATTCAGTGTATAACTCCCCTTTCCATGCTGGGATTTGGTATAATGTGGGCTTGCCCTGCTTTTGTGTATGGTTCTGAAATCACTGTGGGTTTACATGTGCATCTGTGATGCTGCTATTGTGTCCAGAAGATGTTTTACTGTAATCACTGACTTCCTCTGGTTCTCACACTCTTTTCTATAGCTTCCTCCACAATGATCCCTGAGTTGTGGGAGGGGGCAATGCAGTGTATAGTTTCCTTTTAAGGCTGAGCATTCTGAGTCTCTTATTTTCTGAACTTTGGCAAGTTGTGGTTCTCAGTGTTAATCAACATCTCCTGAAAATAGAAAATTATCAGGTGAGGGATGAGAGATGCATTGATCTTGCCAGTGTATGTAGAAAGGATAGAAAAATCTCAAAATACTATCTTTATACAGATAAATCCATAGAATAAATTTAAAAGAGTCAAAATTTTAGTTAGCCATAGAAGGTACTATAGTGGTCATGCTTCTTGTTGATTTAAAACATACATTTTAAAAGAAATTATGTTCACATAGATGCTGCTTTACTGTAACATAGAAATGTCGTCTATGTATCTTCCTTTTGTTTTTTCTTTCTTATTTTTTTAATTTATTTATTTATTAAGGATTTCTGCCTCCTCCCCGCCACCGCCTCCCATTTCCCTCCCCCTCCCCCATCAAGTCCCTCTCCCTCATCAGCTCGAAGAGCAATCAGGGTTCCCTGACCTGTGGGAAGTCCAAGGACCGCCCACCTCCATCCAGGTTTAGTAAGTTAAGCATCCAAACTGCCTAGGCTCCCCCAAAGTCAGTTGTGCAGTAGGATCAAAAACCCATTGCCATTGTTCTTGAGTTCTCAGCAAAATTTCTTTCTTATTTTTAAAAGATTTTTTTTTTGCAGGGAGGGGAGCAGAGAAAAATATAGAGCTCAATAAAAATCAATTAAAAAGTTTTTTTCATTTTATAATTCATTTTTTATTTTATATACCAATCATAGTTCACCCTTCCATCCCTCCTCCTGCTCCCCATACCTTTCCCCCACCCAACCACCCACTTACTCCTCAGAAAGTGTAAGGTCTCCCATAGGGAGTCAACAAAGTTGGGCATATCAAGTAGAAGCAGGACCAAGCTCCTCTCCTATCCATCTTCTAATGCTCAACTGTGTTGTAGTATATAGTTATTCCATGATTTATTGAGTCAAATCAACATCATTGCCTTCCCTTCTGTATTTCTTTACACACCTCTGTACTTTTTCATTTATGCCTACTTGTGCAAAGTTTAGAAATGCATTTACCAATTAGTTGATAAAATATTTCATGAGAAATTGGTGATTTTTGTCAAATCTTTCCAAAAGAAATTTGAAGAAAATTTCTGAGTATTTAGCTCAGCTGCTTGCTTAAAGGTAAGAATGAGGATGTCATGGGCCTACGGTGCTCCATATCTGTAAGCATCTTTCTTTCTAGTAGATACTATATTGACTTCAGACACCTTATGATGCATTTCATGGATAGCCACAAAGGGAAATATAATATTAATTGTGTCTAGTAACTATTCAGTGGAAAAAGTCCCAAACAGGTAAGTATAGGGAACCCCTCTTTCATATACCTATATTAGGGGAAAGTCCAATAAAATGTTTGATGTACTTGATTTCCAAGTGTTGCAGAATATTTGTTTAACTATGCAAAGATGTGTTGTATTTGTTTTATTATGTGAAGATGGGTTGCAGTTTTACTTTGCCTACCGAAGGCATCTGATTGGCTTAATAAAAAGCTGAATGGTCAGTAGTGAGGGAGGAAGTATAGGCAGAACTTCTGGGCAGGGAGAGTAAGTAGAAGGGGAAGGGGAGGCTTGGGGAAGAAAGAAAAGGAGACACCAGGGCCAGCAAGCCAAATACAGAGGAAGCAAGAAAGTAGGACATACCCAATGAAAGAAAGGTACAAAATTAAAAGGCAAAATATGTCTTCACATTATCAATGTTTAGTAATTCTATTTGTAAAGAGGGGAGGAGGGGTTTCCTTATATTGTACAGAATGCAAAGCATAGAATATGGTCCTTAAGCTGAAATAGGTGTTTTTCTGGAAATGAATTTGAAACCATATCACAGATATTTAAGAACCTTCCTTCTGTTTGACCTGTTATTTTATTTCTGAAAGCTCTACTGGGGACATATGACACAGGCAAAGATTTATCTAAGAGATGATTAATTGAGAATTACATGGAATGCTGAAAATTGAAGATACCTTACCCATCAGTATGGGACATTTATGTAAATTACAGACCATGATAGAAACAAAAAGATTGTAACAAAAATATTTCCTGTTGTTATAACTTAAATGTTAATGTGTTAAGTAAATGAAAAGATATAGCAGGGCATAAATAATATGATCTAAATTATTAAAAAATTAAAAAGCACATGAATAAATATGTGAAGCCATTAATATCCTTTCTTCTAAATTGTATAATAATAGTTTAGCCCCTTGAATATTCATATGCTTCTGTAGCTTCAAAATTTACTAATTTGTGCTTTTGAACTCTTTCAAAATGATTATTTTCTGAAAAATAAGGCAAAACAATCTAACCTGTAATAGTATTTTATAACTTAAGTTTTATTAATAGAACCAATATTTATAATAGTCATATATTTTGCTTGCTATCATATCCTTTGGTTGTCTCATACATTGCTATTAAGAACAAAGCAAAACAAAGCTGTGCATTCTCTTTGAAGTGTAGATTTTTTACAAGAATAAAGGAAGTCAGAAAAGGTTACTCTGTTAAGTTTGATAGGTAGATTTATTAATTTTTGTCAAACTCCTCTGGGTTATTTTTCCTTTTTCAATGAGAAGTTTCCAGGTTCTCCCACTGTAGAATTGTGACTATTGGCCAACAAAGGGGCTTTTTACACTGAACCTGAGAGGGAGTGAATATACCTTCATTTGGAAGACATGTGAATCTGAGGAGATCCTTTATAAAAATTTGGCCCAGGGGACCTAAATAAAACAGATCTTTGGCTTAGATCCAAGGTCTGTGACCTTCAAAGAAACTGACTTTCCCATTTATTGTTTATATATATATATGATCTAAATTATTCTATACATATATTATATATATATATATAATATATATATAGAAAGCCCTGACTATAGGATTTATGCCAAAGTCAATAAAAAATATTTCCTGGTTGTGAAAGGAATGTCAATCGGGGAAGCAGCCTGGACTATAATTACAAGGGGAGCGTATTTTCAATGCTAACTTAGAAGTTGATGGCCTTATCATATTAAAACAAATTAACATGTAACTTCAAGTATCCTTTTTATGAATTAATTCTTCACAGATTTCACCATTTCAAGAAAAATCATTTATTTAAAATAGTGTAAAACAATGATCAAAAGAAGTAAACTGTTAATTACATTGCTGACTAACCTTTTAAATTCACATACTTCCATGGAAAGGTACTTTCAAAATATGAAGAGTCCCAATTGGTAGAATGGGCAAATGAGAGAAAGAAAATAGCAAATTAAAACTAAAGATAAAACAATAAAAGTCATGGTTAATTAGAGTGATCAGAAAGGAATGAAGCAGAACTTGAAAGTGAATCTATTAAAATCAATTTTAAAATGGGCTTTAATTAACAACCATTTATGCATATTTTCCAATGAAGTTTTAATTTTAGCCTTGAGTTATCTCACACTAGTCTTACTTTCTATAATACTCCAGTCATAAATGTGTATAGTGGTGAAAAACATGTTGGAATAGTATCCTTCTGAAACACATTTTTAAATAATTCTTTAATATGTTAAACATTGAAGTGCCTGAGATATACTCTATCAGTATTTTATATGATTTTAGCTACATAATTTTAATTCTCAATGAGGATTTTCAATCTATGAGTCAAGAACTCTCTAAGGAAAGCTTTTGATGTACATTGCACCTGCCCTTTTATCAACATTAACTGAGCAGTATGCTTTTACTACAACATACTTTTGACATTTATCAGTTGCTTTTATTTGTTTTTTGCTAACCTTCACCTTGTCAGCAGGACTTCAACAGAACTGCAACAGCAGCTCATGCCAATTAGACCCTTTTCAAAGAAGCTGTTATTTTTAGAACTGTATGTATTTGAATAGACAAAAACAGTAAAGGATGATTATCACAGAGACCAAGGGTAAGGAAGGAACTCATTCTGTATATACCCACACCTCTCTTTAGGGAGACAAAATAGACCTTTCCTGCAAAAGAAAAAAAAAATACAAATAAAGGAGACACAAAATACATCATGGTTTTAAGTTGTTTTGTGTTTTCAAACCACAATGATATTATACTTTTTTGAAAACAATATTGAGGATTATAAAATATTCCAAGAGCTTGAAATAATAACAAGTAATAGAACTTAAGTTTTTCATGAATTATTATGAAAGTAGTAGGTTGGAAATTTTTGTCCTGAGGATTACACCCACACTCTTCCCACACACATATGTATAGATCTTCTGGGGAAAATGACTTCAAGAAAGTCTCCCCTGTCATTTATTTAACAAAGCATCCATCTAGTTTTCTACCCTGGGCTAACAGCCAGAAGAAGGTTATCAACATTAAGGAAAACATGGACCTGATGCTATAACTCTTGGGGTTATTTCTTTCCCTCTAAATATGATATCATGTTTTAAAATTTTTATTTGGGAAATGGTTTTCTGCAAGCCATATGTGAAAGAAAAGTTGTTTTCTTACCAATGAATAGGTAGAGGTGCTGAAAGATTTCTTGTTAAAACTGTTAGCCATTCAACTACTTTCCTGTTAAAACTGTTAGCCATTCAACTACTTAAAGAGAATTTAGTGCTGAAGAAGGATGCCAGCTTGACAGTCACGGAAAATGAAGGAAGCATTGTTTATTCACAGGGCATGTCATCTCGAAACAAGAAATCACCTTGTATGGTTAAAAGGGTCAGAACTTATTGCTTAATATGCATTGGGAGCACACACATGCTGGATGATGGAAAGATACATATGAGACATACTCAGTGTCCTCTAAATATTACATTTTTTAAACCAACATATTCCCAGTCTCAGGGGCATAATACACAAGACTGGTAGCCTCTATTTTAAAAGGAGTCAGTCAGCAAAAGCTAGTAGGTGAGAGATTTCAAAAAGAGGACAAAATATGAATTTGGTTGGGATGAACTTACTGTTTCTTGGAAGTGTTCTGGCTCTGTAAATCCAAAGTTCAGATTGCTTGTTCTTAGGTTTAAAAGACACTTAGTTATATTATAATATGTGGGAAAATTTATTACGAACTGAATCTACATCCATCACACCTCCAATCATACACTATCTTAAGTATTTTATAAAATTACCATTTGTTTTGTGTCTTCAAAGTGTACACAAAACATGTGGACTGTAGCATTTTCCCCAAAATGTTGATTATAGAACTATCTAAGGCTTAGGATATCTATGCACTTAGGTAGTTCTAGTTTAGTGTAAACTAAAATTGAGTAAGAAATGAATTAAATTACAGGAGATTATTTGCATTACTCATTTGAATATGAAGTAGGATTTTTTTATTTTACATTTTAAGGAAAATAATAGTGGTAATGTCTAGAGCCAGAACTGTGGAACTGAGAACGGTCTTATCTCCCACCAATTCTCTGCCTGGCTCTGACTCCTTACCTTTATGAGTTCTAGCAGTGGTAGTTGAAGGAACTTTGTGTAAGTAGTCTGTTTCAGAAACTGACTTATAAGATATGATACAGAATTAGACAGAGTGAGTTTCCCCATTTCTTTATGGAGCCCAGTTTTTCTGATAACACAATGATGGCTGAGAGGTGTAGACGTAAGTCACAAACGATGCCACAGCAGTTTGGAATTATGATTAATAGGGTACTATTTATTAAAAGGGGAAAAAACTTACAGATCACCGTCAGCCCTCTGTACAACCAGGAAAGGAGTCTAGTCGCCAGCCGAGCAGGAAGTGAAGAGAGCGAGAGAAGGAAGTGGCCGCTTTTTTAAAGGGAGAGAGACCACGCCCCAATGGGCGGGTATCTCAGCGGCTATAGGCTGGAGGAGCGGAAGGACCTCCCGCAACAGAGAGGCCTGAAGAGAATTTGCAAAATCACTTTGGGAAGCCTGATGGGGAGGGAAGGAGTCCACTCAAGGAGAGTATTGTTAATCATGACAATTTTTTTCCCACCAGCACAAATTTTAAAGCTGAAAACCATAAAAGGGTTGACTTTAGGCAAGTGAGATACTTGGAAAGCCAAGAAATAAGTGGGACTATCAGGCTGTGAGAAGCTGTGATCCTACATGGTTGTAGGGAGAATTCTTTATTTTCTGCAGTGCTAAAGACTGATGTTCGTGTATGTCCAAATTTGTTCCCATATGGGAGAAGGTTTCAGGCATTCATATTATGAAGAAAAAAATCTAAGAATTTTATAATGTTTGTGTGGTGAAAAATGGTAGTCAATGACTCTTGAAAATTTGGAAGTACTTCTTTTGCATTATTATTTTGCATTATTTTACCAGGAAACAGAAGACTGAGATTTTAACAAATTTTGAAACAACAGAAATATGTCACACGAGTAATTTTATGTGCTGTTCACTCTATAGTCTAGAGAAAAAGCAAATTTCTACTTTATTAAAAGATGATGGAGGAAATTGTTGGAATTTGATTGAAAACAAGTACCCTAAACCTTGAGAAGGCTTTCATGCAGGTCCAACTGATGTTTTAAAACAATGAAGCTCAATAATGTTGGTATCCTGAGAACTAAGAAGTGAACATGCTAGCGTCAAACTCCAAAAAGACGGGCATCTATTGCATTATTAAAATTGTACCCTCTGTGAAGTCATCTGAGTATACTCAGGGGAAAAAAGAAGCCTTAAAATAGGTCATCTGGCAGCAGTCAATGACTCTCTGCCCTCTCTAAATATATGTTTGTCTCAGAGAAATATTTCAGTGACTAGCACTTTGTCATGGGGCTCACTTCTCATTACCATTTCAAATGCACTTTCCTTGCTCTCAGGTACCTCTCTGCTGCCCCAGGGCTTTGCCAAGACACTAAAAAGTTTAGTCTCCATGCATAATATACAACACAAGTTACTAGTATGAATTTTTAACAGAGTTTTGCTTTATCACATCTCTTAGTCCCTCAAGATGCAAGAAGTGAAGTCTTATTTATTTACTTATTTACTCTCCCCCCTTTTATAATGCAATCCTTGCCATTGCCCTTGGTGTATATTCATAATAAGAAATTTAAACAAAATTAGGACAAATGAAAACCTATGCATCTTAAGGCAATTGTCAAAACAAAAATAACTGCCTGGATGAGGATTTTATCAGAGGCAAAATGAGAGAAATAAATATTGTTAAGGGAGACATAATTACACCTGAACAGAGCAGTGCCATGTAATGCTCAATATAGCAACAGTTTCTTAGCTGCAAAAACGATTAGTCAAAATAATGAGGTGCTTAGGTAAGGTCTATGGGGTCTGACTGCTACTGCCTGTATTGGAACACAGACATTGCCACTTACAGGCTGTGCTGCTTAGGTTTTATGTTTTACTTTTCCTTTCCATAAAATGGGAATATGATAGTACCTTTATCATTTAATGATTATAGATACTCACATATGGAAAACTTGAGAAACAATGGCTATCAGATTTTTGCAATGAATATTATATGCTTAAATATAACGAAAATGGTTGAACTGAGTTTGATTCAAAGCACATTATGGCTGAGTGCAATCACAATGCATTATATATGTATTTAAAACTGCCAAAAATTAAAAATGTACATTAAATAGCCAAAACGTTATAAAGGTCACAAGCAAGTTCAAAGGAAATTATAAGTCCTGTATGACAGACTGAAATTAGTAAGAACAACATCTAAAAGTCACTTAAATATTATATGTTGAACATAATATAAAGGC
>NC_022026.1:5207049-5222102 GCF_000317375.1 Microtus ochrogaster | reverse complement strand
TGTGGGTGTACCCCTCGTGGTCCTGAGTTCCTTGCTCGTGCTCCCTTTCCTTCTGGACCTGATTTTTAATTAATTGATATATAAGCATTTCACAAATGATCTATGAGTGTCTGGAGAAATGTTTTAGTGAAAATCACCACCATGCTTTTCAAAGTGTCTCTGCCCAGAAGGATAATGAGTTGAATGAACCATAAAATAAACTTTGAGCAGCATTGCTTAGTTTATGTTAACAGTGTTGGTGATGACCCCAATAGACTCTGTAGGCCAATTCAGCTGTAGAAACTTTTGATTTATCACACAGTATTTTTTATATTTTTATGATGTCATTTGTATATTCAAAACCTTTTATTATAATTCAGTTCAAATCTATGAAGAGTAACTATTTACTTTCAGAAGATTCCTTTGATTTGTTTTGTGGAAATGGGGATGGAATTTATTACCTTATGCGGACTAGTTAAGTGTTGTAGCAGTAAACTCTACCTCAAGTCTTATCTGTTGAATCTCATTTATTTTTTTTCCTCTTCTTCTCTGCCTATAGTTACAGTATTCCTGTTTTAGATCATATGCCCAAATATAAATGTACAAATAGGATTTCATATTCTCCTATAGACAAACCACTTCAAATCTTCAGGAGCTTTGACAGCAACTGGTGATTTTATCTGATGGACTTTTATAAGAGTAAATTTAAAACATATTTTTCTCTCAACACATATATAACCAACTACCATGTCCTATATAGATCTGAGTACATATTAATATACATAGTAAAATAGTGTAATCTCATTAATCACTCACACTAGGTACTGAATCACATAGCTGTAGGCCCAGGAAGCTGGATAGCACTACAGCCAGAAAATCATATTGCTAAAATTAAAATAATTTCTGGGGTATAAGCAGAGGCTGTTCATTCATTTACTGGCTGCCCAGACCTGAATAATCACACAGAAACTTTATCAACTACAACACTGTTTGGCTAATAACTAATGCATATTTCTATCTAATTCTTACATATCAAATTAACCCATTTCTGTTAATCTGTGAATCACCATGAGGTTGCGGCCTACCCGTAAGGTTCTGGAAGGCAGCTCATGTATTTCTTCTTTCGCAACTTGACTGTTCTCTTTATATCTCTGTTCAGATTTCCTGCCTGGCTTTACTCTACTAAGCCATTGGTTGAAACAGCTTCTTTAATAAACAATGGTAATAAAGCATACAGAGGGGAATCCCACATCATCTCCCCTTTTCTTTCTAAATAAAAAGGAAGGTTTTAACTTTAACATAGTAAAATTACATATAACAAAACAGGTATCAAGCAAGAATTATAATTACAAAATTTATACCTATTTTATCTTCTATCATAACTAAGGAAACCTCTAATATAATTATGATAGAAATGGGTTAATTTAAGATGCAAGAGTTAGCTAAAAAATGTGCCTAAGCTATTGCCAAACAGTGTTGTAATTAATACAGTTTCTGTGCTATTATTCAGGTCTGGGTGGTTGGGAAATAAACGAACAGTCTCTGTGAAATAATGGCACTAATGTGGGGCAAAGACATTCACATAAAACCAGAGAGAACTTGGCAAGTAGTTCTAGACACAAAAGAACAGAGTTAAGCATGGCTTCTTGATAGCAGCGTTTTCTCAGGTGGACTCTGCTAGAGGTAAGTACATCTCATTTAAGAGAGGCTTCCTGACTCAGCTTTATCTGCAAAAACCTTGCAGCTCTTTCAAGAGACACCAACAGCCAACACTTAAATAGTATTTGTAAATAGCTGACAGCATGCTACTTGGTGCTGGCAGGGACCTTGAAACTCCAGAGTTGTAGCAATAGACATGACTCCAGACAGTACCTCAGCCATGAAGCTAGACTCTCAGAAAGCTAAGCAATTGGGTGGATGCAGTTGTCAAAGTCATGGCTTGAATCCTAGCCATATCACTTAGCAAATTAAATACTCATGTGATCTGAAAAAGAGAGATATACAATAAAGATAGATTCAGAAGAAAAAAACTGTAAACAGTTTACAGTGTATTTAAAATATATGTAGGCTTGGGAGAGAAAAGGAAAAGGATAAAGTCCTTTAAGAAAAGAAAGAGAATGGTTGGGTGTGGTGGCACACACCTTTAATCCCAACACTGGGGAGGGAGAGGCAGGTGGGGCTCTGTGAGTTCAAGGACAGCCTGGGCTGCAGAGTGAGCTCCAGGACAGCCAAAGATACATAGAGAAAACCTGTCTCAAAAAAACCTCAAAATTAAAAATGAAAATAAAAGAAATAGAGTTTAAAATAAAGTTACATAAAAGACGGAAAATACACAGAGAATCTGGATACTGTATGTCATTATGTTCTCTTTGAATTGTTTGATTGCTGAGGAAGGAGCAACAGCTGCTAAAAGATATTTGATTATAAATGCTGCTGGATTAATCCAAAATATCTATTTTGAAAATTGCCTGACTTCAATATTTAAGTCAGAAGATATGTTACTTTGGAAAAGAGGTTTAGCTTTTGTTTCCACAGGAAATGGGAGACTGCTGATTCATTCTAGGTTAAGAAAAATCAGATTTGATCAAGGAAGACCCTCTGAAAAATCTCCGAAAGAGTAGATGGCCGAGATTGTCCAACATTTCAGAGCACCTCTGTTGCAGTTTCCTCTGAGTTTTACATCCAGAACAGCCTCAAGACTGCTGGTTGAGATGATCAAGCCTCACAGAATATTCCACTCATGGCTTGGCCATAATCCTAAATTTTCTTTAGGTCCCAATAAGATTATCAATGTCCCCAGTCATCAGGAAGTATCCTAGAAAACTACACCTACATTCCCCCTAAATGTGTTATGTATGTTTGTCTTTATTTGGAGTGTTGGTTACAAGTTGTTATGGATAATGGTCGGGAAAAAAAGATAAACAAGGGAGATTAGATTCTGAGTTCTTATTTTGAAAAGAAAAAAAGGGAAGTACTTTGAGACAATGGTCTTGTACCCTGTAAAGATTTGGCACTTATATTGGTTTAATAAAACATGGATTGGCCAGTAGTCAGGCAGGAAGTACAGGTGGGGACACCAGAATAAGAGAATTCTGGGAAGAAGAAATTCTGCAGTTGTCACCCAGATGCAGAGGAAGCAAGATGAGAATGTCTCACTGATAAAAGGTACCAAACCACGTGGCCAACACAAACAAGAAATATGGGTCAATTTAAGATTTAAGAGTTAGTTAATAAGAAGCCTGAGCTAATAGGCCCAGCAGTTTATAGTTTATGTAGGCCTCTGCGTGTTTCTTTGGGACTGAATGGCTATAGGACCAGGCAGGACAGAAACCTCTTTCAACACTAGGGAATGCCAATGTCTATCCTATCATGCTGCTTCTGTCTCTTCATTTCATATGTCCTCAACTCATGTTCTTTCATAGTTTTAGTCCAAACCATTATTAGAATAGCTGGGGAAAAAAATCTAAAATTACTACTTTATCTCCAGATGTAATCACACCTCACTGAATCATTATTTCTTAGCTGCTAAACAGAGCTTTTGTCATGCAAATACAATCATTCCAGTTGTGAATCCCCACTAACTTCTGAATAAAATCTGATACAGAATGTCCATTGTAAAGAACTCCTTGTCTTCCGAAGCCTCATTCCCACCCCTACTCAAGCACCTTTCTCTTTAGTTAAACTGAACAAGCCTTAGTTTCTCCAATAATTCCATAGTGTTACACTTTTGATTTTTTCGTTATGTAAATAATATTCTCTGAAATACCCTCTAAGTCCTGTCAGACTCCTCAGTCTGTAGGTGCTACATAGTAAATGTCTTCTTACGGAAAGATAAAGGATGATAATGTATTTTCTTTTTGTAAAATTAGAGAATTCAGGTGAACAGGAGAAAATACAGTAATCTGGTATGCTAAAAAAGCTATAAAAGATACATTTGACGCTTATGCTTCTAAAAATTGTTTTTTCAGCCTTGACCTTTCATCTGTGAAATGTTGCTCAGTGAGCAGATCATAATTATGAAATATAATGTTTATATATTAGGTAGTATAATCCTTGCCATGCTCATTAAATATACATTAGTTGATATTTATAAATGTTTTATATATATTACAAAATGTTCAAATACATTTCTGCCCTATGAATGAAGTCATTACAATATTCTCCTCTAGTTTTTATTAACCTCTTAGCCTAAGTGTTAATCTTTTCCATCCTTTTGGGAGCAACAGGACACATTCTCCACATTAGCTTCTAGGAGGTCACTGATTTGTTTCCAGTTAGTCTGGTCACTGAGACTTGGCACAGAGTTACCTTCATAAATGATTAAAGTTAATGTGAAATATTAAAATTAAAGAAATAACAGCAAAATCTGTGCCCTACAAGTGAGAAATGATCATTGGTATATCTTTCCTCGGGAGAATCATCCCATTTAACCATTCATTAAAAGTAGCTTCAAGGGCATTGGTATACAATAGGGATTTTTGAGAAGGAGGCAAAGTTGGGTTTAAAATATAAAAAAATATATGATATGAACTATGTAAATGATTATGGTGATTTTTTTCTATGTGACAATCTTATCAGAATTATAGGTAACTTTGTGACGTTGTAAAAAAGGCAATCAGATGACCTTTAAAAAATAATCTATGGTATAATATTGATGATATACAAAGTAGCTTTGCATTAAGAATATGTTTTCTTAAGCTATAATGTGCTACTATGTATACCCACATAAATGCTCTCCATAGCAAATACATTAAAAAATACATTTGTGATCAATTGGAAAATAATTACATTGCTTTTAATAATGTTCTGACTATCACTTATTCCCTAGTCCAGCACAATAAACATTGCCATTAATTGCTGAACTTGTCTCCAAAGTTCCTTAAACTCTTTGTTTCAAAATTTTATAGTTTCCCTTTCTTTCTCTTTCTACTTTCCTACTCCTCATATTCTTCAATTGAGAACTCGTTACTTTGGTTATTGCCATTTATATAACAAGCACAATATAGTCTTGGTTCTTTCTTAGTAGAGAAGTAGTTTCTTTGTATTTTTCTAAAACAATGTACCTAATCTCAGGAAAATCTATTGTTGTGGGATAGTAGTTAAAGATGTGTTATATTCTTTTATGCATGGAATATTTGTTTAATGATGCAAAAATGTGTTGCAATCTTTTATGTTGCATTTATTTAACTATATGAAGCTGTGTTATTTTGCCTGTCTAAAACACCTGCTGATCGGTCTATTAAAGAGCCGAATGGGCTTTAGCGAGGCAGGAGAGGGATAGGTGGGGCTGTCAGGAAAAAAGGCTAAATAGAAGTAGAAAAAGAGAAGAGGGAGGAGCAAGAAGAGGAGGAGAGGGAGATGCCGGAGAGGAAGCCACTAACTGCTTAGCCAGACACTGAACAAGAAGGAAGGAGAAGAATAAATAAGAGAAGAAGGAAGAGAAGAAAGAGGTGGGGGTGAGAAAAGGAGAAGGAGAGGAGGACATCGAGGTCTGTCCACCCACCCACACAGCCAGCTATGGGGTAAGAAGTAAAGAATGCTATCTAGAATAGAGAATGGTAAAAGCCCAGAGGCAAAAGGTAGATGGGATCATTTAAGTTAAGGAATCCTGGCTAAGACCGGGTATTCATCTTAAGAATAAGTCCGTGTGTTTGGGAGCTGGGCAGTGGGCCCCTAAAGAGCAAGAAAATGTAGCCTAATTCCCTAATTCCCTAAATATTTTGTTAGGGTTAGTGTGTGTGTGTGTGTGTGTGTGTGTGTGTGTGTGTGTGTGTGTTTCTGGTTGTTGTTTTACAGAGTCATAGAAGTAGACAGTTTCCCTCCCTAATATCTGTATTTTATAGTTCTCTGTGTTATTTTGTATTCTAGACTGAGAATTAAAATCTGAAAAAAAAATTAACAAGAACTCTGAAACAGCTTTTGCTAATAATCAAATCTTTGTACTTACAGATGATGATATTGAAGCTCCAATAAATGAAATGACTTCCTTAATAAAACCGAGAGCATCACATGGCCTTCTGGTTAATTACTGTTTGATCACTGTTTTCTTCTTCACTTAGATTTCTAAGTTTGTTCTTCTGTACTTACTTTATTTGTTTTGCATTTATTGTGAAATGTAATTCTTCCTCTATTGATTCCAGTTTGCTAGTCCTATGAATTGTGAGGCTAATTAGATTACATTCCTGAACTTTTCACTGGTTTTAGTTTGCTAGAATCTAAATTCTTGACTGAGCTCTAAGTTTTGCCATCCAAATATCACACACACACACACACACACACACACACACACACACACACACTATATTTTCTGTGTTGTTATCAGGTCATTTGTTTAGTGTCCCAGAATTTTATAAAATGGAGTTAACAACATACTACTTGCTTCATGGTAAGACAATTATATGTAAAAGGTGAATATGGCTTTATGGGCAGGAGGAGCAAATGAAGAAATATTCTCTGACTCAGTAAAGTATGAAATGGGTTACATTCAAACCATGTAAATGCTGCCGCTAAACATATCAGAATTGCATTCATCCATAAATCCTAAGCAGTCACATTTGAGTGAATGTGACATGACACCCACTATATTATCTGCGTTATCTGATGGCCCATGGTTTGGCTAAGGTAATTACTGGAAGTCATAAATATGACCCCACCTTATGGTCTTAAGGATATAGACAATGGAAAAATGTTTCAAATATAACAGTTTAATTATAGGTTAGACAGGAACAAGAGGTGTAAAGGATTTTTACAACTTTATAAATGTAGATACTAATTGCTATCTAGTTAGGTATCAAAACTGAAATTGCACTGCCAAATACTTTCATATTATAAGTATATATTGGAAAAGTATGCTTTACGATCTTCTTCACAAACATACAATATATAACTCATACTTACAGACAACGAAATAAAACAGGATAAAACATGAGCAGGGATGCTCCAGGCACAATTCAAAAGTATTTAACTTGTGACACTGGAGAAAAGAGCAATCATCTGGCTAGGTAGAATGATTTTACCATTAGATAGAAAGATGGATCTGGTAGTGCAAATAAATAAGAAAATAAATAAAATTAAGTTTTGTGCTGAAGCTAAAGAGAAAAGGAAATGTATTTCACATTTGTATGATAGCAAAGAAACCTTTGGGCCTGTAATCATGAAGTAATTTTTTTTTTGACTAAAATGCTAGGGGTGGCCAGAAATCAGTTTTTAAAAATTTTGTTGCACTAACATGAACAGTCCTAAACTTTCAAAAGCAACACACACACACACACACACACACACACACACACACAGAGAGAGAGAGAGAGAGAGAGAGAGAGAGAGAGAGAGAGAGAGAGAGAGTCATATGAAGTAAACACGACAAGCTGGTTACCTAGGTTTAATTCTAGTTGCAGGAACAAAAAGTCATACTTTATAGTCATACTTTATAGACTTTGGGAACAATGACTGAAAGATTTCATACAGAAAAAAATGAAGTGTGTGTGTGTGTGTGTGTGTGTGTGTGTGTTAGAGTACCTCGATATACAAAATTATAATGGAAAGTGGATCAGTGTCATTTTTAGCTCTGTTCATGTAACGAAAATTTTATCAGTTAGACCTAAAAGTGCCATATTTGAAACAGAGAAATTACTGAGATATCTTTACAACTTCTTTTCTAAGCAAAATACTTCAGTGGCCACTTCAGGTATTGGCAAAAATAAACAGTCTTTTAAAACATCTGGCCTATGCATTCATCCAAATGCAATCAACCTCGATCCATTCTGTCAAGTGATTGGACCTAATCCTTTTGGTACATCACAAGTGAAGGAGGCCCTGCTGTTTTTATTCTGATTATAGTAAATCCTTGATGGCTGAGAGCTGAGTGACAGGAGTGGACAGAGTACAGTACTGCAGGCTTGAGAATTCAATCTTTTCAATGACTTCTTACATGTTGGACAGTGACATGGCTTCTCAGGCCCTCCCTTTTTCCATCTTTCAAACAAGGGTAATAATATCGACCACCAAATTTGACTTTTAAAATGTATTTCTGGTCCTAGACATATACTAAACTAAACATAAGGTGCTACAGAACACCCATATAATAATGATGCCACCTGCACATCCCTTTGGGATTCCCATCAAAAAATTATTTGGGGAAAGATGCAAGACTGATTTGATAATAGTGGAAATTTGAGTCCTACAATGAGATACAATTAGGTATTATAATTCACAATGAGACTCAATAATAAACATTGAAGGAACTCTAAAAGGCAATCAGCCAGAAATGATGGGTGGCGGAGTATGAGGCTCAGTGGAACAGTGGTGCTGCAGCATGCAAAGAGCTCCAACTTCAATCCTCGGCTCCACAAACAAGAAAATTATAAAAATACTAAAATAATCTGCTTCTGCCTGGCATGATAGTATGTAAACTGAGCTACACAGGATGCTGAAAAGGGAAGATTACAAATTAGAAGCTAGTCTGGGCAAGACTTTGTCTCAAACCACAAAATAAGATGTGAAAATTATTTTAGATGGAGTATTAGGTTTTTTCTTGTTGCTCTGACAAATAATTTTGTATTTGTCAATAAAAAATTGTATTTGACAAAAAATACTTTCAAGACAACTTATGGAAGGGAGGGCTTATCTTGCTCACTGATTGTAAAAGCCTACGGTGATGGGGAAAATCATAGATGCAGGGATGTGAGAATGTTCGGCTCTTGGCCTCCAAGTCAGGAGGAGAAAAGGGGTGAAGGAATGAATGAAGGAATGGTGTTATTCATCATTTTTTTGTTCTTTTATCCGTGCAGAACCTTAGACCATGGCAAGATGCCACTCACATTCAGGATGGGTCTTTATGTCCTCAGTTATGTTTTTCTGGAAACATTCTCACAATTATCCTCAAATGAGTATTTCCATGGAGATTCTAAACACATTCAGGTTGACAATGAAGATTAGCCATGGTTAATAGGACTAAACTCTTAAGTGCCCATTTGTATATAATTGCACAAGATTAAAAGACAAGAGATACCATATGGTTGAAAAATTATTTAATTCAGCAAGCACACATAATCTAATGTTTCTGAAGTGCTCTATATTCTTAAAAGTCATAACAAGTGGTAATCAGAACATAATTGCCTATTTGATGACCCAAGTGAAACTCTAGTAGCTTAATAATAATACAATTTGATAAAGTAAACCAAGAATACTTTGCTGTTTATTTATACATGTACAGATATTCACATAATTTTCTAATGAATAATTATCCTTATTATAGTTTTATAATGCATAGTTATACAACATAATTTTCGTTAGGTAATAATATGTTATGGCAAAGTGACTATTTTACTTTACTTTTACATTTAATTTTCAATTTCTAGATCAGAACAGGAGTGATGTTAGAATATGATTTATTGTACTTATTTCAAGGTGATTTACACTTATGTTCATCAAAATAAGAACATAGTTACCATGGAAAAGATATTTCTATGCTCAAAATTACCTCCAAAGATTTTTGTACTTGAGGGTTCGGAAGAGTAAAACCCTGTCATGTAAGAAGACTTTTTTTTAGCAAAATGGCATCAAGAAAAATAATGAGAAAATATAAACAGTTCACTTTCTGTAAGCATTACCTCAGTTGAGTGGATTATGTATCCACCACCATGTGTTTTTCTGTTGATAGAAAACACACACATACACATACACACACATTTAGATGAGCATAGCATATTTTGTTCTTTTGGTTAAAGAAAGGCAAAAATAGAGGAAAAAATAAATAAGGAATAGAATTTAAACTACAGCTAAATTCAGCTACAATATTGAGGGAACTTCGGCTCTGTAAATGAAAGCAAGGACTCCTACAAAGTAAAACGGCTCCCTCAGCAAGCAACATGTGTTCCCTGTTATTAAGACAGAGTGGACAACCTCAGCACAGAGGAGCACCAATCATGAACAATTGCTTTTTGCACTATTCCTGGCAACCTGAGGCCTCTCAAAAGCTATACATGCAGAGCATAGGTTATGACCTATCTTGCCATGCAGGTAAGTAATCCAGCTGCCTTGCCTTTTGCACTTTCTCTCTCTCTCTCTCTCTCTCTCTCTCTCTCTCTCTCTGTTGTCTGTATGTGTGTGTGTGTGAGAGAGAGGATAATTCTATGCATATAGTATCAAATCAAATCAATATGCTACTTACTGTTCTACTGTTTCTTTTGCCTTTGGTCAAGTTTGGTCAATATTCACTATATATTTTATTTACCATGGAGGCTCCCAAAATGTTGTCTATTTACTGAATATGTCATAATATGATACTAACATTATCTTGATAATGAGACCTGGTAGATGTTATGTAAACTCCTAGAACATCTGTAAGCATTGCTCTGATACCTAATTTGGACTGGATTGACAGACAGCTAGAAGATTAATAAGGCACATTTAATGAACATCTGTGGGGGTGTTACCAGAGATGATTTTGAGTATAGTAGCAACTTTTGCATGGTAGCTATGTTGCTATTTCGATCAACAAAGTGTAAATCACCTTGAAATAAATACAGCAAATCATATTTTAACATCTCTCCTGTTCTGCTAGAGAAACTGAACTGAAAATTAAAATGGCATATTAATTTTGGCATAATAATTACTTAACCAAAAGTAAGCAAACAGGGGAGACCTCTCCTCATTGTGGTTTGAGCCATCCACTAGACTGTGCTTCCAGATGTGATGAAAAGTGGAAGAAGGAAGAAGGCAAAAGGAGACTGACTTTCTTTCCTGTGTCTCAGCACGAGGTGAACAACTTTGCTTCACCGCTCACTTTTAACAAAATGTTTGGCATCAGAACGGCCCAGAAAAGGCCATTTTAATTGAATTTTTCATGTGTTTGTCCTCAGTATATGGTAAAACGGATTAACAAAATCCTATGAGGGCAGATCAAAACTACATGAAGTGTCTTTGGCTCATCACTTTTCTGGTGTCCTCTTTTACCACATATCTAATAAGATATTTTTTTTCTACTCAACTATTCCTAGAGAATATGTTTGCAGCATTCAGTGCCATACTTCTACTTTCATGGATGGACATGGGCAAACATTTGATGTAGGTTTCTATTATGCCACAGCTAAGTATAAACCTGATATTTGTTTTTCATCGTTTGGAGCTAGTTGACTCTTGATTTACTGGAGATAAACTACATATTATGATCCACTGTGTAGAATATCTTCTAATCCAAACTATATGCTCAATATTTGTAAAGCCAACATGTGTTGAAAAGCAACAATGAAAATCACTTAAGGCTAGAAACAAGTCCTCAGAGCTCTCTACAGTAGCTGGAGAAGTCAGATGAACTCATGGCCTTGAAGTAGTTGAGATCAAACTGAAAGTATAATTAGTTTTTTCTCATAGGCAGTGGAATATGTTGCTGATACCTGATTTATACAAAGTAAGTTAATTTAGCAGTTGAATCACAATTATATGTGTAAGCTCAAATTGCCATAGAGAACTCCTATAGAGGGCGTAGCTTAAACAAGAGGTATTTATTTCTCAGCTTTGAATATTTAAAATGTGAACTCAGGATACTATCAAAGGCTAGGTTTCAGGAGATAGATTTCTTTGCTTGAAGATAGCTTTTTCCCCATCTTAATAAACAAAACAAAAACAAAAGAACAAACAAAAAACTTATTCAACATGTAGTAGAAAGAGAATTCTGATATCCCTCTTCTCATAAGCACAAATACTCCATTACAAAGACCTAACTTGATTAGCCTAAACTTGATTAGCCACAACATGTTCCATATGTACATATGTATAGATATAGATATATTTAGGTTTACGTATAAATATAAAAATACAGTCTGCTTAGTCCAGTTTTGTGGTTTGTGTGTATATGATTTCAGGGCTGACCACTCTGTATTGGAAAACTCTCAGTGGCCTCATCCCTGGGAAAGGCTAATTCTTCTCCCTGATGTCATTACTAAAATCCTAATTAGTTTTCCAGGGTTAGTGATGTCATGAATCTTGGAAGAGAATCTACTAGCATTACGTTGGTAGACCAACATACCTCCTCACTACATTCTAAATCTTATACCCACAGATAAATGTAACGACCACCCCTCATCATAAAAGCTTCACTTCACAGCAAATGGAGACCACCAGAGAGAAACCACCCTGGCTACAATGCAGAGATCAACAGATTGTGAGGAGCAGAATCCCAACAGATGAATCTATGTCACAGATCCTGCATCTCTGGCACAGGGAACATTGCAAAAGAGGGGGTAGGGAGAGTGAAAGAGCCAGTATACCAGGAAGTCTGCTGTAAAGCAGTCTCTTCTAGAAATGGCTGCATCAAAATAACTGGAACAATGGCAGTATCAATAGACACATTAATGTGGATGAAAACAATTTGACAGGATCCCATTTTTCATGATTTTAACTACTCCACAGAGATAGATTGCAACCAGCCTTTCACCTGGAGAACAGCTTATTTAAGTTTAACTTGCTCCTAGGTCACCTGGGAATTGTAAGTCATATTCAAACTCAGTATCTTGGGTGGGCGTGAACTCTGAATTTCTGTGTCTGTCTGTCTGTCTGTCTCTTTCTTCCTCCATCCCTCCCCACTCCTGTGTGTGTTTGTGTGTGTGTGTGTGTTTGTGCGTGTGCGCATGCACATGCATGTTAGTGAGGGTATGCATGTGCCATTGTGCATGTGTGGGGGTCAGAAGACAAGCCTGGGTGTTGTTTTTATTTTCTTCCTTGTTTGGTTTAGAATCTCTTAGCTCCTCTGTGTATAATAGACTAGCTGGCTTGCCAGTATTAAGGCATTCTTCTGTGTCTCCTTCCCATTTTACCACAAGAAGTCCTGAGATTACAGACGTGTGTTAGGTCAGCTTTACTTGAATTCTGAGCATTTGCCCTCAGAGCCCGATGCTTATTAAGCAGGTGTTTCACCCATCAAACCACCTTGAGAGTCAGATTTTGTATTTCTAAGATGTTATAGGTACTCGTTTGTGACCACCCTTTAAGAAACAAGCAGAAAGCAGCAGCTAAACTTCCTTGACTTTTAGATTGTGTTTATTTGCAAGAACTTGCATTAAATACATTTTGTGACATTACTTTCTTTGCTGTAGGAATGTCCTATATTCAGAGTATCACACAAAATCTTTTGTTTGACATTTGACACAAGAAGCAGAGTAGTTTACTATGCCTTGAATAGCATGAATAATGATCTTTTTTTCTTTTCTTTTTCGAGACAGGGTTTCTTTGTAGCTTTGGAACCTTCTTGAACCTTTGGAACCTCGCTCAGTAGACCAGGCTGCCTGAACTCACAGAACCACCTGTCCATGCCACTGGAGTGCTGGGATTAAAGGTGTGCGCCACCAACACCTGGCTAATTGATCACATGATTGACTTGGGACCTTAGAGTTCATCAAGGAAAACACCCTGGGCCATATGACATTTGTGTAATGTATGTTACTTACAAGGTCTGCTTGGATGTGTATGGAAGCAGATGTGGTCAAGATCCTGGAGAATGTAGAATGGAATTTAAGTCTAAAGGATTCATCAAAGTATATCAGGGTGGGAGGATATGGGTGCGTAGACGAAGGAAAAAGGAGAATGTGCAACACTCCAGGTATAGCAAAATGACTGTAAAAATCCTTATGAGTAACCAATTTTTTTGTAAGTATTTAACTTAGCTATGTCTATAGCTTTCACAGAACATATATTCATAGCTAAAGGAAAGGGTACTACATATTTCAGACCTTGCAAAATAATATATATGTTCTTTTTTCTTTCTTGGAGGAAGTAGCCTAGAACATTAGAAAATATATGCCCTGTGTCCTACTAGGTGTAAGTCTTACCCACGATACAGTGCATAGGGAAAAGTGTCCTTTTGTCCTGCTAGGATATTGCTGACCTGCTTTTTGGATTGGGAAGAAAAATGACATCAATGTGTGACAAGCGGCAGGTGGTGACTACTGTTTCTTTAAAGACAACATATGAAACACTGAAAATTTATTTCCCAATAAACTTGGTTTTCTAAGCTGAGCCACAAAAACATGCCATACAATAAAAACATAAGGATCAAAGATATTTCCAATTGCCATTAAATATAATTCAAGGGACGTGATTCACTGTGGCTCAGGTGCAGGTTTCCTATCAATGCAATTTATAAGGGTTCAGCTTCTAAAATGATACCTCCATGTGACAGTGATTTCCTTTTTTATTTTGTTTTTCTTTAAGTTTCCTACAATTTTCAGTCACTGTTATCAGTGCATCAACTGGATGAAGGTGATGCCACGGTATTCCGTTATCTAATTCCTGTGGTGTCCTTAGATTATCTTTCATAAGCATAGTTAACAATGATAACAGGAAAATAAATTAAATCAAAGAAGAGGGTTTATCAAATGCCATCTTCGGAGAGCTGCATTTTTATTAAACATGAATAAAATAATCCTTTGAAAAGAGATGTGGTTATTGAGAATTACCCCTCACTGCATAATTAATTCCACTGTCTTTAAATTATTAAATTTTTCATGGTGTATTTTTATAAGTAAATCTGCTCTTAGTTTTCCAGATAGATATACTTAAATTTTTTGAGACATAATTGAAGTTGTAGAAGGAATTAATTTCAAGAAATGGATTAAAAGTAATGATGTGAAATTACCGTGGCAAATGCTGAAATAAAAATTGTACAGTTCAATAACGCTGCTATTAAAGATGACATATCTAAACCAACATTTCCTAATATGAGAGAAGGTTAGTGTTTTTAAATAAAATAATTTGGTATATGAATAAATTTCGGGAGGTTTGTGTTAAACCTATTTGTATAGAGGTCTCATTATTAATTTAAAATGCTAATAATATTTCCAATCACAAAGAAGGAAAATGGTTTTTGATATCTACTTTCTTGAGTTCTTTGTATATTTTAGAGATCAGCGCTCTGTCTGAAGTGGGGTAAGTGAAGATTTTTTACCCATTTTGTAGGTTGCAGTCTTGTCTTGTTGATTGTGTCCTTTGCCTAACAGAAGCTTCTAAGTCTCAAAGTTGTTGCACAAGATTGCATTCCCACCAGCAATGAATGATGGTTCCCCTTCCTCCACAGCCTCTCC
>NC_022026.1:5186137-5205278 GCF_000317375.1 Microtus ochrogaster | reverse complement strand
GGACGTGGATGGAGGGGGGAGGACCTTGGACTTTCCACAGGGCAGGGAACCCTGACTGCTCTTTGGACTGGAGAGGGAGGGGGAGTGGGGGGAGGGGAAGAGAGGTGGAAGAGGGGGAGGGAAGTGGGAGGCTGGGAGGAGGCTGAAACTTTTTTATTTCCTTTCCTCAATAAAATAAAAAAATGTGAAAAAATAAAAATAAAAAAAGAAGCTTCTACGTCTCAAATAAAAATACCAAAAAAAATCCAACTAAAAATGGGATACACATCTAAATAGAGAATTCTCAAGAGGGAAATCTCTAATGACTGAAAGGCACTTAAGGAACTTCTCAACATCCTTAGTTGTCAGAGAAATGCAAATCAAAACGATTCTGAGATACCACCTTACACCAGTATGAATGGTTAAGATCAAAAACACTAATGACAGCTTATGCTGGAGGGGCGAACACACCTCCATTGCTGGTGGGAGTGTAAATTTGTACAACCAGTTGTAAATCACTATGGCAGTTTCTCAAAAAAAAATGGGAATCAATATTCCCCAAGACTCAGCAATAACACTCTTGGGCATATACCCAAAGGATGCAGACCCATACCACTAGGACGTTTGCTCAGCTATGTTCATAGCAGCATTATTTGTAATAACCAGGATTAGGAAACAACCTAGATGCCCCTCAACTTAAAAATGGATAAAAGAAATATTGTACATTTACACAATGGAGTACTACTCAGCTGTAAAAAACAATGGCATCTTGACTTTTCGATGCAAATGGACAGAACTAGAAAAATAATCCTGAGTGAAGTAACCTAGACCCAGAAAGACAAGCACAGTATATACTGACTCATAAGTGGATATTAGACAGAAAACAAAGGATAACCAGCTTACAGTTCACAACCACAGAGAGGACAGGAAAGAAAGAGAGATCTAGGAGAGACATACATGTATTCCCCCAGGAATGGGAAGTAGACAAGGTCTCCTTAGTAAATTGGGAGCATGGGGAGAGGGTTGATGGTGATAGGGGAGTAGGGGGGAAGAGGAGAGTTTGAGGGCAGAAGGGGAGCAGGGAGGAGAACATGAGAAATCAAGAAGATTGAGGTGGGTAAAGGACAGTGAGGGAGAGCAAGGAAAGAGATACCTTGAAAGAGGGAGTCATTGTGGGGTTAGGGAGAAACCAGCACTAGGGAAACTTCTAGGAAACCACAGGGGTGACCCCAGCTAAGAATCTAAGCAATAGAGGATAGGGTACTAAAGCACTTGCTTTGTAACTACCTTAATTGTCACAGTAGAACCTTCATCCAGCAACTAATGGAAGCAGATGCAGAGATCTGCAGCTAAGCACTGGGCCAAACTTTTGGAGTCCAGTCACAGAGGGGGAGGAGCGACATTAAGAATAAAGGGGTCAAGACCATGATGGGGATACCTACAGAAATAGCTGGCTTGAGTTAGTAGGAGCTCACTGACCCTGGACTAACAGCAGAGAAACCAGCATAAGACTGAATTAAGTGAGGATGATAGTTTTATAGCATGGGCAGTTGGTGTGACCACTAGCAGTAAAACCAGTATTTATCCCTAGTACATGAATTGGTTCTTTAGTGCCCATTCCCTAAGAAGGGATACCTTGCTCAGCTTAGATGGGGGGTGAGTTGTTACTGCCTCAAGTGATATGACAGACTTTGTTGATCCCCATGGGAGGCCTCACTCTCTCTGAGGAGTGGATGGCAGGTAGGATGGGGAGGAGGTGGGAGGAGCGGGAGGACAGAAGAGAGAGGGAACTGGGATTGGTATGTAAGATAAGATTGTTTTAAAAAATAAATTTGAAAAAGAAGATGAAGATCTTAAACTCTATTAATTGTTCTGTTTTTGTTTGATGGTTGAAGAATGTAATCAAAAATGTAGTCACTGTAAAATAACTTGGGCGGTAAAAACATATTTCAAGCAATAATTTACTTGTAAACTTAAGCAATGCTATACATTTTATTTAACCATTGCTTTGAAAGTTGATTATGCACAAAAAAATAATCCTTCAAAATACTGTTGGACAACGTTGTGTGATCAGCAGCTTTAAGCATTAGAAGAACAGTGTGATGGTAATTTATGCATTGGAGTTTTAAGTCAAGTGATTAAACCAATAGAACTAAGCCAAGATTTCTATTTTACATGATTAATCCTCAAATTGTAGACATAATTAACTGAAATTTTGTTTGCAATACAGAAAGGCATGGAGTTAGGTTTATTTGCTTGCTGTTTTCTTTCTATATATTCTCATTCAAAAGAGGAAAAAACCTAGAAAGAATGTATGTATCAAAAATTGGAGAAAATTGAGTATTTCCATAGCCTTCATATTTAGTTTAAAAAGGATGAAGAAGAAATGCAAGTCTGAACAAATCATGATATTTTGATATTAGCCTTGAGATTCTGAGTAAATTTTGTAATCAGAAAATTTTAAAAAATCTCCATGGAGCTCCAACAATACCATCTAAAAATATCATTTGATGTTATTATACATTATCAAAGAAATTCTACTTCTTTTGGGGGGAGAGTAGCTACAAATTGTGACATTTTTATGGGATAGCTCTCAGCAGGCTTTCTAGCACTCTAGTAGACAACCTGGTTTATAGATCTATTTTACTTGTTTTAAGAGACCTCTAATTATATAATGATAGGTGATTTAGAAATGGCTTTGAAGAAGGACTCTCAGAGCCATTGAGTTAATAACATGCATTACTAACATTCCATGGTATTTTTTAGAGTTCCAGAATGTTCATTCTCTGAACAAGCTATTCTCTTTCTCCTACTTATCGCTATCCTCTACTTACATGTAAGTATGTGTATAAAATGTGGGTTGAATTAAAAAGAGTGCTCTAATTTTATAGACCATGAGAAAAGGCTTCTTTTTTAGAGTAGCTTTTTCAAACTCTTAATGAACCTAAATTTTCTGTGGTTAACTAAATGGACTCTGCCTATGTCCATACTTTCCAATGTGTTCGCTCTCTCAATGTTTCTCTGTCTCTCTCCTCTGTCTTTGTTTCTATCTCTCTCTCATTCATTCCCATGTTTGCTAACTTCTATTGTGTTTCCCCACTGGGTTTCTAACAGAAACACATTTTAGAGAAGAAAATATGGACTGGAAAGAGAAAGCATTCTTTCACAATACTGGCAGTGGGGTTTTTAAATACAAATTATTTTTTAAGAGGATATTGTCACAGTATCTAAATATCATGTACATTTCATTTATTTATCTATCAATATAACAAATGTGCAATATAATATATTATAAATATTATATAATATATTAATAGGTATATAAAGTGTACTATACTATATAAAAGATAAATAAAATAAATAAACCTTTCCACTTTATGTATGCACATATATATGTACATCGAATTCATTAAAGTAAAAATAAAGAATCATATAATGGTCCATACAAGCAGAGAACTTCCAAGTAGCTGATAAAAAGTCGCAAAAGAGAGATTTGAAATAACTACCAAATGCACTGTCTTGAAAAATATAGCTACAGGGAAACATAGCAAGTATAATCTCATTTTCATTATCAAAATATTATAGACAGCTAAATAACAAACTGTTATCGCTGATAAATCTCTAGATAGAGAAATGTGCTATGGGAGGTAGGAGTGAAGAAGAAAGGACAGTTTGATTTTACACAGTTCCAGGTCAGAATTGTTTTTGTAATAAGCATATGATTATGAATTACTTGGACAACGGAAAATTTTCAAGTTAAGAGACTCTCTCTATAATCTCTAAAAATTAATTTCTAAAAGTATGCACTCAGAAATAATACATGACAATTGATATTTTGCTCACATTAGGCATCTTAAATAATTATCAAAGGATAATACTCATTATTTCATTTAGGCTTTAGGCTAGTGAATTGTGTCTTATTTCTTTTAGTAGTGTAACACATGGGACCTCAGATGGTCCCATGTTTATGTCATTATATAATCTTGTCATTTTATGTGTATGGGGTAATGTGTGACTTACTCATAATTAATAGTATATGGCAAAAGTCTTTATTCCTGCATATTATTCTACACATCTACATGATTTTTATTAGCATGTAATTGATTCTAACCCCCTCTGTCCTCCCTCATCTTTCTCTCTTATTCTTTCTCTCTGTCTCTCTGTCTCTCTGTCTCTCTCTCTTATCCTGTTTCCTGTCTCTTCATATGTGTCTACATTCATCTCTCTATGTCTGCATCTTTTTGTCTCTGTTCCTCTGGGTGTCAGGGATGATGACTTTGAAAATGCCATTCTATGAGTGAGCCTATAGGGAACACAATATAACAAAGATTAGAGAACTACTTCTAGTACCTGACAGTGACCTTTGCTTAGTGGCCAGAAAGAAAATAGAAATTAAGTCTTATAATCAAAAGAATTGAAATCTGTCAACAACCATATACACACTGAAGAGAGTCATTAGAAAAGAACCTAGGCCAAGTTGTTACCATGATTACATACTAATTGAGATTCCAAGCATAGAACTCAATTTTATGTGTTCGGATCCTGGACTCCGAGTAACTGGACAATAATAAATTGCTGCTTTTAATTTCTTAAATATGTAGTAATTCTATATAGCAATAAAAATTCATATTCCATATATGTATGTATCTCATTCTAATTAATATTTATGTTTTTGTTTTTGTTTTTCAAAACAGGGTTTCTCTGTGTAACAGCACTGGCTTTCCTGGAATTAGCTTTTGTAGACTAGGCTGACTTTGAACTCACAGAGATTCACCTGCCTCTGCCTCTGCCTCCCAAGTGCTGGGATTAAAGGTGTACACCACCACTGCCTGGTTTCCCCTCCCCCTTTTTTTGGTTTTGACTTCATACTTTAACACCACTAAATATATACAAAGAAATACCTTTCATCTCACATAGCTGTTACTAAACTCTTGGGCACCAGTCTTATAAAAATTTACTGTATATGTAAAGGATTACAAAATATGATAAAGGTAGTCAGCCAGATAAGTCAAAATTCATAGTGAGAGCTTACGCTTAATAGAGTGTAAAACTGAAAAATAAATCTATGTTGGAAGTCTCACTTCTGTTTCAGAAAACCCTTTAAAAATCACAGATGACAAAAGTTGACAGACTGAGCGTCCATGCAAAGGAAGTAGTTTTAAAGTTACTTTTCTTCTCTGCAAATATATTGCATTTTATAGCACTCACTTTTCAGAAAATTTAAAACACACAAATAAACATATCTCATTACTGCAATCTAGGCTTGACTAGCATGTGACTGATTACCACACAGTTTTATGATCTGTAATTCACACAACTTTTTCTGAATTGCATCCTAATACAGTAGTGATTCTAACCAATATTAGGGGCAGTCTTATCCTTTAGTATCTCTCTGTGATGTTTAAAATTTCTTCTAGGCTTTCTTTTAAAGGAACGGAACTCTACACAAGGAAAGAGCCAGAAGCACTGAGATGCACACTAGGATACACCACAATCAATGTGATCATCAATAGGCAAGTTGAGATAAACATCGTACTGACAGGGTATGTAGCTGAAGAAGGCCAGAGGAAGAATGACTCAATTTTATTTTTCCCATGGGCAAAGGCAGAAACAGTGTCATCATGAACAAATTAAAGTCCCACCACAAAACATTTGTACAATGTGTCATGCCAGAAAGCAAAGGGCAAACCACTAATCTCAACAGATAATAATTAGGATCAAGAGCAGTACAGAAAAAGTGAGAACAGTAGGACAAAGGAACATTAGGAAATATCACTACCAACTGTGTTGACTCTTTAAGAATGTGCATTTTGGCTGATTTTATAGTTTGTGATTTTTCTTACCATAGGCATTTAGAATTGCCATTCAAACACTAGGAGAATCAAGTTTAATTAATGTAAACTTCTAAATAAAGGGACAACGACAGAGAAAAAAGGACTTCTAGTGCTACAGCCATGACTAGCTCCTCAAATTGCAGAAGCGGATGCACACTGTTTTTTATTCCTCTTCACCTTAGTAGGCAAAACTTGGTGCCTTATTTCATAAATGTACTCTTCATTCTCGTGTACCATCAGAAACAGTAATCCTCTAAACTGGACCTTATGGTCTAAAGGTACTAAGTATATTCTGGGAGCAATACTTTAAACAAATTAAGAAGAAGAGCAAAACTAGATACATCCTTTAAACTCTTATGTTCCTTGTTTTTGAGACAGGCTTCTCTGTGTAATAGCTCTGACTGTCCTGGAACTCACTTTGTAGACCAATCTGGCCTCAAACAAACAGAGATCGACCTACCTCTGCCTCCCTGTGGAGGAATTAAAGGTATGGCCAGCACTAAAGCAAATACATTCTCAGAGCATTTTTACTGTAGTCATTGTAATTTTAGAGTAAGAATAGTTACATTCTCATTTTGATTCATCAAAATGTCTATTGTCTAAGAGGCATGTTTATATATGCACATACATATACAAGACAATAATAATGTCATAACCAGCAGAAAACCTACAATCAAAGCCCAAATCTCCCTGTCCCAATGCACACTATGACTATATGGTCTAGTCTAATTGTTTTTTATTTATTTACCCATAACATAATTCTCAAGTAAAATAACTCTTTTTTGTTACTTTATTAATCAAACATACATTCATCTCTCATAGCCACATTCTCTTTAAATCTCAACTATCCATATTCAATAAGCAAATGTATTTTGCTTTTATTATTCCTACTTCATTTCAGTCACATGATAGCTAGCCTATCATACCCACCACTGGCACTGTTTATTCTTTTAAATATGTGCTTTGTCTCCTCATATTGGCAATTCTTACTTGTGAGGTGCAAGTTCATAATATGTTGAAAAAGACAGGTATCTAACAACATTTCTAAGGCATAGTTTACTAGAGATATATGAAGCTTGATGATCAAAGATCATAGTGACTTACTTTGTGAGACTAGAAGAATGTCTGTAGAATAACTGGTATTGAATTGGTTTGCAAAGTTCTTAGAAGTTTTCTAAGAAATATGATGAAGGAAACTATAATTTTGGTAAAATTAAATGCATTTTTCATGTTGAGAAACAGTTTGGTGTGCTTGGGAGAAAAATAGGTAAATGAGTATGCCTGTAGAGTTTAAGAGGTTGAAGCAGGTCTAGGCTAGATTCTATAGCATGTTGAATGGGACTTGACGAGTAGTGTACAAGTCATAGGAACTGGCAAGAAAGCTATTTGTATTAATTTTCTGGTACAATATGTTGTGGAATATTATTTTAATTAGGTAAAGTGTCTTATATTTGATTATGCTGCAGAATATTACTTTAACTGTGTAAATGTGTGTTACATTTGTTTATGCTGTATTTGTTTAATCATGTATAGATGTGTTGCATTTATTTCATCTTACCTGACTAAGGCACTTATTGGTCTAATAAAAAGCTGAATGGCCATTAGAGAAAGGAGAGGCAGGGCTGGCCGGTCGAGAAAACAAAGAGGAGGAGAAATCTAGGCTCGATAAGCAGAAAGAGAGAAGAAGGAGGAGAGAATGAGGGTCATGTCTGGGGTAAGAATCCAGGCAGCCACTGGACAGACAGACAGGAGAAGCAATGAACATACTACAGAAGGAAAGCAAATGGTGGATAAAGAGAAACAGGTTAACTTAAGTTAAAATAGCGAGCCAGAAACATGTCTAAACTAGGCCGAGCATTTAAAACTAATAAAAAGTCTCTGTGTCATAATTTGGGAGCCCAAAAGAAACAGCCTGGAACAGCAATATTATATATTAAAATTTGAATTTCATAATACATGAAGGCAGGAAAACCACTTAGATGACTATTTTTACACCTTATGTGAATAATAAGTATGGGTAGATGTAAGTGAAAAGTGAGAGTAACGGAGGAAAAATGAGTGCATCAGAAATGGAGTTTGGAAATAGGTTTGTGTAAGTTAGCATAAAGGTGGAGGCAGGAGAGAAGAAAAAAAAAGCTTAGAACATGTTCAAAATATCTATGTTATGAAAAGCATAGTAAATGTCTGTGCCACTAATACAAGACATTTAGAAGAAAGTAAGGCATTTAATTGGTGTTATGTTTGAAGAGCAGATGCATTCTCCAATAGATGAGTGACACTCCGTTAGAAACTACTCTGGGAGAAAGTGGTCATTTGCGCTCTACATTAGAAATTCATTGAAGTGCTTAGAGATATAATATAGATACAATTTCTCAGAAAATATTTATAAATGCAAGAAAAATGACCTAAGGTCAGTTCCGTTGAGAAGACTAATACATTTTCAAAATGTAGACTGATAAAGAGCCACTGAGGAAGGAGTCTGAAAAGCTAGAGAGCTCGGAAAAATTATTCTTTTTACACAACCAATCACACTAACCAGTACCAGAATATAGCCCTGATGTGCGTGTTCTTTTAATTGCATTAGAGTAATAGAAAATAAGACACAAATTATAGTCCACTCATTAACTTTCTTCAGTAAATATATTTCTTTTAGATTATGTCAAATATGGTTCTAGTTAATAAGAATTCATAAGCAAATCCCTGCCCTGTGGAATGTTTATTCTAGTGGGGAAGGGAAATAATGACTGTGAAAAATAAGCCAGTGAAGTTAGACTGTGACAAGGGACCAAACTGAAACATGAAAGCCCCAAAGCAGAGCTGCTAGTAGTAATCGTGTAGCTAGAAGACATGAGGCTGTAATGTTCAGTAGTATGGTTACTGGAATCCTTAAATATTTAAGTCACATGTAAATAAAGAGGTGAAAGGGAGCAGTTCATGAAGAATGAGAATGGACTGATAATGGAGGAAGTGTCTGTAACACAATGGAAGATTCAATTCGTGTCAAATACCAGAACAATGGAAATGTAAGATTCAAGGGAGGTGGGAACAGCATGGAAGAGTTGCTATGGAAAAGGGATAATGATGCTTCTGACTTCAAAATCCATTGTAAATTTAAGTACAAAATTACAAGTATGTTAACAGTAGGATGGCAGAAATTGGGAAAACGTCATTATTGAAGACCTACATTTTTCTGTATGAGATAAGAAATAATATTGTCTGCGCTCTCTGTTTTTCTGCCAGAATCCCATCAGAGCAGGAAGAGTGAAGCTAGAGTGGAATAAAGGCAACAAACAAACAGTCTTAAGATCTGAATAAAATTGGGTATGGTGCATAGGCACCAGAGAAGTATGTGATTTGTTTGGGGGCAATGAGCAGTGCAATGGGAGAGAGGATAAAAGCAAGCAACAAGTGACACTAATCCACAATTGATTAGCTCTAAAACACATATGATATATATGACCTTATGAAGAATTCAATGAAAGAAGAGTGGACTAGGAAGAATAAAGGAGGCCAGGCAGTGCTGGCACACACCTTTAATCCCAGAACTTGGGAGTAGAGGCAGGTGGATCTCTGTGAGTTTGAGGGTAGCCTGGTCTAAAGAGTGAGTTCGAGGACAGCCAGAGCTACACAAAGAAACCCTGTCTTGAAAACCCAAAAAAGAAATGAAAAATAAAAGAGTAAAAGTAGTGGAAGGTAGGTGAGAAAGTAGAATAGAAGGTGTGATCATTGTTGCCCTGATGGAGGTGTAAGATGCTTAGATGGGTTATCTACAGTAAAATGGAGGTGAAATGTTTTAGGTTGATAATGGCCATATAAGAAAGAAGATTTATTAGTGCCTTGCCATTAGGGATAAGGAGAATCACGTATGTGAAGTCTCATTCTCCTGATCTCAAAATATTAAAATATCATGCAAATTATAAAAGACTATTGAAAGACAACAGAAAATACATTTTATCAGCATTATGAGGAGAATGAGTCTAAAAATGTAAAGATTCAATTTAACTTAACGATCTAAATTTTGTTAGGAAGAGCAGTGAAAAACATGCAATTTTAAAGAATGATTAACAAAGTAATAAAAAGTTAACTCTTGACAAATAGGATAAACCAACTCAAGGAAAGATAAAAATATTTCAGCTAAACTACTTTATGCTCTGGGTAGATGGACTTGGACTAAAATAATTATTTTGGCAAATGAACATATAAATAATATTTCAAATTGCAAACTAAATATTAGTCAGTATCCATAAATAAAAGAGATTAGTTAATTCAATGGTTTTATAGTGCTTTAATATAATTTTCATCATTATTATTTGGAGTTGTTTTTGATTAATTAAGATTGATAATAGCCACAAGTAGGTATAAATGTATTTGCCATTTCACAGATTTGATATTCTAATTTAAAACCTATAATCCAAATAATTGTACTTAGCATTTTTCAATTATGCCTCAACATTTTTTTATGAAGAGTTTTGAAAAGTAATAACATGATAATCACACATTTATGGGATACAGTCTGTGATTTCAGTTTCTATATATAATGTATTGTGATAAGATCGAGGTAACTATCGTATACATAACCCCAACGATTTATCATTCCTTGTATGTTTAGAACCTTCAAAATGCTCTGGACTAGCAGTTTCATAATATACAATTCCAAATTTTCAGTCATAGCTAATTCTACTGTGTTATAGAACATTAAAAAAAAAAACAAAGCTTTTTCTCGTAGCCAACTCTCTTGCCTCTACCCCTAAACTCTCCTTATTCTCCTCTCCTTGTGCCATTTTCCAGTCTTTGATAACCGTTATAGCCCTCACCTTCCTTCTATGAGATCATAATGCTCTAACTAAAACCAAAGTAAGCCATCACTATAGAAAAACAACCTAAACTTTCAAAGATGCTGGGTTTTATGATACGAGTCTGGAATAGCCTGTGATTCGGAGGGATTAATACATATATTGAGATGCTAATGTTGCATAAATTAAATAAACTTTTTTGTGAAATTTTCTTCCAATAGAAACAATTCCCTACACAAAAAGACCAAAATCAAAGCCTTGATGGGTTTGTTCTGATAAACCATGTTTGAAATACAGGCTTAAAATGCTAATGTTTGAATAAATAGAGTAAGAAACTTTAACAGACTGAAGGATTAAACTATTATTCCCTTCCATTTATTTTAGGATTTCTTCAGTCCTTCATTGCATGTGGCTGTGTCATAAAGTTAATTTTTATTCCGCAACTGAAGACTTTGAAAGTTTGGAGAGATAGATGAAAAGGGCTGGAACAGAATGACACTGAAGTTTCAGTTCTTACCTCTAATTCCTATATTCTGTAATTTTTGCCTTTTGGATTATTAGTAGGATCAGTTACCAAGCCAACATGAAAGACAGACCATGAGTTGATGAAATGAAAGAATGAATGAAGTGAAGAAAAAAAAGAAGATTTGTGTTTTGTTTTGGAGTAGTTTTCCTACCTATTGTGTGTTTGGAATGTAGGGAAGGAGAAGGGACAAAGACAACAAAGAAGTCATCACAAGAAGAGAACGGGCTATCTTCCTATTTAGAAACTATGAAGAGGTGTTAGAGAAGGTAGTGTGAGTTCTTGGTTTCTCTTAACAGATACCACTAAATATAATATCATGTTGTATCATGTAGATGCATCAGAACTATCATTCTGATAGTTATTTTTATAGAATTTAGTAAGTAGAGTCCCAGAGGATAAGTGGCAAAAGAGAGATCAGTTTAGAATCCTGTCTTATAGATATTTGCATGTGTTGTTATTCATTTATTTTAAACCATTATGCTCTCTAATTATAATTTCTATGAAAACTAATCATCCTTGTTTTATTCTATTTTTTTTTCTGCTTGGGGACAGTATTTCTTTGATGAATGCTGATGTTATTCATATTTCCTGTTTCTTTCCTTCCATATAGCTTACATTAATTTTCTTTTGAAATTACCACTCATTTTTTTAATGAGTGTGGTTCTTCCCAGGATGTGTATTACTTGTAGCTACACATAGAGACTAGGCCAAAGCATTGTTTCTGACAAACAAACTCTTAAAAGATTTTTGATATGAGATATGTGTAGCAGTACGAGAGACACATACATATGACACATATATATGCACACAGAATAAGGAAGATAGATATTTTAGTTTAGAGATCTCATTTAATCAGTTCTTCATAACAGATTCATGTAGGAGACGCCAGACTAAGGCATTGTTTCAAAGTAACTTAGATTCTTTACGGGTAAGAATGAAGCTTCTTTTGAAATGATCTGTTTTGCAGTAGGGGAAGGAGAAAGGGAGAGGTGTTTCAGTTTCATTTACTGAAAGTTCACTTTCTTCTACAATTCTTCCAATTGTCAAGAAAAAATGCCTAATAATTCATTTCTAGGTCACCAGTCCCATAGTAAGTGCTTGACTTGTTTGTTGAATAAATTCCAGTGTTTGAAAGAATTTCTAACAAACATTTTTACATTAATTTTTAAATGTATCTTTTCTACTTTATATCTTAAAAACCCTTCAAATGACTTTACTCATTGAATCAATTTCTGGAATAAATAAATATCTTTCAGAGATCATTAGATGAGCTTGCTCTTATAGATAGAACTCTTCCACTGCCTGGCATGCTCCACTAACTTACATTTGTTATCTGTCTGAGTGTGGATCATTTTAGCAATCTTAACTAGTGAACTGGATTGACCATTCAATAATTCAGTAGAAACTGGTTGTCTGGACAATTGGAGGAAAGTATTGATATTATTCTGACTAAGTGACCTAGTTGTGCAGACACAGACTGAAAAGGACACCAAAATTTTCATTTCTTAATTTTGTTTGAGGAATATCCATACATTATTTTTTTTTAAAGCACCATCAAGTCTACACAATCAAGCTGCTAAGCTGGTAGCTTGTAAACATGTGTAGTTTTCATTTTCATGTCTCTCATTTCTCCCCCATATCTACCACATAAAACTTCCTTGGTTTTGAGAGTTTTAAAAGGTTTAATATCATAAGAGATTCCACAAAAGAAAAATAGGTCTTTGAATGATATTTGAAAGAAAACAAATATTTGTCTTTAAGCCTTCAAAAGTTTTTTTTTTTCTTAATTCATTGACACATTGCAGTTTGCCACTAATTTATTTGGGAAAACTGTGCTACAGTGGCTAGGAGTAGAGTGGTGCACGCCTTTAATCCCAGCACTCGGGAGGCAGAGGCAGGCGGATCTCTGTGAGTTCGAGACCAGCCTGGTCTACAAGAGCTAGTGCCAGGACAGGCTCCAAAGCTAAAGAGAAACCCTGTCTCTAAAGACAAACAAACAAAAAAAAGGTGGAAACGTTTATACTTAATAGTAACAATTGTATGCCTGTAATACATTTTGGGCTTTTCCAAAGTGTTTTCTAGAAGAAATCCACTTCCCTGTGAGACAATAAAATGGTATATAATTGAATTTCTTAGTGAAAAATCCTCTTCCTGTAAATATATTTACTAATCTCATCTTAATTTTTCCTTCTAGTTCCTAGTTCCTGGGAATGTAAATATTTCCTTAGTTTGCATGAGCAACTAAACCTACTGAGGCTTCGATGTAGCATGGGGTACACAGTAAATAGGAACTATTTCTCACTATTAAATATGCATATATTCCCCAAGTACACAAAAGTGTTTTAGGTTGATATCTTTGATACTATGAAATAACTGTTGAGATATAATTGTAATATCATAAAACCTTAGATCGTAAAACATAAGATGGATAAATATAGCTAGTAATTTAAATATTGTTCATATTGCAATGCTTTGAGAAATGATCCTGCCTGAAGCACATACTTGGTTTTCTTATGTCCATGTCCCTCTTGGGTTAATAAAAAATGCTATTTTATCAAACCCATGTGGAAAGATATGACATTTAACACAACTACTCTATTTAACAGAAAAGATGAACAAACTGCTGACCCAATATTTCTGCTACACCTTTCACATATTTGTGCTTGATGTCTATTAAAATGAATAAAAGCAGAATGGGGGAAACAAAATTAGGAAAGAGACAGTGTGAAGAATACATTCTATTCCAAATATTCTCCCTTTCCTACAAATAAGTAGCAAGTTTGAATGGAATCAGATCTAGAACCTACCTTAAATGAACCAAAACTCATGTTTTTGCCATTCAAATTTTGGGGCAAGGTAATTTCTATTCATGTTAAATATACAGACTTTTATAAACTATAGTGTTGTTTCCTAGTATCTAAAACTGTGAAAGGGCACGCATGAACTTTCGAATGTTGCCCATGCATATAAGAGAACCTTGATTCTTAATAGTGCACCTCTCATGTTCTTCTTAAACAAGCTGGCAAGTAGCCAAATGCAGCATGCTAAGCTGTGGCATTGAAAATCCTAGACTCAAACATTCTTGGAGGATGCCTTTCTGGAGCAAGACAAAAACTGAACTGGCATAAAAAGAGGGGAAAAAAAACAGAATAGTGAAGAAAAAGCAGCAGCCTTTTCTCATCCATATCAGGCTTGTGTAATAAATTACTCTCTTCTCTCTCACCGTGTCAGGAGAAAACGATGTTTAGATTAAACCTCGCTAAGGCCTAAAAGGATAATTTGTCAGTATTTTCCAGTTTACTACCAATGCAGTATTGATTTGCTAGAGCCCTTCTTTCTATTTTATTTACACTAATTCAATCTGGAACAACTGAAACTCAACTTGCTGGAAAGCACGGTATTTCTTTATTTTAAGTTGCATGGGTCCAAAGGAATAAGGTCCAAAAAAAAAAAATATATCCAGATTATTCTTTCTAGTACTTGCAAGTAAAGGCCAGTGCCTTCTTTGGAGGCCAACTGCTATCAGAAAAGCACTTTTCTGGTGAGATTTACGTTGGGCTAATTTATTTTCTTTTGTGTCTTTAAATATATATGTATATATAATTATGATTCTTAGGAGAACATTATAAAAAGTGTTCCACATGCCTGTCCAATACTCGTGATCTAGGCAGTTGCTTGGAAATTAGGCTTACGGCCGAAACATCTTGATAAACCTTTTTGTGGCTGAAGCTGATTAAAGATGATAGCATTCAGTTGATTACACAAATGTCAAAACTAAGGACTACAACCATACCTGAATCAAAACAGAAAATTATTTTCCAATTCTTCCTGTTTTTCATATAAATTATGAAAAGGAACAAAGAGTAGCCTAGAAAGCAAAAATGCAATCAAAGCAGTGACATGTTCAAAATAATTTATGTGTTTATGGTGAGAAAAGTAATTACTTAATGCAGGGAACTAATATTGTCTGTTTCTTTTCTTTCCTTTGCCTTTTCCTTTTCTGTGACTGTTTTCTTCCATCATGTTTGTATGGGTTTCCTTCTTGAGATAGTCCAGTATCACAGTGTTTTGATTTCAAATAACTATGGGAAGACTGGTAAGAATGTCATGATTTGTTATGTTTGCAATTCATGTAAATTGAAGGCTGGCCTTTCATTTGCTACACTTTTCAACTTTTATGGAATTTTCCTCAAATTCTGACATGATTTGGGATCATTAAATATCATGATAACATATTTTTAGTCTTTATTATTCTTGATTTTTATCTTAAAAAGGAACATTTCTTGACAACACTTACTGGATTAATAAATTCTAATTATATCTTATTACAACCAATCAACTGTCATGCTTTTTGATAAAATATGAGTACACAGTCATAAACAAAAGGCTTAATAATTTGCACAGGGATTATCAGGCAGTTCAGTCAGACAACATATCAATTTAGAGAGTATCTTAAATTAATCAAATTGTTTGACAATTTTGATGGACTTACTAATTTCATAAATCACTCAATAATGCATGTACTTATTTATAAACAATCAAATTATATTTCTCATTTGTTAACTATAAGCTCTGTTCATGTGAAGGCCAGTGAGATGGGTTAGTTGGTGAAAGTGTCTGCCAGGCAAGACAGATGACCAGAATTTGATCCTCAGAACCCAAATAAACACAGAGAGAAAATATTTATTTCAGCAAGCAATAGCATTTTCCGGAAACAATAAAAATAAAGGATAAAATGCCTTAGACAAACTAGTTTTCCATTTACAAACATTCAAATAAATGAAAAGTATTTAAGCACAAATTTCTGCTTGATAGTGGCCATAAAATAGAACACAAAAATTGAAGTTATCAACTGTGTGAATGACAGGAATTATACTTAAAATATGCCACTTAGCATAATAGGTGCTTGTTCATGGAAATATGATTATGTGTACATTGCTAAAATTGTAAAATAAAAAATACGTGTTGTTGGCCTCAGAGGAAAATGGTATGGTATATATTACATGAAAGGTTTGAAATTTACAACTACCTTTTTTGTTTTGTACCTGCTAATTTTAGGAGACAATTTAGGAACATAAAATTGCTTGTCCACTGGATTACAATGTTTCCATGCCCTGCTTCCAATGTGAGGTACAAACTTATCTGGAGACACAGGTTTTTCAAGTAAACAAATGAGTATGACTCTGATTTCATAAACAGAATCAAAATAAACAGTTGACTTACCAGTAAAGCAAAGAGCAGAACATCAATAAAGATATTAATACATTTATTTCCACACTATTTTCAAACACACACACTCACAAAACATGTATACAAACACACATACAGAGACAGAGACAGACACTCGCAGAGACAGAGACAGAGACTAAGTTAAATAAATCAATGGAGGGGTGCAGTCTGGGGCAGATCTAAGCAGAGAATTCTCAACAGAGGAATCACAAGTGACTGACTGAGAAACACTTAAAGAAATGTTCAATATCATTAGCCATTAGGGAAATGCAAATCAAAATGGCTCCATTTTATAGCTGTCAGAATGGCTAAAATCAAAAACACAAATGACAGCTCTTGTTGGCAAGGATATAGAACAAGGGGAACACTCTTCCATTGCTGGTGGGAGTGCAAATTTGTACAGCCACTTTGGAAATCAATATGGTGGTTTCTCAGAATATTGAAAATGGATCTACCTCCAGACCCAGCTATACCACTTCTGGGCATATACCCAAAGAATGCTCTACCATATCACAAGGACATTTGCTTAAGTATATTCACATCAGCTTTAGTTGTAATAGCCAGAAACTGGGGAAAAAAAACTTAGATGCTTCTCAACTGAGGAATAGATAAGAAATGTAGTACATTTCCACAATGGAGTATTACTCAGCTGTTAAGAACAATAACATGAAATTTGCCAGCAAATGGATGGAACTAGAAAAGATCATCCTGAGTGAGGTAACCCAGACTCAGAAAGACAACCGGGGTATGTGCTCACTTATAAGTAGATATCAGCTGTGAAGTAAAGGATACCCAAGCTACAATGCACAGACACAGAGAGGCTAGCTAACAAGGAGGGATCAAGGAGGGGGATCATGGATCTCCCAGGGAAGAGGAAATAGAATAGAAATCACAGGTGAACAAGAATGGGGTGAGGGGAGAGGTCTGGATGGATGGGGGTGAGTAAGGATGGGCACAGGGGGAATCAGCCAGAGGGAGGATGGAGGGAGAGATTGCAGGGAGAGACAACTGGAATTGGGGGCATCTCTGGGATGAGCTAGAAACCTAGCACAATGGAAATTTCCAGGAATAAATGAAGGTGACCCTAACTAAGATTCCTAACACTGTGGGATATGGAGCCTGAATTGGCCATCTTCTATAACCAGGGAAGACTTCCAGTGGAGGGATTGGGCCCCAAACCCAGTCACATAACCTTTCACCTACAATTTGTTCTGTCTACAAGATATGCTTGGGTAAGGGTGTCACAAAACTTATGGGAGTGGCCAACCAATGACCGATCCAGCTTGAGACCCATACTACCCCTAAGGGCCAGGACACAGGTGGAACCAAACATGACTGTCAAAAAAAATCAATGAAATGATTCCTAATGATATTCTGTTATAGTCATAGATTTGTGTCTAGCCCAGTTGTTATTTCAGCAACCGATAGAAACAGATGCAAAGACTCACAACTAAACATTAGGCAGAGCTTGGGGAATCCTGTGGAAGTGGGGGAGCAAGGTTTGTAGGAACCAGTGGGATGAAAACACCATAAGAATATTCACAGAATCAATTAATCTGGGCTAATTGGGTGCTCACAGAGACTCATCTGCCAAACAGAGAGCTTGCATGGGACTGACCTAGGCCCTCAGCACATGATACAGTTATGTAGCTTGGTCTTTCTGTGGGACTGCTAAAAGTGAAAGCAAGGACTGTCTCTGACTCTGTTATCCTTTCCCCCTACTGGGTTGTTTTGTCCATCCTTAATAGGAGAGGAGGTACCTAGTCTCGCTGCAATTTGATATGCCATAGTTGCTTGATATCTATGGGAAGCCTGCCCTTTTCTGAACCTAAAGGAGGAAGAGTGGATGGGGTGGGACAGGGGAGAAAGTAGTTTGGGGAAGAGACTGGGAGGAGAGGAGAAAGAGAAAACTGATCAGGCTGGGAAAAAGTAACTTCATTAATTTATAAAAAAAAGGAAAAGAAAAAAAGAAGGAAACCAAGAGCTGAAACTGGAGACTGTTATAAAGGAAATATTTACGGCATTTCTTACCCAGATGATTTATTTGTATATTGTATCCTAAGACACTCAAAAATCCTCTATAAGCAGTCATTATTGACTGTTTTAAATCAGTCCAGAGGACAGGCAAATTGTATTATTCATTCATTTAAAATAATGTAAAATAAAAATTATCAGCATATGATAAGAAATTCAAAGGGCATAAAGTAAATAAAAAAAACTAGCTGCCTTCAGAATCTACCTCTTAGCCGTGTAAGTAGCTCTCCACAAATGTAATAATAATAATTGTTCATTTACACTTAATAGTTCCAAAGCAATCTATACATATAGGAAGATATGTGTATATTTCCATTAAAATTACATATAAAATATCCTATACTGAATATTGTGATTTGTAATTGTAGATTGTGATCTATTCGTGAAGGAGGAAATGAATTTACTAGATCATAATGAACAGTACAAAGGACTAGAAGGGAACAAAATATATCAGAGGGTGCTGAGCATAGCAAAGAGAGATACGTTTATAAAAATTTTGTTCTTAAAATTTACCTTTAAATTTATAGTGAACTAAGTTACATTAAATATAGCCCATACATGGAGTTACAGGCAAAAATACATTAAAACACACAGTGAGGTTTGATTTAATAATGTATTTTAAAGATTGTTCCACACTAAAATGTATAAAGTTATCCCATTTTGTTTCCGTCAAATGAGTTAAAAATATTCCTGATATATATATATACACACACACACACACACACACACACACACACACACACACA
>NC_022026.1:5177962-5184472 GCF_000317375.1 Microtus ochrogaster | reverse complement strand
TTTTTTTTCCTTTTCTCAATAAAAAAAAATAAAAAATAAAAGGTTACAAAGAATAATGTTATATTCACTGGCGAATCACATAGGATTGCTTAAAATGTTTAATAGTTATAAATAGATAAACATTTTGAAAGTCGTAGAACATCTCTGTCCAAATCCCTCTGAGACATCCCACTTATTATTTGTGTCTCACACTTTCTAAGGCTGGAGAGTTTTTCAGGGCATGAATTGTCTATACACCATTCAGGTGGCTACTTGTTAAACATCTTGTTCAGTATGCCTGTTTTTTCAATATTTCCAACAATGCTTCAGTTGTTGGATCATCCTAATATATAATAACACTGTATCGTCACTTGAAAGCTAAATTTCACTAACTGAAATTACTATGTCAATGGAGATGTAGGCTCAGTGTTTGTGAGACATTGTCAAATTTTCTTTCATAAAACTGTGTTTGGTTATAATCCTATAATAGTATCTGGTATTCATTTTCAAAAAGTATATGCTATGAAATATGTGTTACAGCTAATACTCTAGGCAATCATTTCTCACTGCATTTTTTGCTTATTTTTCAGATTATAGTTTAATTGCAAAATTTATCCCTTCCTTTTCTTCCCACCATACCTTCCTATATATTCCTCCCCACTCTCCTCCAAATTCACGACCTAATTTTTTCACTAGTTGTTATTGCATGCACATATGCATTTGTTTTTGTATATTCTTAAATATAACATGTTGAGTCCATATAATGTTACCTGTATGCACATTTTTAGTGCTGCCCACTTGACAATGGATAACTAAAGTGTGCTCTTTCCTGGGGAGGACCACCCACATGCTACCACCTTTACTCAATTGCCAGTTTTTTAAAATCAGTTCTATTTTTTTTATTTAAAAGTGTTTTTTTTTTCATTTACATACCAACCCCAGTTTCCCCTCCCTCCCCTTCTCCCCTTGATCCCCTCCTCTTTTCAGCCCCCCTCTACTCATCACTGGGGGTAAGGCCTCCCTTGGAAAGTCAACAAAGTCTGGCTTACCAAACTGAGGAAAGGTCAGGTCCCTCCCCCACTGCATCAAGGCTGAGCAAGGTATCTCACCATAGGCAATGGGCTCTAAAATGCCAGTTTATGCACCTGGGATAATTCCTAGTCCTACTGCCAGGGGCCCTACAAACAAAGCTAGCCATGTAACTATTACCCACATTCAGAGAGCCTAGTCCAGTCCCATGTAGATTCCCCAGCTGTCAATCTAGAGTCAGTGAGCTCCCACTACCTTGGGTCTCTGTGATTTTCCCCATTATGATCTTGACCCCTTTTGCTAATATCATTCCTCCTCTCTCTCTTCACTACATCCAGTACCTGATGGAAGCAGAGCATTGACCCACAGCCAAGCACTGGGCTGAGCTCCAGGAGTTCACAGTGTGTTTTAATGTAAATTCATCTGATGGATGAAGGTAATTTTTTGATGTTTAGAAAGCATTATTATTTTCTTTACTGTGGTCTGTATCTTTATCTGTATTTTTCTACGTTGCTGCCCATTTTTTTCCTTAGTAATTATAAGTGACAAATTAACTGAGAATGTTATAAAAATTGAGAGAATAAGAGATAAAAAATTCATTAACTTATACAAAGATTTTTAAGCTCACTCATAAACAAAAAATAATAGTATAGGGACACTATTATATTTTAGCAGAATATATATTAAAAATCTTTTTTAATATATATTTATTTTAAAATATATAATATATATATTTTAATATATATATTTATTACTGCCAGCCTTGAAGGTGATATGAGAAAACATATAGTCTTCATAAAGCATTAGCAGAAAGATAAACTGATGGTTCTTTTTTAGAGGAAAATTTAGTGATAGGTAACGTTAAATGACCATTCCCACAGCCCATCCCTTCCACTTATAAGAAAGTAGCCAATAGGTATTGAGGAAAATATGTATGTAGGAGATCAGTAGTAGCACTATTTTTAAAGAACAAACTGACAGAGACCTTGATTTGTATCTTTGGAACAGCTAAAGATAAAAGTGACACCTACCTGAATAGATCTCATGCCTCAGTGAGGACGAGATGGATTTCTGCAACAAATAGGGAAATATGCGAATATCTGAACTAGAAAACTTTACTAGACTTTGTGTATCATGTAGTTCCATCTGTCCATTCACTGATAATATGGAAATGAGCATCACTCAAGAGTGGCACCTAAAAGGTGAAGACGAACAGACTGGCTCGTGGTTTTACTTAAAACTGTTCTTACAGTATCAACTTTAAACTATTAGCAGATATTAATTTATCACAAAAACATATTAATAAAGGTTCATCTACTCAAAAATATGTATTTTTCTATGTGCCCTGACAATAGCTTAAAGTTCAATATCATTAAACTGTTTTTCAATTCTAAGAGTATCACAGTCATCACGGAAACATGTGGCACACACTTAAAGCAACCCAAATGACTTATATACTTCCTCTGACCATGTAACTCTCCAAAAGAGCTGCTACAAAACTCAACTGCACAGCCTCATACAAGCATAATGGTTCCTACAGAACCATTGGAGTGCCAGTTATATGACAGGGTTCGTGCCAAAGCTATTACCAAATCATTGCATTGTTTCACACACTTCTTTTGACTTTTAGATGGTTCCTAAGGAAGTGTTCTCACTGCTATAGAAGTGTCCTGTATAACTTAGAACATCAGGGGAAAGCATAGAAAGCACAGGAAAGAAATGTAAAAGAAACAAATCCCTCCAGTAAATGTGCATGAATGGTCCACATTGTCAATTATCAGAAAGGTAACTCCCCATTTGGCATACATACTACATGTTATTCAAAAGCCTCCAGGTGTTCATCTAGGCCATTTTGTCTCACAACTCCAGATGTTCTTGTAAAGCAATTTAGGGTCTGAAAATGGCATACGCAAGGCTATGATAGTATGGTATTTATTGGTAGTGTATGCTATGTTGTCAGGGTTCTGAATAGGAAGTACAGAAGCAATAGGGAGCAGCCATGGATTTCTTGGCTGTGATGGAACTGTGTCAGATCCACCCTTGTCTGTGAAGCTCCTACAGATAAGAGGGATCCATATGAAAAAGGAAACGTCTTAACAAATCTTTCGATGTAGTCACTTTTTACAGTCTAGCCTTTTGTTGCACTGAATCCCACGAGGAATTCCCATGACCATTTAATATATTTAGATTTTGTTTAATGTTGCTCAAATTGTTTTTGTCACTTATAATAAATCCTCTTAATTAATTTGGCATTAATGGTTCCCACCAGTATATAAATGCCTTGAGGGTAGGGATTGTACATTATTCATTTTTCATGCATCTCTAGTACTGAATACAAAGCTTGGGAATATGTAGTGTTCAATAAATATTGTTTGAATAGAGTTATCATTATCATAAAACCTATAGATAAATATAGTTTCTTTTTAATTCATACTTTATTAAAATTAACAAATGCTTTTTCTTCCTATTTCTTTCTATTTCCTTTTTAACAAACAGTTTTATTTTCAAATCTTATAGTTCATTTTTTTTTCATTAAGGACACATAGAAAAACACATTTTTGAAAACTGATTATTCCAAATTAGCTGCTGATCAAGGTTTCTCCCTTCAACTCAGTGTACAATCAGAGTTAACTATTGTGAGCTATTCTAATTTCTGAGGTTGACAGTTAATTAGTACGATGGCTAAGCTAAGCAGCTGAGCACACCTGTGAGAAACTTCCTTGACTGGGTCACTAAAGACATTAAGACCCACTCTAAATTTGGGTCATGCCTTCTCGTGGCAGCCCACGCAAAAAGATATGGAGGAAGGAATCTTTTGCTTCTTGCCTGCCTTCCCTCACTGTCACTGGCATGTTCACCTATCCTGTTGCTGAAGCACTCCCTCACTGGTGTCAGTACCTACTTCTTTGGGATTCCAATGTAGACTGAAGACCAGCGCTCTCTAGGAATCCTCTGGGACTCTGCCACAGGACTGAGACTGCTGAGACATCCAGCTTCGTGGACTGAACGCCTACCAGATTCTTCATCTTTCCGATGGGAGACAACCACTGTTGAACTACATAGAATACAGCCTGTACGCCATTCTAAGAAATTCCCTTTTAATATCAGATATTTGGTGTATCAGTTCTGTACCTGTATGGAACCCTGGCTAATACAGATTGTGAAAGCAGGATGGGTTCTAGAGAAACAAAATTTTAAAGATTTTTTTTGTTGTTTGTTTGAATGTTTTGTTTGTTTATTAGTTTTTGAGACAAGGTTTGTTATATAATCTTAGCTGGTCTGGAACTCACCCTGTATATTAGGCTGGGTTTGAATTTATAACAATCCACCTGTCTCTTTTTTTTTTAAATATTGGGAACTGGCTTTCTAATCTGATACTACCTATAATTACTGAAGCCTCGCTTAGTAGCATGGAGAGCATTAAGTATCTATGGTATGAACTACTTAACGAACTTACCAGGATAGATTCATTTGATTTTCCTGATTGCAAAGAAAAGGGAATTTAGTGATTCAATGCATAAAACATAGGGCAATTTGTGGAAAAATAAGAAAAATAATGATTCTGCCTGGGTGCTTCTAGTATATCTGGGTATATTCATGAAACATAAGAGTGAACTCCTTGATAAAATTAACCAACTTGTAATATCTTCGGATATATGACAAAAGAAAGGAAAGAACTCAGTGACACAATTGAGTGCCTGGCTCCAGATGTAAACAAAACAGACTAACAGTTTATAAGTGTGTCATGGAAGAGAATCTTCCCAGCTGCCATAGATTTCAAGTTATGGAAAATCAAACCCAAACCATCAGTATAAGATTACTTGTATTTCAATGAAAATTCAAATCCCAGCCTAAGAGGGTGTAAGTGCACTGTTTGATAAGAATGTTATAACTGGTGATGAAGATGTGTACAAGGAACCCACTGAGGCTGAGAACTTTGCACCCAAAGACTCTGCGGGGCTTAGTTCACCTGAGGAAATAGTCCCTTCACCCTTAGCAGAGGATATTTCTCCACTCCCATCTACTGCAGCCTTGCCCTCTCCACCTTTGCCTGAGGAAATTAATCCATCACTGTCTGCTGGACTAGTAGTGATCTTGCCTGAAGGAGATGCCAGACAAAACAATACTGATGTCACTCAGCGCCTACCTATGTGCCTTCAGAACTATATCCAGACTCGAAGCTAAACCTGCTTTTAGGGAGATAATATGTATAGGCCATGACGATGTGCAATGTATCACTAAAGAACTTAATGATTTTGCTAATTCATGCAAGCAGAAGTCTGAGGAATATATGTGGGAATAGATTTTAAGGACATGCAATAATGGTATAATGGTGGAAGGATCATAAAACTGGATCAGACTGAGTTTTCTGATATGGGCCCTTTGGGTTTAGTATGGAAGCTTGCACTACCAAAATTTGTCATAAGATGGTCTATTGAAAAGATGATGGAGATGTTTTACATTTCTTTGCTGTGTTGATGCAGGAATTTTAAAGTTCTGGGAAACCTCAAGGCTAGAGTGGGTACTCTGGGCAAAGCCCGATCCTTCAGAAAAAGTGTCACTCACTAATAACATAACATCCAAAATGATGGGAAAGGCCACAGTGCTTTTGCAAACTTTATGTTTGGACTTTTCTTGTGCCAGGCATTTGGATGCTAGATACTGTGGCTCAATTGGAGGAATTAAATTCAATGGGTTATAATTGGGCTGTGGTGATACTTTGTTTCTGCTTGAACAAATAAGCTTGCTTGAAGATCAGAGTGTGTAGCTAACCACACCAGTATCACCTCTTTATTCTGAGGATTAAGCAGAGCTAAGAACTAGTGACTGGCTGTTCTGCTTCTCTGGTATTTCAGCTTTCACCCCCTAATATCTGACTCAGGATTTTTATTATTAAGACCAATTAGAATTTGCACAACATTGAGCCCTGAGGGGAAAGGGCCAGGTGGCAAAACTAAATCATCTAAGACAAAGGTAAGCATTGTTACGGCAATGGGAAGGACAAGTGAAGCAATGTCCATAATGGCCTGACCCATAATGGGCAGCATAGGCAAAGTGATATTTTATGGTGGTGATTCTTGAATGGAAATTTGACTAAAGGATTGTGTTTATGTTTTATTATATAATAAAATATTCTTAATTATGTAATAATTGAGGAGCCTACTCTGTTTTATTTACTCTGTTTAAATAGAAAAATTATTGAACAAATCCAAGAAAGGCTATATTGAATAGTGGCAAGATGGAGCCTTGGACCCTATAACAATTTCTAGACTTGAACCTATTTGCAAACCCTGAATGTCTTGAATTAAATGATGCCCAGGGTCCTGTGAGGAAGGGACTTTATAAAAAAACTTATGAGTTAGACATTAATATGGCCACACCTGCTTTTTTCTTAGGACCATTTGCTTGAAAGACCTTTTCCCAACCCTTTACTCTGAGTAGATGCCTGTCTTTGTGGTTGAGATGTGTTTCTTGCAAACAGCAGAATGTTGGATCCTGTTT